>NC_072794.1:143092877-143401939 GCF_028583425.1 Eublepharis macularius | reverse complement strand
TTTCCAGCCTTCTGATGTATGTTTTTTTCATTCTGTACCTTGGGCAACAACTCTGGAGAGTGTGTAGATGAGCAGGAATCTCTGCTTGAGAAGTCACAGGCCACTACCACCCTTTCTGACACCTGGATCAGAAAGACTCAATTTCTCTTCCTGCTTATTTTTTTGTAATTTGTTTGCTTTTTTGAATTGTTCAATTGTTCATTGCAAATTAAAGGTCGTCTCTGGACGTCACTTTAAGCTGCTGAGGCACGTTGTATAATTGTGCTATTGTGAAGGGTATGCAGTGACGTTTCAATATTGTTAGTTGAAATATTGTTAGTTGTTAGAGGATAACAACTAGAGGACTAACAATATTGTTAGTTGTTAGAGGATTCAATATTGTTAGTTGAAAGACTGCACGAATCCCCAGGTATTGTCACAGCAATATACCATTGTAATGTTAGGTGTAGCAGGTTATACAGTAATATAGATCCCTATATTTTAAATCAATCTAGCCCATAGTTGTTAATAGTAGCCTTGGATGGTTGCCCTTGGATGGTTTAAAACTAATTGATTGGCTAGTCCTTGGTTCATTCTCTTAAGGAGCAAAACTGGAAAATAAGGATTCAATATTGTTAGTTGAAAGACTGCACGAATCCCCAGGAATAAGGGACAGTTACATGAAAATATTTTACAGTTCCTTGAATAAGACCTTGCCACACTAATATCATGCTAGTTCCAGTCAGGGCCCTTTCACATTTTTTATTTTAACCTGGTTTTATTCATAGCTGCCTCGAGTCTTTGTAAAGTGATGTGGGAATGGTGGTTTCAAACAGCATTTACATCCATTTATGAACTGAATGTGAAGTACTATGTCCCTTTCAAACCACTTTCTGGCACCACAAGTGCCCCCTCCCCCACTCAGCCACCAGGGCTTTTGCAGTTAAAAAATGGCACCAGGGTATTGTCACAGCAATATACCATTGTAATGTTAGGTGTAGCAGGTTATACAGTAATATAGATTCCTATATTTTAAATCAATCTAGCCCATAGTTGTTAATAGTAGCCTTGGATGGTTGCCCTTGGATGGTTTAAAACTAATTGATTGGCTAGTCCTTGGTTCATTCTCTTAAGGAGCAAAACTGGAAAATAAGGATTCAATATTTTGCATACAAGTTCACCTTATTTGAATCTGGAGTTCCCCTTTTCCAGCCGAACCAATGTTTGGGGTATTGTTCCACCTTCAGCTGGATTTTTTAAGCTTAGCAACCTTTACCTCAAGTACCGATTCATGCCTGTTTTCTTTCACATTGCTTGTGGTCATCCTTATGTTGGTTTTGATGTCATCATTTTCAGCATGACTAATCTTTCTGCCTTGTACCTCATCTTTCATTATCATATAGCATCAGTTCAAACTAAAGTTCATGGCTGTAAATTGTTGTCAGCATAGTGTTGCCTGAATCCATTTCTGTAGTGCATGAACTGTCATCTTCTGCAGAGAGTCTAAACATTCCTTTTCTGGTACCCTAAAAGCAGTGCCGAGTAGGCATCCATTTTGAGACTGCCATCTCTTTATTTCACAACACAAGCAGTACACATAGGTATCCTCAAGATGCCTGAGAAGCAGTTGCAATTCTATGCAAAGTAACTCCAGAGTTACTTTCTAATGGGCTTAGATTGGTGTAACTCTGCATAGGATTGGACTGTAGGTGTTCTAGCCTGCTCTAAATAACGATGCAGTTTGAACTCTTCTTGATGATATACAACAAAAAAGGTACCTCAAAATAATAACTGTGCTTATATACCGCTCTTCTAGATAGATTAGTGCCTCACTCAGAGCAGTGAACAAGTTAATGTTATCATTAGCCTCACAATACAGCTGGGGAGCTGGGGCTGAGAGGAATGGCTTACCCAAGGCCACCTACTGAGCTCATGGAAATAGTGGGATTTGAACCAGTAGAGTGCTGATTCACAGCCAAACCACTTAACCACTGTGATAAGAAGATGGCTGCCTACCTGTAACAAATAAACTGCATTTGAAAACGTTTGGCAGGCCCTCAGTAATACTTTACACAATCCTTGTGGAATTCTATATTATGATTTCCTTTCTCAAATCAATTAGAGTACAGTTGTCAACTCTGGGTTGAGAAAATCCTGGAGATTTGAGAGTGGGATCTGAGGAGGGTGGAGTTTGGAAACAGGAGAGACCTCTGTTGCGTAGAATGCCATAGAGCCCACCCTCCAAAGCAGGCAATTCTCCAGATAACTGTTTTCTGTCATCTGGAGATCATGTAATTTTGGGAGATCTCCAGGCCACACCTGGCAGTTGGCAACCCTAAATGGGACATGTGTAATTGATTTCTATAGGAATGCCTTGCTTTCGTTTTACCTGAATCTGAGAGAAAGAATCTTTGTAGTAGCCTGATCTCTGCCCCACTTTTATCTTTCATATCACACCAGACTGGTTTTATCCAGACTAGTCAATGATAAAGACTGTCTTATTTTAAAAACTGTAAATGAAGTTGTGGCAGATCAGCCCACTCTCCTGCAGGTGCTGCTCACTCTTGCCCTCCAAGGCATCTAGGCTCAAGTGGCCCCCCCAGGTCTCTGCCTGGGAACAGGCCACTCTCCCGGCTAAGCTAACTCTTGGATGGGCTTTTCTCTCCTCCTCCTTGTACACCACTGCCACCATTTGGCCTTTGTAGGAATTACCCGCTGAAAGGGCCAAAGCTCCCAGATACCCCGTGTAGGCTTGCCATTCTGTAGGCTAACCATTTTAAGGCCCTGCTTCACACCTGAGTCACCTGCCCCCCAGCATTTGCTTAGAAACTGCTTACTGCACTTGCACACCACTGAGGGATTAGCAATTTGCCAACAGACTATCTCTTCCCATGGCATCCATTTTGAGAGGTGGCAGTCTATGTGGTACAGAGAACAGATGCTAGTATTGAAGAATTAAAAAGCATTTTTTTTACAAAGGAAAATCTTCACATGCATACTCTCAAGCGCAGCAACAGACTGAGCAAGGAATCCCAAAAGAAAGGTGTGAACACACTAGGGTTACATCTCCCCTGGAGGAGGTGGGAGATCCCCAGGGCTGTATTAACCCATGGCAGGGCCCCTAGGCTTTCATATATTATAGGACCCCTCTGGCATTTCAGTCTTTCACCCCACTACAGCTGACAGCCTGACCCATGTATGTATGTATGTATGTATGTATGTATGTATGTATGTATGTATGTATGTATGTATGTATGTATGTATTTGCTTCAATTTATATTCCACACCAGCAGGCTCAGGGCAGATTACACTGCATAAACATTTCAATAAAACATTACATTTCAAAAGATTTAAAACCACAAATAAATACAATATAAATATTTAAAAATTACAGAATTACAAAATTACAAAATTTCAATAGCAGCACAGAAATCCATCTGTTTCTCACCCAACCATCACTAAACTACTTCAACAGATAAACAGATGAGTAGATAAAAACACAGTCTGGTGGTGGTGGATATTCCTGAGACAAAACCCAGGGGGGAAACTTCCTATAGGATCAACTCAAGAATAGAAAGCCAAAGCTCAAGGAGGCACACAAAAAGGTTACAATCAAACAACTGTTACCATTGACCAGTTTTATGTCTCGGTGTAATAACCAGAACAGTCCAGTTCAATAACAAAGTCCCATACACCAAGCTATCATATATTTTTTCTATTCCTTTGGTATCCAAGGTGCCTGTAGTGGAGCACTCGCAAATCTGTCAATCGATAGTTAATGGAAGCCGCTTGTTCTCCTGCAGGGGAAGAGCAGAGGCAGCATTTCCACCCTGATGGCTACGAGCTTTGCCAGCCCCGTCTCCTTAGGCTCGTTTCGAGAACAGTCTTCTTCCGGCCAATAATTAGGTCTTTCCAATAAACAGCATTCCAACTTCCGTCTCCGTTGATATTGGCCCCAATCCAGGCCAAAATGGGCCCGATCCCGGTGGCTGATGCGCATGGGAGCATGCAGTGCTGCAGGGGAGCCCGCAGGGAAGGTATGCGTCCCCTGCCAGTTAGGTAAGTGGGGGTGCGGTGGGGGGGGCGGGGCGGGGGATTCCCCACCCCCACCAGGGGTCTAGGAGCCATACTTACAGGCCCAGTGGAAAGATAACAGATTTTGCTGGGCCCTGGTCTCATTAGACAGAGCATTCTACCAGGTTGGTACTAGACCACAGTACATAGCCCTATATCCATTTTGAGGGGCTCCTGAAGAATTCTATTTACAATTTTTAAAATATTTTTATTGTGCAAGTAGGACTCTTCAGGAAAGCACATTTGGAGGGTATGATTGTTCAATACTATATTATAAATAATGTATTATAAAGACATTATAAATAACTCTTTTTGGCTGGTCCCAATGGCCCATGGGAACATTTGAGCACATGCTCAGGCCTTTTATTGCTCTCGCTCCGCCTGAATATTGGAATAGAGATATGGACAAAAAAGGAACTGGTAAGCAATATGGCTTTAAAGTAATGAATATAAATATATATATATATATAGTATATTTATGAGAGTATATATATATGGATAAATATATATGGACATGGATTGCTACAGCACAGAGTGCAAAGTGCCATTAACGTTTGGAGCCCTAGGGCACAGGTAACAGTGCCTCAGCAAAAAAAAATTGATGGGTCCCCAGTCCCTGCAAGGCCCCTAGACTTCAGCCTAGTCAGCCTTATGAATCATACAGCCCTGGGGATCACTCTCCCAGCCTCTACCCCCTGCCACCTCTCACCTGACTGATGGTGGTGGTGGTGGGGAATGGGAATGGGGCTGGTAACTCTGGAACACTCTCCTGCGTACTTTGGAGAGCTTCCACATCACTCTTGGAACAGTACATTTGGGGGTGATTTTTACTGAATCAACTCCTGACATAACCTGTCGCTTCTGCGTCACACTGGAAACTACACCATTCCCAGAGCGATGTGGAAGCATTCTGGAGCTTGTATACAAGAGATGTGTACCATCCAGCGTGCCCCCCCAGCAAGACCTCCAGTCCCCCTCTTTGAGCCCTGGGGGACCTGGCAACCCTAAAACATGCAATTCCTCTGCGTTACACACTGTATATGCCCTGGCTGGTGTTATTCTATGTCAGGCTCTTTAACTTAAACTGTACATTTTTCTAGCAACCTTATTATCCTGTAGTCCTTCTTTAGGCCTGCAGCTTTCCACATGGCCATGGCTACCACCTGGAAGAGCCAGGTAAGAGATCTTCTTAGCTCAATAGAATCAGTTTCCCCTCCGTGCCAAGGGATTTTATTATCTCAGTTTGCCCTCCACCATGTGTGTGTGTGTATGTGTATGTGTCAAAGAAACTTTCCCTGAAGTCCCCAGCAATAGTCTTTCTAGCATTCTAAATCTCCCAAATCTCTCTGTCCTGTAATGTGTATGTGATCTCTCCATTGTCTGTGGCCAGATAGGCCGTCCATATGCCTATAATCCTGGTGGAGTGTGGCTGTGAGAGAAATTGTCTTGACTTCCCCCCTCCTGCTTGTTCTTAGTTAAGACACACAGAGAGAAATTTAAACTGAAGATGAAGGTTTTAGTACAGTCCCAACCGCTAAATTAAAAATAATTTCTCCACAGAATCTACAACAGAAATCTCCAGAAATGCCTAAAGGTCCATTCTAAAGGTGCTGAACCAGCTTGTACATCAAAAACTTCTCAGCACACTGTTTAACCACTGAAATGAGGAAGTTTCTGTTAATGTTATTTCCACTATGTTAAGTGTTATGCTGCAAATTTGACCTGTTGGTAAATTTTGGGAAGGAAATGGGTTTTGCCCAAGCATTGTAAGAGTTGTTGAAGAGGAAAAAAGAGATTTCAGAGGGGGACAGAAGAGAGAGGAGGAAGAGATAAGAAAAATATCAGAGAAGAAGGCGGTGTTGTCCTTGCAGGGAACACCATAGCCTCGGAGCAGTTTCCAGAGATTTACAGTAACACAAAAAAGCCAATCAGCCTGTAGGGAAAAAAGAGAAGCCTAAGAGACAGACCCAGAAATGATCCTATTATCTCTTTGATTTATGCTCTGTTGTGTTGTACAAGTTTGAGTTTTTATGCAAATTTCCCTTCCTTGATTTCCCAAACTTCTTTGTTAAATATAAACCCTGTTTATATTTTGAGAACTATTTGTGAAAGAGAAAGATTTGTTGGAGGGTTTGTAGATTTGTTTTTTTCTTTCTTTTTCCTTATGGTAATTCCACTCTGATTTGGAGAAATTGAAGCCAGTGGGCTGGTGACACTACTATTTTCAGTCCTTTACCTCTCCCCGCCTATTTACCCACCCAGGTCCCATAATTTCTTCCCTTACTTGACATTAGTGAGAGAAACTGGGGACATAAGTAATAAATATAGTTTGGTTGATTAATATATTTCATTGTGCTGGGATTAATTTGGGGCACAAAGGGTTTGGTCTATTAACTGTGGTGGAGTATTGGCAAAAAACTTTCTAAGTTTCAATTGTCGTATTAATTTAAATACATCTAGTCCAGAATACATTATAAGTAGGTGTGGGAACAAAGGCCAGCCCTTTATTTAATACCCACTACTGTCTTCTTAAAGGACCCTAACTATTGCTTTTTGAAGGATTCTTTATGTGAAATGGACTGTGGAAAGCATCGGGCGCCTTATCTCAGTTGTGAAAATTACTAATTGTCAGCAAACAATAGAGATAGTGATTGTGTACTTGAGATTATTCTGTTCACATTGGGATGCGTTTTGGCTTTTGATAAGAGATTGTAACTATCAAAGGAAACATAGGCATTGATATTTATTGTAATAACATTTATTTGCATTTCCCATAAAGTATTCATATTATATATATATAATTCATGTTATAAATATATTATATATTATAGATATATAATTCATAGATATACATTATATATGTATATATTTGTATATGTATATACAAGCAATGTATATGTATATGTATATGTATATAAAAGCAATTTGTTTTATATTTAGTAAGTGCTCACTTTTGTATCTCAGTGATTTCTTGTTCTGTGATTCTCTCGTTGCATGTTCCTGCTAGTAGCTGGAGACCCGCCCCCCCTCCCCGCCACCAGCAGGCCCTTTCTGCTGTTGCTCAGCTGGCAGATGAGAGGAAATTGGGGTAAGGTCATGGACAGTGTCCCAGCATGCAAATGACATGACCTGTGCACCTGGAAGTGAAATCAGCCTATCACTGGAGACACTCTAGCCTTTGAGAAAAACTCTAAAGTTTCACCCAAATGCTAGAGCATCCTCTGTGACATGCTGACATCACTTCCTGTGTGAAGTCAGTGACATCATTAACTCACCAGCGAGGCCTCCCCAACTGGTAAATCTCATGCCAGATGCCAGCTGTCTGTTGGCAATCCTATATAAAGCTTGATGGGTGGCACTTTGTGGGTGACATTAGGCCAGTCACTGCCTCTCAATATACCCTGCCTCACAGTATTGTTGTGAGGGTGTGTTGTGCTCTACCTATATATTTGTAAATAAAACAATGACTACAGAAGTCCTGCCAGTCTCTTATGCTCTCTCTCCTCCAAAGGGAAACAACTCAGATAAGTAACCCCTTTTGCACAGGCCAATTTCGCTGGTTCAGTTCTCATACTGCAGCATTTTTTTCCATGACCATCTGCACCAGATTTGCTGCCATGAGTAGTTATTCTGGCTACTATGAGGCTTTTCCACAGCTTTCCTGCAAGCGCTTATACCCAGAGTTTTTTTTAAAATCCATTTTCCAGTCTGCTGTTTCCCCATGCACACTCTTTATCCCAGAAGAGTTCCACCTCTTCTGCCCCCTCCCACTCTCTGCCAGCTCACTTCATTCTGATTGGCTACTCTTATCTATCCAGCCACTTCCTCCCTCTCCTTTCTTTTTTCTCAGATAAAAAGTTTATTGACTTTCCATTCCTCCTCCATCCATCTTTCCTCTCCATTTTTCTTACCACTTGTTTTTTTTAATCAATTTTTTTAAAAAATCGATGCACCGATGGGTTGCGAGGGAGAAATCCAGGAAATAGACTGATGCAGCATTCCAGCAATGCATCAGTTCATTGTGTGTGTGTGTGAAAGAAAGAAAGAAAGAAAGAAAGAAAGAGGGCCAGCATCAGTGACAAAAGCACCAGCACTCATTAATCCCAACTCTTTTTGAGCAGACTAAAAAGAACATAACACCAAAGAAACAATCCCAGTTCGCATCCTCGTCCTCACCCAATTGTTGGAAAAACTGTGGAGAGGAAGGAAATTTTGCACACTGCTGGTGGGGTTGTCCCTTTATTGAAAAATTTTGGAAGGAGGTCCTAAAAGAAATCAAACACATAACAGGCTATGAGATTCCGCTCTTGCCAGAGATTCTTCTTCTGGATCAATGGGACAAATATCACGTCTCTATTCCCCAGATAAGAAAGGATCTCATTGCCACACTATTTGTAGCTGCAAAAAGTGCAATAGCTACACTTGGAAATCAAAATCCACTCCCTCAATCGATAATTGGTATAACAAAATTTGGGATCATTTTATTTCTGAAAAATTATATGATAGAATCTATCAAGTAGAACACTTCCAGAAAACCATGAATTTTATAGAGCAATGGTTCCCATTCTTTGATTTTATAGAAAATAACAGTTCTTTACCTGGACTGAAACTGTTTAATATGTATATAAATGTATAAATTATCTTCATGTTATTGCTGTATATTTATTTATTGAACCATCAGGCTAAATATTGTAAACATACTTTCCTTGAAATTGTACTTAAATAACCAGATGTGAATTCTTGTACTTTACTTGTACTTTAGAAAGTTACAAATTGTGTTATTGTTATATTTTGTTATGTATTGTTTATTGTTATTGTTATTGTAATTCTGAGCCTTATAAAGTTTCAATAAAATAAAATAAAAAAGAATGGCACCACACTGACCAAACATGAGAGGTGCGAAAGGATCATCCAGACAAGCTGATTCCATTGCCCTTCAGCTCGACTTCTGGAATAGTGAGGCGTTATGTCCCTGGTACAGAAGAGGCTAAGTGTTGCCCCTGCAACTGACCACTTGGAAAAGTGGTAAACATGTAGCAATACATATTTTTAGTTTGGTTGTGGCAGGTTTCTGTTTCTGTTGGATTTGTCTCAGAAAATACAGCAAATGTTTGCAGGCAACCAGTTTCAGAGTGCTAGCCTGACAGAAACAAAACAAAATATACGCACAACGTGACCCCATTTGGGTTGTCATGGGCAGGAGTTAATTAATAATAGGTACTGTCTACTAATGGCAGAGCCATTCCTCACTCCAAGTGATTTTTTCTACCAGAGCAAGACTTTTTATCCTGGAAGAAGAATCCACTATTAGCAAAACAGATTCAGAAGAGTCAGTATGGAGGAGGCTATGGCTCAGTGGTATCTCACCTGTTTTGTATGCAGGTTCATTTCCCACCGTCTCCAGTAAAAGGTCTTGAAGAGTAAGTGCTAGGAAGTTTTAAGCAGTCTATTCAGACATGGGTTATTCTCATCCTTTCCTATACTAATATCCAGGGGTCATTTCATAGAAAAAGAGCTGCAGGAACTCATTAGCATAACTCATTAGCATAATGCATTAGCATATGCCACACCCCTTGCCATCATCGGAAGTAATGCCAGCAAAACACAGATTTTTAAAACTAAATGTTGCAAGTGCACACTTTACATCTGGGGAGGGGGAACATACAGTAACAAGAACAGGAGTGCTTTTCTAGACAGATTAGAGCTGACAAGGCCAGCAAAACACAGCTACTGGGGAAGAGGGGGGAGATATACTCACCACCGCTTGCAGGCCCGGAGGAATGCCTGCACAGGCTGCAGCGGCACCTGCTGGCTGCGGGGCCTGCTCCAGCGGCCTCTGCTGGCCACACGCCACCTCAACTGGCCTTCAGGCAGGGAGGACAGGCTGCGCAGGCTGCAGCGGCACCGGCTGGCCACGGGGTCTGCTCCGGAGGCTGCTGCCGGCCATGCACCAGCTCGACTAGCCTGCAGGCTGGGAGGACGGGGTGCATAGGCCGCGGTGGCAGCAGCTGGCCATGGGACCTACTCCAGGTGGTGATGGGGTGCTGCTGCTGATGCCTCTGCTGCCTGCTGGGGGGAGAAAAAGGAATCATGTGGGTGGGGCCACCACCCACGTGATCTCTTTTCAGAGGTTCCATCGGAACAGTGTTCTGGCGCATTCCCCCTCAAAATGAGCCCTGCTAATATCTGAACAGAAGCTCTACTGAAAATCTGTGTGAGGTTGTAGTTTAGAGCCAAAGACCAAAGCTTGGATCCTGTGACTTCGTTCTGTTCACACCAGACAGCCTCTGCAGTGGACTATGCTTCCACTGCCACAACCAGTTTTGCTCTTGCAACTGCTCATGATCTAACATTGATCTTGCATGAGATTAAGTGCTAGTGGTAGAGGAAGTGTAGTCTGCAGCAGAAGCTGTCCAGCGTGTATGGAACACAGTTATAAGATCCAAGTCCAAATTCTGTGCAAAAATGAAAAATATAACCACCTATGGAAAAAATAGAAGATTGCTTTATAACTTGCTTGTGCTGGATTGCTAATAAGGTTTAGAATTTAATGAATCTCTCTCTCACACACACAAAATCACTGATTACTGCAGCAAACAAAGAAAATAACACAAGAGAAATCCTGCTTGGCTCTTCTCTTCTCACTTTCATATATATTGATATTGCCACACTTGCCTTGTTTCTCTGAGTGATGAGATGTTCCAGGGGCCAGCACTCAGCTGAACTGGTTCCCTTGGAGAAGAAAACACTGGAGATGTATGTCTTTCTTTACCATATTTGCTTTATTTGCAAACATACAGCTAGAACACAGGTAGAGGCTCCAAAGCAGTCCTGAACAGCAACAGATCCGTGACTCCACATTGGATTCCAGACAGAGATCTTCACTAGAGATGTGCCAAAAAAAAAAAAATTGGGGTTTCCCGCTTCGGGAAACCTGAAGCAGAAAAAAAAGTCAGAAATAAGGGATTCCCAAAGCAGCAAGCTCCCGCCCTTATTTCACCCGATGGGAGGGGGAGGAGGGAACCCCCCTCCCCCTCGGAACCCCCCTCCCCCTCAGAACCCCCCTCCCCCTCCCATTAGGTGAAATAAGCCTGGGGAAAATTCAAACCTCACCAAGCAGATCAGCTGCTTGGCGAAGTTTGTGGCCAGCCCTTTAAACTCCATCTGGGTCATGGGGAAACCCCCCGCGACCCAGGTGAAGCACAGAAGGGCCCTTTCCAGCTGGCTGGAGGAAGGAGGGAGAGTTTGAAGGGAAGAAGGTTCCCTGCACCACTTGCTCCCTCCTGCTGCACAGGGACATGGAGAGGGACATTTCAGCCCCTTGACCTGAAGCTTCCCGAAGCTATACAAATAACTTTGGGAATGTATTGTCGAAGGCTTTCACGGCCAGAGAACGATGGTTGTTGTGGGTTTTCCGGGCTGTATTGCCGTGGTCTTGGCATTGTCAAGACCACGGCAATACAGCCTGGAAAACCCACAACAACCAACTTTGGGAATCTTTAATTTGGGGTTCCCGAAATGGCCCCAGTATGCTGGGGCCATTTCAGAAATCCCGAATCTTTGTGAATCAAGTCCAATTCGGGTATTTTTCCTGAATTTTAAACCCGAAGTACACACCCCTAATCTTCACTCTAAGGCGTTTCAGCACCCCACCCCACCCAGTTGCTGTCTGCTCCCTCTCTATTTTTCTGCCAGCATTCCAAACGACTGTGAGTGCTTTCTTTTCACTTTAAAATTTTTCTTTTTAAAACATCTTTTCACTTTAAAAATTTCTCTCACAAAGTGCAGAGTTCTTCCTTCAAACCCTTTCCTAATATTACTGCTTAGGTACCAAATGGACTCTGAGTCTTCTCGCTAGATCATGTGCGTGTCCCTAGAAAAGTTCCTTGTGTCACTGGAAAGTGGTCTCCTCGTGGCTTGAGAGACTGAGGACAAGATGGAGCCTTTGAAATGTTTCTAAAGGGGAAGAATTTCTATCTGAAGAGTTTGACTTTTTGACCTCTACCTCCCACTGCAGTTCAATAGCCCCCCCCCCCCGCAGAATTTGGATGGCTATTTTGGGCTTCAGCAAGAGGGTGGGGAATGTGTGTCATGCTCCACAGGTGGAAATTATTCCACCCATGAAAACAACCCATTGGATCCACACCACGATCTAAAATTCTTGTCTATTCTGGTTCCATTATTTATTTATTTATTTAGAAAATGTATATGCTGCCTTTCCACCCAAGAAAGGGTTCCCAAAGTGGTGAACAACAGATAATTAAAACATAAAAATAACATTTAAAATGTATATTTCAATACAATTAGAACATATAGCTATATAAACACACACACAACCAGGGAGGAGGGCCAATGAGAGTTTATTGAGGGTACACCAAAGAACTCAAACAGTCTTCATCCACTGGTAGAAAACAATGACAGAGGAAGATGGGTGAATTTTATGTGGATGGAGGATGCCACAACCAAGAAGGCCCTTTCTTGGGTAGCCACCAGGCTTGCCAGGTCCCCTTACCTGGTGGGGTGGGGGACCTGGCACTTTCATGTTGGACATCCTCATGCATGCACACAAAGAGCCTACACACTCCCGCTATGGTGCGATGATGTCACTTCCAGGTGTGACATCATTAACCAGGCCCTGAGAGTTCTCCCAGGCTTCACATTGGGCTGATTTGGGCTCCCAAACTAGCCAAATAGGCCTGATGCAAAGTCTGGGAGCACTCGGGCCTTCGCAATGCCGTCGCTCCTGGGAGTTAAGTCATTACACTGCATCGGGAGCATGCCAAGGAAGCTTGTTCCCATGCCTTTCCCTGCACTGGCCAGGTGAGTCATGGTGCGGGGAGGAGGCTGGGAGCAGAGGGCCCCCACCCCCACCATGGGACCAGCAATCCTAGTAGTAACCTATCAAGCCTAAGAAAGCAGGGGCACCTGAAGCAAGTCCTTTGAAGATGATCTGAGTTGATGGGTAGGTTCATATAGAAGGCAATACTTTTAGTTTAACCTCTGAGCATTTCACAGAATGCAAATTAAACATTAACCCAAAGGATGTTACAATATTGAAGAGAGTAAGGGCAGACTCAGAAAACCAAAAGTCTATTCTGAAGCCTTCATTAGATTGGTTGTGTAGCAGAGCTCATCCTAGATCCTTCTGGCGACATTTCTTTTTAGTTACATGGAATTTATTGCTTTATGTTGTTGCTACAGTGATGGATGCAGATCTTTAGACTGACCCTGTACCAGGCTAGTACTATAAATTGTTCTTTCCTTTAGAAGTGTAACACATGGCTGATACTGAATCTTGCAAATCATCCACTGCTAGAGTTGCCGGTCCTGATAGGGGCAGGGGATTCCCCACTCCCAGCCTCTGCCCTCCCCAACTCCCTTGGCCAGCAGGGGAAAAGGCAAGGGAATGGGCCTCCTGGAGTGTGCTCCCGGCATAGCATAACAAAGTCACTCCCAGGAGTGACATCATTGCGCAGGCCGTGGGAGTGCTCCTGCACTTTGTGCTGGGCCGATTTGGACCCCAAACAGGCAGATTCTTCTGACCTGGCAACCCTATCCACTACAAGTTGGCAGCAGGGTACTGAAGTCACTCTTTTTGGTTAGTTGCTACCAGATAAATACTACTATACGGCTTAATTTCAGGTGGGTAGCCATATTTGTAGTATTAGAACAAAATTTGAGTGCAAATTGAGACCAACATAGATTTCCAGAATATAAGCTTTTGTGAGTCAAAAAGTTAACAGTACATGATAGTTTGCCTTGTATTTGATGAAGTGAGCTTTGACTCATGAAAGCTTATACCCTGGAAAATTCTGTTGATCTTTAAGGTGCCTCTGGACTTGAATTTTGTTCTGCTGCTATATGGATTGCCCGTTACCAGAAGTAGTTGCTCACCAAGTAGCACATGATTTTTGTTATTAGAAATGAGCACCAAAATTTTATGTGCGTTTAGCTTATTTTGTAAGTTTTAGATTCTTATAGCATTGTTATATCCCATGCTCAGAGTTGTTTTTGTATTCAACTGAGAGTGACTTTTTTTTTCAGTACCAAACACATTCAAATCTTTTTCTTCCAACCAACCTGGACCAAATTTCAAGGAATTATTCCCCTTTAACCTAGGTATCCTCCATCCAATTTTTTTAGCAGATAGGAATGAATGTCACTGTTTTACAAGCCATTAAAATTCTCCCTTGCATTGGTGACAGGTTGTAATGATGAGTTTTTCATGTCTGTTGTTCCCGTAATCAGGATACTGATACAAACTTAAAGTGAATCTAGTAAGAGGAACTAAACTTTGCACACACGCACACACACATTCTGCTGTATGCTCAGTCTGTATGCTTCTAGCATATACCTCACATATCTTGTTTCCAGTGTCCATGGAGGAGTCAACTCAGAAGGCTTGTTTGGCTACAACTGAAGTATTTAATTTTCTAGGAACAGACCTATCAATTCCTCCCTGAATACCAGATGCATGTTAGGTTAGGTACCAGCTGGAAAGAACAGTAGAACTTCGTGAAATAAAGTAAAGTAGGTGCAAACATTACCACCACCTTCTCCCACATGTTACATTTTTGTAAAAAAACACAACCACAACCACTCCAATTTCAATGTATACATGAATGGGCAGAAATATGTTTTTAGACAAGAAGGGGGTTGCTTTCACATAACAAGATCAGCTCTTCTCTTGTCTTCCCATGCTCACATGTATGTGTATGTTACTTCAAGGAAGGTGGAAGCTTTCAGCCTACCTATCACTGGGGGGCCTGGCTGCCCTACCTAGTCAAGGAGGAAGCTGTTTGAAAGGAACATGAGCTAAATATTCTGGTTGTTCAATGTATTTATCAAATATGGCAAGTAACTCCTTGCCCTGCCATTCCTTACCCCTTACTGTCCTAGGAAATTGAATTTAAATACAGAGCAGGGAAATGTAAGCTGAAAGCAGAGTGAAAACATTGCAACACAATCTAGTCAGCTCAAATATGAAAGCTGGAAGAAATCTAATTCATACTGGTTAGTTACATTGCCAAGTTAATGAATACAGCTTCACAACTACTGCATAAAATAATTTATTGTACATATTCAAATACTTCCAAGTATAGCATTCAAAGAGAATTAAGATACTAGATTCTTTCACTGAAAAACTCTCTTTTACACAAAGTTAATTCCCTTGTAGAAACACATGAATGAAAACTAAGCTGTTTTCCTCTTATGGCTTGGAGAAATAATATTCTAATAGGATGCTGAATCTCTGTAATAAATTTCAGATTGAAAATTTCTCAGATTTTTTCCTCAGTGCTGGGGAAAATTGGACAAGCATTTCAATAGGAACCCAGTAAAACACAAAAGTGTTTTTTTGTTTTTTATTTGTTTTTGCAAAAGGTGAACATGAAAAGATTGTATCAGTATGATTTAGGTTTTATGTAGTATAGTTCATCCACAGAGTGTTATCCTAAAAGCTACATTAATAGGTAATGTGTATTTACTTGGAAGTTGAGATTACTGGAGTTTATAATTTCCCCTCTTCAGATCAAAGCCAAGAAATAGTTACTGACTGTCCCTTCCACCATTGCGTGCTTCGTCCTGGAGTTCAGGCTGGAGGGGTTACTGCTGAAGATCCAGTTCAATGACGCATTCAGCTGGAGTTGTCTTCTGCAACTGTGGTTCGTTGGCTGGTGATTCCCATTCACATGAACATGAGATATTTTTTGCTTGTGTGAGGTATCCATCAGTGAAGCAAGAATTTATACTAAATGAAAGGAAGGGGAATGGGGGAAATATTATAAGTAATGCTACTACTACAAAGAATAATTTTGGTTCAGAAGTTGTCTCCATTAGACCTGGGCACGAACAGGGGAAAAAACCTGAACATGCTGTTCGTTGTTCATTGTCATCCATGAACAAGGACAAACGAACAGTAACGAACATGACCTGTTAACGAACATGTTCATTGTTCATTGTTCGTGGAGGCCAGAATGCCCCCCTTGGGACTTAGAGAGCCCATATTCACAGGGAGTGTTCAGCAGGCTCTCCTCCAGCCATCACCCAAGTTTGGTCAAGATTGCAATACAGATCTTGGAATTATACATTCCCAAATCCAGCGCCCCCAGGAAACTCCCATGCAATACAATGAGAACCATCAGTTGACTTTGGCCCCATTAAAAAGTGGATGATTCGAAACCCCATGGTGGGCTGCCTCCCCCCTAGGGGGAGGGGGTTTGGCTGCTCACTGGCGGCACCCACCATGTGCCTACCCGCCAGGCCTCAGAGAGGCCACCTTCTGGGAGCCAGGGAGATGGGTGATGTTGGTGGCTGCTGGGCCTGGCTGGGTCAGGGAGCTGGTGGCGGGCTGCCTCCCCTCTAGGGGTGCGGAGTTTGGCCACTTGCCGGTGGTACCCACCATGTGCCTGCCCGCCAGGCCTCACAGAGGCTACTTTTCACATGGCTGGAAGGTGGGTCATGCTCCTCTAGGGGGCAGGGGGGTTGGATTAGGGTTAGGGAGCTGTGGGCTATCCCCAGCATCACCCACCTTCCTGCCTTAGCAGAAAGTCTAGGAGTCGCAGGACCCATTCCCCCTGCTCAGAGGAGACAGCAGGTGCCCTGGATAGGGGGCACCATGCTTTATAACCATATGTGCAACAGCTCCTGAGCTGACCCTTGTGGCCAAAAGCAGCAGCAGCAGACAGCACCCACCTTCCTGCCTTCATGGAAAGGACGGGAGTTGCAGGACTCATTCCCCCCTGCTCAGAGGGAACAGCAGATGCCCTGGATAGGGGGCACCATGCTGAACAACCATATACGCAACAGCAGCTTATGTGTCCCTCATGCCCAAAAGCGGCGGATGCAGACATCACCCACCTTCCTGCCTTCACGGAAAGGACAGGATGTGCAGGACAGGAGAGGTCGTTGGCAAGGGTTGGAGTGGTTCCATCCAGAGAGGAAGAGGTTGAAGTTGGGACCAGGAACTTGTCTGGGAGAGGATGGGATGGGCAGGACAAGTTGTTGGGAAGGGTTGTAGTGGTTCTATCCAGAGAGGGAGAATTCAAAAGAGGGACTGGGAACTTGTCAGAGAGAGGAGGACAAAGGGTTACCAGCCGCGTTGCAGAGCAGGACCCAGAAGACCCAAACAATTGTGAGCCATCATCCGAGAAACTCATGGTCCTTGGAGCAGCCCTGAGAACTGAGGGGGGCTAGAGAGGTACCCCACCACTCAGAGACACCTTTCCTGTGCAGGCAGGACAGGCACCAGTAATAACCAGTGTGAGCCCTCATCAGAGATACCCACTGAGCTTGGCACCCGACCATGGAAGCAGCCCCGGAAACTGAGGGGGGCTAGACCATGACACCACCACTCACAAAAACTTGACCTGAGCAGCTGTGGGACAGGTAATAGCAGTAAGTAGCTTTGCCCTGGAGCCAGTCAGTGGGCCAGAGGTCTTGAGGCCACTGCAGAGGAGCTTTCCTAGATTAGAACCACAGTAGACTACGGTGGCTCAGAGCCCAGGTAGGCCCAGGTCCAGGGAGGGATATCCCAGCAGGGGGAGGTTGACCTTAACAAAGGTCAACATGTCCACCAGGTCCGGGTGCAGACATGCACGGCAGGGACGGAGGAGGTCTCCCAGGTGGGAGAACATCTGCTTGCTCTGCATGCTGGTGGGAGGGTAGGACAGGATGTCGGTTGCCACAATGGACAGGTCCGGCCATATGGCAGATTTACCTGCCCTATACTCTAATGAGTTGGACTGAGAGGGCTCAGGGGGCTCTGCAATGTACTCTTGCACCATGGCCCCCGCCAAGTCCTCCACAGTGAGAGATGCACCCACTGTGCTGCGGCCAACCATACAGCCCACTGACGAGGCCCAGAGATTGAGTGAGCCCATTTGGGTGGGTCTCTCCTACTGTGGCTCTCTTCCCTCCTCCTCCCCCTCTTCCTCCTCCTCCTTCTCCGCCACCTGCCCCTCACCCCTGCCCAGTTCCCTCCGTCTTGCCTTCTCTGCCTGGAAACAGAGCATCGCTTTGTGGAGCTCCTTTTTCCAGTGCTGCATCTCGCCCCCCTGCATGGTGATGCTGCCCTTGATACGGGGGTCACAGAGGGAGGCCATTTGGTATGGCACCTCTTGGTGCAGAGGATGCAAGCACTCAGCCACACATGCCTGCATCCTCCTCACAAAGTCCTTGACCCTGGGGAGCAGCTCTTTCTTGTGCTTGAGCTCCTTGGCCAGGAACTGGTCGAGCCTGTGGATCAGGGGGATGACCTGACCCAGGCTGGCCTCTTATGAGCACAAGAGCTCGGTGGCCTGCTTAAAGGATTTCAACAACCAGGACATCTGGGCAAGGACTCTCCATTCCATGGAGCTGAGGCTGAGCTCCTCTCTCTTCCTCAGAACGTCCAGCGATGACAGGATGTTCTGCAACAGACCCTTCTGCTCCACCAGACAACTTATCATGTCGTAGGTGGAGTTCCAGCGGGTGGGCAGTTTCTGATAGAGGAGGTGCTCAGGGTCCCCCCTCACCTCTGGAGCAGCTCATGGGAAGAGTTGATGCTGCTGGAGAAGTGGGAAGTGATGCATCGGCAGCTGTCCAGCAGATTGCGCATCCACAAAGTTCCCTCATCCCAGCTGTCTCTTGGCTTGTTCTCTAGCCCGCGAACATCCCTCATGATCAGGTGCAGCTTTTGTGCCATGCACACCAGGCCCAGGAGGGATGCCTCTTTCAGGGCTGCCAACATGTTGCTTCCCACATCCGTCACAATGAAGCCACGGACAAACCCTTCCCCCTCGGCTGACCACTCCCTCAGAGCCACCTTTATCATGGTGGCAATGTTCTTCCCAGTATGAACATTGTCCATCCCCCAGGCCTGGAGAAGAACTACCTTGTAGCCCGGTGTCAAGCATGGTGCCTTTTTCTGGGGAACAGTTCTTGGCCTGGGGCAGAGGAGGTCCTCTGGTTGCCACCAGTGGGTGGTGATGCCAAGGTAGCTGTGATGGCAGCCGCTCCAGGGGTCTGCCATGAAGTGTACGGTACGGCCTTTGGGAGCTGACAGCTTCCTGAGTTGACCTTCGCGTCATTGCCCCTGCACACCAGGCCCTCGCAGGCACGTCGGAAGGGCCCAAAAATGCCTCCATACAGAGAGCTTGAAATGTGGCCCAATAACTGTTCCAGGGGAAGGAGGAAGAAGGGTTACAGGATGTACTGCAGAGCTGGCACTGGAAGATGGAGCGAGGGGTGGTCTACAGGCAGGGACAGCACCAAGAGTTTGGGATGGGGATGGGATGGATGTTTCATTGAACCTCAACCATTCCTCCACAGACCCCTCACCCTCCTCCTCCTCAAAAAGTTTAAAGAGATTCTCTTCCCCCAGCGGCAAGACCTCTTTGGTCTCCTCCACAGCCCCCACAGGTGAATCTTGGGGAGCGGGAGTTTCTACTGCCCCCGAGCCCCACTCAGTACTGCTTCCTGTGGGGCAACCGGGACAATCTTTGCACTTCCCTGCATGACCACCCTTGGCCCCTGCTCAAAGCTTCATTGTGTCAGCAAACAAGAATTAAGGAGGAAAGAAAAGGAGAGAGCACTGTGAGCCCTCTGCCAAGGTGCCCACTGAGCTAGCCCCAGGGCCTGGCAGGAGCCCTGGAACTAGAGAGGGGGGGGGTAGAGCCCTAGCCCAGCACTCCCAGAAACCTGACCATATCAGGCAGGCACTGATAATAATCAGTGTGAGCCCTCAGCCGAGGTGCCCATTGAGCCTGGCAGCAGCACTGGAACCAGAGGTGATAGATCCCTATCCCACCCACCACACACACAAAATTCAAGCTCCAATGCACTTTCCCTGTCTCTCTCCCAAAATGCTAGCAAGAGCTCTCTCCCACTCCACAGCCTGCTGAAACTGAAAGCCATAGCTTGGAGCACTCTTCCTTTTATAACCAGAGGTCCCATAGAGCAAAGCAAGAGGTCTGTGGTTGGCAGTCAGAACTGTCTAACAGGATTTGCAGGGATGAGATTGGAGTCCCCATGGCTACATAACACCCCTCCCCCTCCCTCCCCCCTGGTCTTTGCTCGGATGTAACCAATTTGGAGCTCCACACTTGGAAGGAAGACCTGCCCATCAAGCTAAGTTGGTCTTAGATTGGGGTTTTCAGGGCAATAGAAGGCGTGCAGACAGAGTTCATGCAGTCCCTGCCTCCGTTGCCAAGGGAATTGATTGAAGGCGCCTGACTGTCTGGCTTCATGAACAGCAGACGAACGCAACGAACGAGGCTTGCGACAACCACTTGTTCATTTAAAATTGCGCCTCATGAACGGCTTGCTCACGAACAGCCGATCGGGCTGTTTGTGACTTTTTTCGTTCATATTGCTATTCGTGCCCACCTCTAGTCTCCATTATTTAGTGTTAGATGTTTCCTCCCTGTTTGGAGACCTTTGTTGACTTTAGCTCATCATGACATCTAATAGCCTTAAGTGCCAAATGACCATTAAGAAACAAAAATGATGCCTAGAATGATGGCATATGCTGAGCTAGGTATGAGCCACAGCAGAATTAATACTGAATGTAAACATTCATTTTGTATACATACATAGGGTAAGGTTTCAGGATTTTGCTTTCCTATTTTCTCTGCCAGTTTGATGTAGTGATTAAGAATGGCAGGATTCTAATTTGGAGAATCAGGTTTGATTCTCCACTGCTGCCAGCAGGGTAACCTTGGGTCAGTCACAGCTCTCTCTAATGGGAAAACACACCTAGGTTCCTTCACTTGCACAAACTCATCACACCTATTTCTGCTCTTAGAGCACATGCAATAATGGCCCCTGGAAGAACAGCATGAACCCCATCAGCTTCTAATAACATTAATTATTCAAATTCACAAAACCATGAATTAATCCAGCCCACAAAACATTCATGCCATAGCAGAGCCAAACCCACATATAAGATGAGAAATACCCTATTGATTTGCTTCCAGATTAGAGGCATTTGAACCATTCCTTCCGCGCACATCCCATCAAGCCAGGCATCCCATGACACCGTAAGAAGTCCCTCTACTCTCCCCCATGATTTGCATTCCATAAGAACATCCTACACTCTTCTTTTCCCTCCAGCCAGCTGCCTTGACTTCTTGAACACCCTGGGGCAGAAGGAACATCCTTCCCATTTTCAGATTTACTCTCCTTGTAGGAATAGCCATGTCAGTTCCCAGGTTTGCCAACCACTAGCATCAACAGTAACAATTTGCCGTGCCTCAAGTAATGCAGCAGTTGCTTGGGCTACTGTACCTGGATTGACGCAGTCTCTCCCACATATTGTTTCACAACATTTTCTTGCCCCTACACAATCAATGTCATACGTGCAGTAATTAGGAGGGTTGAATATCCTGCATCTTCCATAAACTACTGGACAGCGTCCAGGTTTCTCTGCATTGGAGGAAAGAAGTGTGAAATACAAGATAAGGTCATAACTGTAGTGCTTCTAGAGCTCAGATTACCTTGGCAAATCATGTACTAGCAGATGCTCTTTCTTTCCTGGTCTGCTCATACCCAAATATAGCGTATAGATTTGGCTGTTTTAAGCATTACCCCAAATTAGTCCCACATCAAATTCCTTAGGGCTTCATCTTTCCCAGGTATTGCTAAGTCATAGATGAAACAATCATAATTCGTTTATTTCATTTTTACTTCACATTTCTCCATAGTGAGACCCAAGTGGCATACATCATTCTCCTCTCTTCCATTTTATACTCACAACAACCCTGTGATGTAGGCTAGGATGAGTGTGTGTGACTGATCCAAGGCCATCCAGCAAGCTTCCATGGCAGAGTGGGGATTCAAACCTGGGTCTCCTAGATCCAATCCAACACTCTAACTGCTAAACCACACTGGTTCTAATATGTCTGTCCTCTGGGCACATTGTGTGGTTGACACATGGTACTGTGTACTTGTTTATGACAAGTATGCAGCTAAGTATACAGCATTGGAAAATGCAAGTTGCTTTGCCGGTGTGCAAACAATCTCACTGGAATGTGTGTATCTGCTTTGCTCTGGAGATAAACAAGAGCTGTGTCACCCATGCTTAATCAAGAGAAGCTACAAAAGATCCCTCAATTGTACTACGTCTGTTTTCAAACTTTCTAGTTCTCAGAAAATAATATCCACACAACTAGATCAGGTATTTTACATGCCTATTTGGAATTTTGGTTCTGGGTTCAGTATAATTTTCTTAAACTAACTGGATATTTTGAGTCAGGAAGTTAATTTTCTTTATTGACCCCATTTCTTGACCAGTTTAGCTTTACCTTTTGACTTGTCCAAACCAATGAGAAGCCACCCCTTGCTCCACCGAAACCTACCAGGGCCACCCTCTGAACTACTAAAACATGTCCGTATCTGCCCACCAGTGCACCCCCCAGCTCCATTCATACATGGAGATATTCTCCATCTCTTCTTCAGTCATCCTCTCACATCCATCATTTCCCACCCATATTGCCAGAGTACCATAGTGATAAAAGAACTACGAATTTTTAAAAGACAGTTAAAAAAGCCTTTGCGTGGCATGGGGAGAGGGAACAGTAGGTGATGACAGAAGTAAAATGGTGCCAACATGTTGGATTTTTGAAAGTGTACACTTCCCTATCCACACAGCACGTAAATACATTTCAATGGCAATCTTTCAGATCACAGCAAAACTGGATTGAAAAAGATCAGAGCAAAGCAGGGGAATCCCCACAAAGTAGACAATTGGAAGACAATAAGGTGTAGATCCTCTGAAACACACTGTTCTGCTGTTGAAGCCAAAGCAGTGCATAACAGGTATGCACATGCAGTCTTGGGAGCTCCTGAATTGTGCACTTTCTTGAAAATCATGGCATTAAATGACATTGGTAGTGGGAAAGAAATATCATTTTTTAGGAGAGGTAAATTGATTCTTTGGCTCTGGAAAAACTCCTCAGGCAGAAGATGCTTTGAGACTTACCGTATGGTATGCTTAGACCAGACGCTGGCTGCATCTCTGCCAAAAGGACTAGGAAGCCCACAATGAGAATGGCACTCAGTGTCTTCATACTGCTGGAAGAAATAAGACATAAATGCAGTGCAAGACTGAACAGTGCTAGTATTTAAACTGCTGTATTGGTAGGGCTGGGTTAGGAGGCGATAATTACTTTCTCATATCCTCATACTTAACAGGTATAGCTTGTTAACTGAGTTGCTGAGAATTTTTTCCTACATACCTTCTTGCAACATAGATACTAAAATTAATTGGGTGATCATTTACATAACAGAACTTTAAAAACTTGTTTGTACTTCTGTGACTGAATTGCCCAAGCCAGGCCCCAAAATGCATGACCTGTTCTGAAGAGCAAGAGATGAACTATCTGTGCAATCATAAGCAGAGTTACTTCAGTCTAAGTCCCAGTAACTCTGTTTAGGATATGATCTCCTGAGTTAACACTCCTCCCATATGTAGCTGCACTTCTTTTAAATTTGCTAAGTCCTTCAACTCTTCTAGTTTTTTTTAAATTAAACATTTAAGTTGGATAAGTTACCCATGTGCCATTTTGGTAGTCAGTTGGGATGAAAATGTCTTCAGTTTAAGGTTGTCTTATATTGACTCTTTATCAGAAAGGCTGTGGCTCAGTGGGAAAGCATTTATTTTATGTGCAGAAGGTTCCAGGTTCAAACTCTGGTATCTCCAGTTAAAAAGAAGAGATGTGAAAGACTTTGACCTGGAGAGCTACAGTCAATCACAGTAGACCAGTAGTCCCCAATGTTGTGCCCATGGGCACCATGGCAACGGTGAACACCTTTTCTGGTGTCTGTCAAGTATTTTAAAAAGGGGACTAGGCCAGATGGGACCTTTGTCCAACAGGGCTTCTGTTCTGACTAGCCATTGGAGATCTGATTGGCTGTGCAGATCCTTAAAAATGTGGTTTTAACAGGAGTGGCCACCCCAGCACAAGGATCTTAACTGTGTGACTGAAGGTAATCTGTATGTATATGCAAGAAAATATTTAAAACAATTATGTTCATTTTAAAAGGCATCCATCCTGTTAAACAGAGCTTCTGCCTGAAATGTTGAAGAGTTATTATAAGCGTTATTCATAACCTCACTCTGTGACATGTTGTGGTTGGCTCTGCCCAGGGCTTTTTTTCTGGGAAAAGAGGTGGTGGAACTCAGTGGATTGCCCTTGGAGAAAATGGTCACATGGCTGGTGGCCCCGCCCCCTGATCTCCAGGCAGAGGAGAGTTGAGATCGCCCTCCACACCGCTCGGTGGCGCAGAGGGCGATCTCAACTCCCCTCTGTCTGGAGATCAGGGGGTGGGGCCCCCAGCCATCTGACCATTTTCAAGAGGTTCCGGAACTCCATTCCACTGTGTTCCAGCTGAAAAAAAGCCCTGGCTCTGCCTCTGAAAGCAGCAATTTTGTGATTGTGTCCACCACTCTTTTCAGAATTTGAAAGCTGCTCACAGAGTCGAAAATGCAGGAGACAGTGCTGACCTTGGAAGACCTATGGTCTGATACGATAAGGCAATTTACGTATTCATGAGAATCAGACCACATGTCTTCATTTTCCTCAGTACTTCCTATTTGGGCAGAGGCTCTCCAAGGTGTGTGTGCGAGTGGTGCTTAAGGACTGATGAAGAATTTCTTCATGCAAACCACATGCTCAAATGCTCAGGTACAGTTGTTGCTGCTTGTACCTGGGAAGGGAGATGGGAGAGAAAGGAGTTCTGCCCCAACCTTCTCCTCCAACATGCTAAATCTTGACAAAGAGGGAACATTTTCATCAAGGCACATTCAGTGATGTGGTCTCCCACCTGTGATCTACAGTGCTAGTATCTAGGAGCAGTTTTAGCACATCGTGTGCTCTTTATGTGACCTAAGGAAAGAGTCTAACAGTGCAATCTTATGCTGAGTGGCGCCTTTCTAAGCCCGCTGACTTCTGTGCACTGTAAGTACATATATTTGCTGAGTAGTATGTGCAAACTTTATATGAAAAGACTCATAACTCCGGTTTGTGCGAGAACTGGAGCTATGCTGGGAAATCACACCAGGAAGACGCTGTCGTTAGGGGGGGCTTTGTGCGATGTTCCATGGCCGGTAAGAAGTGTGAAAATGGCAGGTAAGTCATAAATGCAAGACTGTAATTTTGGATCTCATTCTGAGGGTAATTTACTAACTGGCCACGATGAAATCCCAACAGGCACTTCTGTTTCTAAAAAAAAGAAATTTGGAGAGGCATGCTTTGTGGAGAAGGAGGGAGGTATGATACTCTACCCTACCTTCTGCTTTTCCTTTGCAACCCAGCTCTATCTCCAAGCTGCTCTTTCCCCTATGAGATTGCCAATGCATGCTACATTTGGAAACTGGCATGGAGGGAGGAGCATGTAGACAATGAAGGAGTGGCAGGGGAAAGCTGCAGGTAAAGAAAAGATTAACATGTGGAATCCCAGTGACGTACATTTAGAATATCTGCATTTTTTCCACCAGAGTCATTAAGGTCAATGCTGTCTCTTGTATGAGGATAAACATTACATAAAGCTTTGAGAACAGTGTACACCCATCCTTAGTATTAAGATATTTCTTGGATAATTGGAGCAAGACCTTTGAGTCAAGTGTGAATATCAGCTTTTCTAAGGAGGAAAAGGTTGCAATTTCTAAGGATGGAGAAAGAGCTGTCCAGACTTCGTTCCATTCAGCTTGGAACAGGCCCCATGTCCAGAAGCAGCTTAACCTAAGACAGGAGCTACATTTTTGCTTTCAACAATGTATCACAGTTGTGCCTTATTATGCTTTGCAAGTTTTCCAGTCATCTGCTTTGAGGCCACGGCTGTCAAAAATAAAGGGGGGAGAAAGAATATATTACCTTCTGAGGATGGTACATTGCTGAGGAATCAGGAAGGACTAAGCTGAAGCTCAGGTGATGAGAGCCAGTTTGGTGTAGCGCGGGACTCTAATCTGGAGAACCGGGCTTGATTCCTCACTCCTCCACTTGAAGCCAGCTGGGTAACCTTGGGCTAGTCACAGCTTCTAGCTCTCTCAGCTCCACCCACCTCACAGGGCGTTTTGTTGTGGGGATAATAATGGTATACTTTGTAAACCACTCTGAGTGGGTGTTAAGTCATCCTGAAGGGTGGTATATAAATCAAATGTTATTATTAAGGCCTCTTCCATGCAAATAAGTAGCTACTCAGAGGCTGCTAGAAATCCAAACCACACGGAAGCCACGTGTGGCTGCTTATTGTATGTTAATCGGCCCTAAGTTTATGTATTATAAACATTAAAACTGACATCACTGTTGGAAATTTAAGAAGTGTGAATAACAGCCATGTGAAATAGGAGGACACAAGAGGCAAAGTGGATAAGCCTGCCTTAGGTTGCTTCCACATGGAGGTTTTGCTCTGTGCTCAGCACCAAAACTGCTGTGTTTTGGTGGGGGACTTCCACACAACATGGTCATGCAGTCATTCAGCTTCTGGATTTCCCCCCTACATTGCTGCAATTTTCCCCAAACATGGATTTTCCCATATGGATACAATCTGAGTCAGTCCATTGGTTGATGTGGCCCTAATTGTTTCTCCTCTGATTTTGGGAGCTCCAAGGCCTGGGGCAGGTGTATCTCTCAATCTAGCTACTTGGCACATTTTAAACACATGAAACTTCCTTATACTGAATCAAACATATCCATCTCAGTATGATTCTAGCAAGTGGCAGCAACTCTCCAGAGCCTCAAGCTGAGGTCTTTCTTATCTCCTACTGTGTTATCTTTTTAACTGGAGATGCAGGGACTGAACTACTCAGCCATGGTCCATCCTCAGATACAGTCCTTCCCCTGAGCCAAGATCTCTCCCTCTATATTTTACCACTGGGAGAGATATCTGGAAAGTATTGGGATGAGGTGTTATCAATATGCAGACAAGGTCCAGCTCTGCTTCTCACTATTAGCTTACTAGAGGGAGAGAGTTAATATTCTGAAGAACTTCTTGGAGGAAGTAATGAAAAGAAGGATGATCATAACCTGAAATTCAGCCCATACACATAATTCAGGTTATTGGTCAATCAAGGTCTGTGTTGTCTAATTTGACTGGCTGCAACTCTCCACTGTCTCAGGCAGAGGTCTTTCACATCTGCTACTTCCAGATCTTTTAAACTGGAGATGTGTGGGATTGGAAATGTGTACAAATCAGATGCTCTAACCAATGATAAAGCCATTCAAGGAATAACCTGTTCCAAAAGGAGTTAAACTCCCACTGAGATGTCAGGTTCATCATTTTGGAGTGCGAATTTCCTGTGCTGGCAAGGGGGCTAGGAGGGCGGGTGCTGCCAGATGTTGCCATTCCTCATGGCCAGATTCTCACCACGCTGTAAGGGTGAGAAGGTCGAGCACCATCTTCCTGTCTCCCTCTGGCTAAGTGGACAGAGAAAAGAGAGAGTGCCACTGTGCCCTGCCTTCCTCAGCTACTGGGACAAGGATGGGAGGCAGCTTATCTCCATGGTACAAAGGCAGATGTATGCAGTCTTTGTACTTGCCTGCAGTACAGGGAGTCCAGCTTGTGCACCCTAGCCTTTGTGTGTGTGTGTGTGTGTGTGTGTGTGTGTGTGTGTGTGTGTGTGTGTGTGTGTGATGCCCTCGAGCCATAGCTGACTTATGGCAACCCCCTGGTGGGGTTTTCATGGCAAGAGACTATCAGAGGTGGTTTACCATTGCCAGTCTCTGCAACCCTGGTCTTCGTTGAAGGTCTCCCATCCAATTACTAACCAAGGCCGACCTTGCTTAGCTTCTGCGATCTGACGAGATCAGGCTCACCTAGGCCATCCAGATCAGGGCTACTCTAGCCTAAGGCACCCAAAATTCTTGGGACAGCACTGAGTGTAACACCTTTTAAGCAATCTACAACCATTTCTTGAAAAATGCAATATGGCCACAGTAATCCATGCTCTGATTACATCCATGTTAGGTTATTGAACTGCACTGCAGATGAAGCAGGGATACCAGCCTCCCAGTAAGGGTGGGGAATTCCCCACTCCACCTTTCAGCTCCCTGCCCCAGCTGGAAGGGAGGAAAGGAAGGGGGAGGCAGGCAGGGAACCACTGAAGAATGTAACAAAATAATGCTGTGCACTCCAGAGGCCTTGAAGACACACTTCCTGTTGAAATCCAGAAGCTATGGGGTTTCAGCAGAGCTAAATCAGCCCCTAATATAGCAAAAATGCTATGTTTGGGGATGATTTTGACTCCTTTCATATTCTACAGCTTTCAGTTTTCAAGCGAAAGTGATATCATTTGGGCCTCTGGAGCATGCGTACATGCGCCTCACATGCACAAGAAAGATGGATCAGGCTTCCCCACCTGCTGAAAGAAGTGTCTTCTGAAGAATGTCTAGTAGCTTCAGATAAAGTGCTGTCAGGCTGCTGTCATTGCTGGATACACAGATTATATCTCCCTGTACTGAAAGACAAGCACCAGCTGCCTGTCAGTATCCAGGTACAGTTCAAAGCATGTGAAATATCTCTGCATGCCCAGTCAACAGCATCTCACCCTCTTCCACTGCTGCTGACAGTTCTTTGAGAGGAAAACAGAGACTGGGCTTTTTCAGCAGTGGTAGCTTGCTTGTGGAATGTCCGTCCCCTTGAGGTTCATCTAGCACCTTCATTGTTTTCTTTTAGATACAAACCAAAACATATCTGTTTACCTAAGCTTTCAATTAAAGGGCTTTTTAAGAAAATACTATTTTAGTGTGGAATCTTATTTTAAGCTGTGATCGCTTTTATGTCTATATTTTTGTTGGGCTAGTCCCACCCCCCACCCCCCACCCCCCACCCCACCCCACTGGTTTTAATTCATTTAATGTTCTGTTTTTATAATTTTTGTTTAGTAAGCAGGATCCTGGATAGGCAGCATAACATTTTTCCAAATAAATAAAAAATAAATGAAAAGGTGTCTCAAAAGTTGATGTTCGTCTGGGTCTCATCATTTGGCCATGACTCTGGGTGACAGGTCATGCAACCAGCATTGGCAGCTGTGCAGTTACCAATAACTAGCTGTAAACAGATCATGTGAATGATGTTTCCTACTGCGCAGGTACAAAGGGGACAAACTGAACAATATGTGTACTTTAATGACCCTGGGGTAAGATCGATTTTCTTTAGTGCAAAAGTGAATGCAAAGTGTGAAGACTGAAATCTATCAGCCACTGCTACTGAACAGCTGTAAAACTGCTTGAGTCAGGAGGTGAACTCTGGGATGCAAACTGAGACTTAGCATGCTGATAGGGCACAACCCTTGAAGACGCATATTTGCCAGGAGGATACCTTTGATGCCAAATTCTCAGCATGCCTAGTTGGAGCACCAAGAAATCCCTTCTGCCCTCCGTTCATCTCCACTTCCTGTTTGTCTTCCCAAAGCATCCAGGGCGTTTTTACCTGCATGCATGGATCTGCATAGCATGCACGCAAATAATTGAAAAGTAATTACCTTCTGATTACCTGACTTCTCCAAACAAAACCACACCCAGCTTTCGGATTTATCCAAGCCAGCATCGACTTAAAATCAGGTTATTTTATTGGGCTGACCTTTCTGCTCCTTCCTTCCTTCCAATCCTACTATAAGCAACGACCAATAGTTTTTCAAATCTCTTTTTCCTTATGTTTCATTTCTAGTTTTAGCTTTCAGTCATTCCAGGCCTGTAGCCCACCTTTAGCCAGAGTATGTAACCTGGGGCCACACAATTTGTTTTCTGTATTTCTGTGGCTTCTTATTTCTGTTTCTCTCCCTCTTTGTCTATCTAATTTTCTCCTTTCTCTATCCCCTACTTTCTTCTTCTATCTCCTTTTCAAAAGTCTCCAAAAGAAGGGGCAAGGGTACAAAATTCCAGTTTATACTGGGGGAATTGGAATTGGGTGGTGTGAGAGTGAGCAATGGGGATCTGTGTCTGGGGGTTAAAGGCTGGGATTCTTCTTGACACGTTTTCCTCTTAAAAATTAATTAAAAAGACAAAACAAAATGTGGATCTGTCAAAGGCTTTCATGGCTGGAGAACGATGGTTGTTGTGGATTTTCCGGGCTGTGTAGCCGTGGTCTTGGCATTGTAGTTTCTGACGTTTCGCCAGCAGCTGTGGCTGGCATCTTCAGAGGTGTAGCACCAAGAAGATCTCTCAGTGTCACAGTGTGGAAAAGATGTTGGCAGGTCATTTATATCTACTCAGGAGGGTTGGGGTTGGGCTGAGTCATCCTGTAAGACCCGACTCAGCCCAACCCCAACCCTCCTGAGTAGATATAAATGACCTGCCAACATCTTTTCCACACTGTGACACTGAGAGATCTCTGTCTTCTTGGTGCTACACCTCTGAAGATGCCAGCCACAGCTGCTGGTGAAACGTCAGGAACTACAATGCCAAGACCATGGCTATACAGCCCGGAAAATCCACAACAACCAAAATGTGGATCGTGCTCATAGTGTGACCCACCTGAAGTCACAGCCCCAGTCCTCCATCTGGAAACTGGGCTGTGAGCCTGCAGAGAACTGCAGAAGCAGTTTGAGAGGGGTGAAGACAATAATGACAGAAAGTCCAACTCTTTTGAAAATGCTTTAAATCATGTTTTATTTTAGATAATAATGGGTCCTATGGACTCATCCCATCCTATATTTAACAATGCTCTTCCCATCTTCATATATGTGACAAAAGATCCTTTTCCAACGGTATGAAGACAGCTCATGGTGGCAAATTTATTCTGAAAAAAATATGAAACATCTGTTACTTTCTAGCAATTGTCATTGCTTTAGGGGAGGAGGGACACAAACAATCGTAAAAAATAGAAACATGCATCAAGTTTTTATTTATAGTTTAAGGTGGGTAGCCATTAGGGTTGTCAGGTCCCCCAGAGCCCAAACTGGGGGAGGGAGGAGGGGCCTGGGGCCCATGCGCAGGAGCCTTCATTCGTTGTTGTGCCAGGAATGACATTATTCTCAGCACGACAAGGAAGTGCTCTGGAGCATGCAGAAACCAAAACATTCAAAAACCAGTGGGGGAATAACCTTCCAGGATATTCAGTTGCTGACCTAAAAGTAACAGTTCTCCTGCAGAGGAACGTCAAAGGGAGATTAGAAAGACAGACTGCTCAATTGCAACTGGTAACAATGCTCAAGACAATGCATCCACCTGGACTGAATCAAGACATAGGCTTCCTGTCTTGTTACCAATGCTGCTTTCTCCACACCCACTACCCCTCTGAAGACCCCACCCTATCCAATCATGCCAGCTATTGTCATTCACCAGCTATTGTCATCTGCTGGCTGCTGTAGCATAGCGGTTAAGTGGTTTGGCTGCAAAGCAGCACTCTACTGGTTTGAATCTCACTACTGCCATGAGCTCAATAGGTGGCCTTGGGTAAGCCACTCCACCCAGCCCCAGCTGTATTGTGGGGATAATGATAACACTAACTTGTTCACCGCTCTGGGTGAGGCACTAATCTGTCTAGAAGCGCAGTATATAAGCGCAGTTGTTGTTATTGTTGTCATTCGGCTTCTATAATCACTCCACTCTCCAAGATATAAGGACAGATGGACTCACATTCTAGCTGTATCTGAAGAAGGGAGCTGTTAGCCTGTGACATACAGAAGCTCATACTCTACCACAAATTTTGTTAGTATTATATGTAGGTGCTACTGGACTCTTGCTATTTTCAACTGCATTCTTTTATTTTACTAAGAGTCTTGCCATTAGATTAGATCAGGGCCGGATCGAGGGGGGCAGGGGGTTAGCCTGCCTCCGGCACTGCCAAAGAGGGGGCGCCGGGCACAGCTGCCAGCTGCCCGGGAGGCTGAGCGCAGGGTTAGGAGACCCTTGCCAGCCCTGCTGATGAGGCGGCTGGCTGGCTTGCCGCGCAGGACCTCCCAGCCCTGCGCTCAGCCACCAGTGCGGCAAGCCAGCTGCCCCAGCACACGTCCTCACCACTGCCAGCTCCGTGGCTCACCATGCGCTGGGGCAGGCGGCTTGCTGTGCGGGTGGCACAGGGCAGCGTGGAGGGCCTCCTAGCCCTGCGCTCAGCTGGCCGTGCGGCAAGCCAGCCACCCCAGCACCTGGTGAGCCACGGAGCTGTCGGCAGCGAGAGCGTGTGCTGGGGCAGCTGGCTTGCCGTGCGGTGTGGCTGAGCGCAGGGCTGGCAGGTCCTGCGCGCTTGGCAAGCCAACCAACCACCCCAGCACACGCCCGTGCCACCGCCAGTTCCATGGCTCACCGGGCGCTGGAGCAGCTGGCTTGCTGCACATGGCTCCCGCCCTGCGTGATGACATCACAAAAGTGATGTCATCACGCAGAGCCAGGAGCTCATGTCTGCTGCGCACGCACGGAGCACCCGGGCAAGGTTTGCCCCGGGCATCCGCGCACCTGGATCTGGTGCTGGATTAGAATGTTATCATATCTTGCTTACTAATAGACTGAAAAGTTCTTTAAAATTATGCTTGTAATCTGCCTAGGCTTGCCCCGCTGTCCCCACCCACCTGGCTGAGAATGGGAAGGTACAAAGGTGGGGAGAAGTGTGTGCAGTGCTCCCACACTCTCCCACACTGGTGCTACGCACTGAAGCCAAGTGCTGTGAAAGCTGCCCCTCTGGAGGCAGTATTTACTGAGAGCCAAGCTACAAGTGACGCCTTACACAGGTTGGACACTTGTCAGCTTACCTCAAGTTTTGATGGGAAATGTTGGCGTCCTGGTTTTACAGCTTGGCTCTCCATTACAGCTGCAAGACCAGGATTCCTACATTTCCCATCAAAACTTGAGGGAAGCTGACAAGTGTCCAACCTGTGTCAGGCGTCAATTGTAGCTTAGCTCTGAGCTCCACTTCAGCGTGCACAATGACTCCTCTGTCATGCTCATTTTCCAATGTGACAGAAGTGGAGCTCAGTGAAAACAGCCTCAAGGGGGCAGTTTTCACAAAACTCTGCTTCAGCGTGCACCATGAGTTCTCCATTGTACCAGAAAATGATGTAATTTTCTGGCACAATGGGGGAGCACTGGACTACACACATGCCATGAGCGCACATGGGAGGTGGATATTCCACTATCCCATCTGAACCCCTGCTTTGGCCCCAGGGGCCCCCTGCAACCCTAAATCTGCCTTGAGAGCCAGTATGGTGTTGTGGTTAAGAGCAGCAGGACTCTAATTTGGAGAACTGGGTTTGATTCCCCACTCCTCCATTTGAAACCTACTGGGTGACCTTGGGTCAGTCACAGCTCTGTCTGAGCTCTCTCAGCCCCACCCACTTCACAGAATGATTGTCATTAGGATAATAATAACACACTTTGCAAACCACTCTAAGTGAGCATTAAAGTGTCCTGAAGGGCTGTATATAAATCAAATGTTGTTGTTATTGTTATTGGGTTCCAGTGAGAAAGGCAGACTGTAAATGAAAATCATAACTAACAAGTAAGTGAACATTTTTCAGGTTCTACTGCTTTGCACCTTTGTGTTGAGTTGACACTGGGGGCATACAGCGAAATGCACAGTTATAATAGCAGCACTTTTTATTTCCTTGACAACAAGAATCAGTTTCGCACTGGGGAGGGAACGATCTCACACATCTGATATAATCCGGTGGGCAGTAACCAGGTTTTTCTGCAATAAGAAAAAGCCACAGAATAGCATGATGAACAAACAGCTGAGGAATAATTCTAATCCAACACAGTGAAATATTCTTTTAGTTTGTTTTGATTGATGTAAATATTAATTTCCCACCTCTTGACAGATTTGTAGCAATTTAGAAAATGATTAAAATAAAATGTTAAAAGACAGATAAAACCTCTAAAAGCAACAAGAATGGATGCAGTAACAGTGGCTGTTCGGAAAAAAGAGGGCATTTTGCATTCTTCTCTTCCCTCCAGACCACCACAGGAAATTTTGATTTCTGTTCCTTTTCACTGCTATGTAGGAATCATGAGACAATATTCTCTGTGTTGTTTCTTTGCTGATACACTTCTTAAAGTTTTGTTCCCTCCTTTTCATTGTTGGTTTTGTATATTTGTCTCAATTGCATGTGCCTGTTGTATGGATTTCATACAAGTGCAGTGGGCGTCTTTTATATACAGCCATTTCCTCCAGGGGAGGCTGATGCCTCTATGGTAATTCTGGGAGGTCTCCAGGCCTCTTGTTGGGACCTAGTGATTCCTTAGCGTAGTCCTGCTCCAAAAGCCCTACTAGAATGCCAGTTCACAGCATCTGTTCAGTAGAGAAACAACTCTATGTGCAAAATCAGAAACACAGATGAAACTAATAAGGGCAGAAAACCAGGATCCTCATCAAATCCATAATGTACATAATGATCTTCATTATTTTTATTCTTGTTTGTGAATATTGTTTTTTTCAGTTGTAGCCACTTTTCCAGATTACATTTCAGTCATACATCCAATTAACACATTAGCCTTGTTTCATTGTTATGCTTTATTGGTGCTTCTAGCTTACATACCAGGAAAGCATGATACAATGATCTTGCCAATATGCGAGAATGCTGTTTTGTGCAAACAGAGCACATTACATACATACTTTCAAGGTCTGCTACATGCAATAACATACCCACACACAAAAAACCCTTGGGTAGAAACTGGAAAATATGCATGTTGGTCTGTTGGACAAAATACATGTTAGCCTATTCACACTAAACAGAAACTGTGTATATCAAAAAGATTGCACATGGCACACTGTCCTTGGGTATAAGAGGAAGGAGTGCCAGAAATGTAATGACTGGAAAAGGCTATTGCTGGAAGTTAACCTGTTATGATTAGACATAGGCACGAACGGCATTACGAATGGAAAAAAACACCAAACAGGCCGCTCGGCTACTTGCGAATGGGCCGTTCGTGATGCGCCATTCCAGCCAAACAGGTGGTCGGCACAAGCCTTGTTCGTTGTGCTCGGCCGCCATTCTGGAAGCCAGACACTCAGCCGCCTTTAATCAATTGCCTCGGCAAAATTGCCTGAACTCTGGCTGCACTCCCTCTGTCGCCCCGGACACCCCAATCAAAGCCCAGCTTAGCTTGATGGGCAGGTCTTCCTTCCAAGCGTGGAGCTGCAAAATCGGTTATAATTGGTAACGTGGGAGCAGACACCAGGGGGAGGGATGGAGTGGGGGTGTTCTGTGGCCATGGGAACTCCAATCTCATCCCTGCAAACCCTGTTAGGCAGTTCTGACTGCCAACCATAGGCCTCCTGCGTTTCTTATGAGACCTCTGCTTATAAAAGGGCACTGCGCTCCCAGTTCTGGTTTCACTTTCAGCAAGCAGTAGAGCGGCACAGAGCTGTTAACAGCATTTTGGGAGAGAGACAGGGAGAGTGCATTAGAGCTGAGAGTTTTTTGTGTGGTTAGATAGGGATCTCTCTCTCCACTGGTTCCAGGGCTGCTGCCAGGCCCTGGGGCCAAGCTCAGTGAGCACCTCGGTTGAGGGCTCACCCTGATTATTAGTGCCTGATCTGGTCAGGTCTCTGGGATTGCTGGGCTAGGGCTCTACCCCCTCCCTCTGTTTCCAGGGCTGCTGCCAGGCCCTGGGGCCAAGCTCAGTGGGCACCTTGGCTGAGTGCTCACAGTGTTTTCTCCTTTTCTGTCCTCCTTAATTCTAGTTTGGTGGCACAATGAGTCTTCCTGTTGTGGTGACCGCCATGAGTGGTCGTGGGGTAAAGTGCAAAGGCAGTCCTCCTGGTTTACTTGTGGAAAGCAGTACTGGGTGTGGCTCAGGGACAGCAGAGAGCACTCCTGCTCCCCCAAATTCACCTGTGGGGGCTGTGGAGGAGGCCAAAGAGGTCTTTCTGCTGGGGGGAGAGGATCTCTCTCAACATTTTGAGGAGGGAGGGTGACAGATCCCTGGAGGAATGGTTTGTGTTTTATGAAACATCTCTCCCGTCCCCATCCCAAACTATTGGTGGTGTCCCCACCTGCAGTCCACCCCTCACTCCATCGTCCGTGGCCAGCTCTGCAGTGCAGCCTGTAACCATTCGTCCTCTTTCCCCTGGGACAGTTAGTGGTCCATGTTTCAATGCCACCATATGGAGGCACTTTCGGGTCCTTCCTAATGACCCCCGTGTGGTGCGGTGCCATGCCTGTGATGTCCTGATGTGCAGGGGCAAAAACCCGAAGCACCTGTCATCAACGGCCCTGACTCGGCACCTGAAGACGCACCACCCGAGCCTGTGGTCTCCGTCCTCGCCCAGTGAAACATCTGTTGGGGGGAGAAAGGCAGCGACCAGCTCTTCTGAGCAGAGATCAGTGGGTCACCAGAATCCACCCCAAGCAAGAATCCTTGCCCTGAAGGTGACTCTGGTGGGAGCGGGGCACTCAGGCAGGCCGCACTCACGGAGGTTGTCCCCTCAGGGTCTGGGACAGCGCCGCTTACAATGGCAAGGTTGAGGGCTCAGGAGGCGGGCCTTCGCATCTTGGCAGAGACGATTGCCCTACATGGCTTGCCCATATCCATCATGGAGTGCGTGGGGTTCCGCAGGCTACTAAAGCATCTTGCCCCTTGGTTCTCCATGCCGTTGCCGCACACCCTTGCCCATCGAGTCCTGTGGGTATCTCGAATGAGGGCTGGCACATTTGGGTCAAGTTTAGCCAGGCCGTCTCCCACTGCTAACAGGCTTCTAAGGCCTTGATAGGCCTTCCTGGCACAGCCAGATCATCATGACACCTCCTTTCTGCAAAGGCAAGAAAGTGGGTGATGCGGGCGGCAGCCTCCTTTGGGCACTTGTGCAACAGCTCAGGAGCATAGTTGAGCTGCACGGTGGCCCTATCCATTGCAAACGCTGTGCCCTCTGAGCCAGGGGGAATGGGTCCCTCGACTCCTGTCCTTTCCACAAAGGCAGGAAGGTGGCTGATGTCAGCTGCTGCTGCTGCTGCCCTGTTTCTTTCTCTCCCTCTCTGGAACCACTCTGATCCGTCCAAGCAATGTCTCCTGTCCTGTCCATCCCCTCCTTTCCACGACGGCAGGAAGGCGGTTGGTGTCTGGCGGTGCCACCCAAAGTGTTACGAGTAGTGCCCATACTGCCTGCACAGGTGAAGTGTCTCGGAGCGGTGTGGAACTGCTCTGATCCCCCTCAGTTCTCAGGTCTGCTGGTCCCTCTTTCTACCTCTCCCTCTGTGGAACCACTCCAACCCTTATGAACGACCTCTCCTGTCCTGCCAATCCCCTTCTTTCTGAGAAGGCAGAATGGCGGATCATGTCAGCCGCCGCTTCACGAGGGACTATCCTGTTACTGCTCCCTCCTTGGTTTCGAGGGACAGCTCGGCTGCGATTGCACAGCCAATTGTACCATACAGGGATATAGCATGGTTGCACAGCATGGCGGCTCCCCTGTCAATGGGACTGACGGGACCCCTTTGAGCCGGGGGGGGAACGTGTCCCGTGACTCCTGTCCTTTCCGCAAAGGCAGGAAGGTGGCTGATGGCAGCTGCTGCCGCTGCCCTTTTTCTTCCTCTCCCTCTCTGGGACTGCTCCAAACCCTTCCAACTACCTCTCACTTGGGAGCTTTCCAGTTCCCTGTCCATACCTCTCCCTCTCAGGTACTGCCACGAGTCCCTTCCCCACCACTTGCACTTCCCCATCCCCTCCTTTCCGTGACAGCAGGGAGCCAATTCGGGGTCTTCCCGTCCGCCTCGCAGGATCTTCCAGGTGCGGCTCATCGCCGTGCACGAAACCCCTTGGTCCCCCTCTCCCACCCTGACCACTTTGTGTTCCCTCTTTACTCCTCTCCCTCTTGGGAACTGACACGAGTCCCTTCCCCACCACTTGCACCTCCCCGTCCCCTCCTTTCCATGATGGCAGGGAGGTGGTTGATGCCAGCAGCCACCGATTCAGGGTCTTCCCGTCCCCCTCGCAGGATCTTCCAGGTGCGGCTCATTGCCATGCACGGAACCCCTTGGTCTCCCTCTCCCTTAGCACCCAGTGGCCACAGTCATCAACCACCTTGCTGCATAAGCGGATGAATGTCTGCCTCTGACCTGGAGGCCTGGTGAGTGGGCACACGGGGGGGTGCCGCCAGCCAGTACCCAGACCCCCTGCCCCCTGAGGGGAGGTGGCATGCCACTGCCTCCCCAAGCCCACCAGGCCTGCCAGCCGCAGTCATCAGCCACCTTGCTGCATAAGTGGATAACCGGTCTGCCTCTGAACTGGCCTGGTGGGCAGGAACATGGGGGGTGCCACCAGTGAGCGGCCAGACCCCCCCACCCCCTGAGGCGAGGTGGCATGCCACCGCCTCCCTGAGCCTGCCAGGCTGGGCAACCGCAGTCATCAACCACCTTGCTGCGTAAGTGGATATCCGGTCCGCCTCTGACCCAAAGGCCTGGCAGGCGGGCTCTTGGGGGGTGCTGCCAGCGAGAGGCCAGACACCCTGCCCCCTGAGGGGAGGCAGCATGCCACCACCTCCCCGAGCCCGCCAGGCCTGGCGGCCGCTATCATCAACCACTTTACTGCATAAGTGGATAACTCCCGTCCCTGAGAGGGGAGGCAGCCCGCCTTCAGGACCACCACACGGGGCCAAAGTGAACTGGGGACGGTGGCTTCATTTGTGTTGATTGGGAGTTTCCTGGGGGCGTCGAATTTGGGAATGTATAACTCCAAGATCTATACTGCAATCTTGACCAAACGGGTGATGGCTGGAGAAGAGCCTGCTGCACATTCCCTGTCAATATGGGCTCTCTAAGTGCTAAGGGGGCCGCTCTGGCGCTGATGAACACCAAACACTGAACACGTTAGTTAACGGGACATGTTTGGTTCCATTCATCTGTTCATGTTCGTTGTTGGGAACGAACACCAAACAGCCCGTTCGGGATTTCCCCCCCATTCATGCCCATGTCTAGTTACAATCTGCATGGTTTTCCTGTCCTGATTAAGGATTGGAACTCACTCTTGTCATTGGCAGTCTCTGGAACAATACAGAATGACAGAAAGAGAATCAACTGCTGCACTCAGGACTTCAGAGTCAAGGTGATTAGGGGGACAAAATTCCAGGACAATGGTCACTCTTGGCCCATGGAACTGAGCAAGTCCATGTGACTTGTTTACATATCAAGTGAGGGTTGGGTCTCAGAGGGAGGGCCAAAGGGAATCTTCACCTCGAGAACTTCTTTTTAGATCATTGCAGACTCTTCAGCTTGGGTCTGTGCCGGGAGTGGCTTTTGCCTCACCAAGACCTTTTCCAAAGATGAAATGGTTTGGGATTGCTTATGTGCTCTATTTTGGATCTGCTCATGCAGTATTCTGTGAATGTATACCTCCAAAATGGGACGAATAACTCTCTCTGGGGAATTTTGGCTTAGGAGAACAGTTGGGGGAAAGAGCAGGAGTCCTCCTCCACAAACGGTTTCCAAGCCAAATTTGGCCCCTGCGGTGCTTTATACGTTCCCTACAGCTGATGTGTATCCAGGGAACCATGACTCAACATGTAGTTCAGCCCTAGAATACACCAGCTGGCTAATATGGCAGAGTGGAAGTCATTCCACTGGCTCCTTTTCTATTTGTTCTAGAGTATCTAATGTTTGCTCCCCTTCAGAGTAGAATTGGAAACAGATTGAGAATTACCCTTGATTTGTTTGTAGCCCTTTTGCAAAATTTAGAACTGCTTCAATGGCTAGTGGTTTTCCCTGCCCCTTATCCTTGATTCTCTCTTCAGACAACAGCTGCTCTCTTAGCTTACCTTCTTGGTTACAAGTTGTGGGGGGTAGTTCTATCCAAAGAGCTAAAAGCCCTACAAGGAACAAGGCAGACAGAGACTTCATCGTGCTGAATCAGGCAAGTGTGCCCAGGAAAGAACCAGACTGGCATGTAAACAGGGTTGAGTTGAAAGATTATACTTTTTTCAACCTTGGTTATACATAGTAACAATGGCATTCCTATTTTCCACAAGTGTTACACAATTGTATTGCACAGAGGTCATAACAAGTTGTTCCAAGATCACCAAGGCCATGAGCCAATGGGAGCTGAGTGTTGCAATGTCCCAGGAACACCTGTCCTTCAAAGAGCTTGTGAGAGCTACACCCTAATTACTTAAGGATGGCTCCACAAGCCAATGGTACTCTGTGTAGCTCTTGTCAGTGACTCAATGCAGCCTCCATATAGCATTTTTTTAAAATAGTAATTGTTAGGTCACTGTTTCATGACAATATTATAACAATCTGTTGCTGTGATCTGCTATTTCTTCTAAAACTTTCAGTGGTATGGAGAGAAGAGGGATAGCAAACACAAGTGCTGAGGCAAAGAAAACAATGCCACTGTGGGTAGGACCTTTTCCAATCCACATGGCACCCAAAAAGGCATTTTGACATTCCAAAATGGAACATATCCAAATCAGGTCTGGGAAATATCCCAGCAAAGTAGGCAACCTGGAAAGTGAACATAGTGCAGTGCAGATGCTCCAGACAACAAACCCACTCCAGTTTGGATACTGAACTGGAGCAAAGCCTCCATGTGGAACCAACATAAGAATTACTATTGGCTTTCCTGTACCCCTTTTACAGAATTTGGAAGTGCTTCAGTAGCCAAAGACAACTGCATTGAACTGATCTCAATTGTTATGTGTGTGTGGGGGGGGGGGAGATTTGAGGAATACATTTATCTACTCTAAATAGTTTTCCCTGGCCTTTATCTTGATTTCTTCAGACAGCAACCACTCTCAAATTTCATTTGGAAGTGAAGGACTTTGTGATGTCTTTTGGTCTCAGACTTCTGAGGGGAGGCTGGATTACTTACACTTTGTTTTAACAACGTTTCATCTTCTGTGTTTTTGTTTTAAGCCTTTTCAAATTTCTGCAATGCATACCCCATTGCATTTATTCATTGAATGTTCTGTCAATCATATTGTGCTTAGTTTATTGAACATCCTAGCAGTTGTTCACATTGACTGGCACTGTAATCCATTTTGGTTCTCAGTGAGAAAGGCGAAATCATCATCATCATCATCATCATCATCATCATCATCATCATCATATGCTAATAGCCAAGTGGCCCCAATCTGCTGATACTTACATCCACACATCCAGGCCACTTGGGAACAAAACAAATGTTTCAGCAACATTAGAGGATTCCCTAGGGTTGCAGAAAAATTTGAAACCCAGGAAAAAATTAAGTGCAGGATATAAATCTCTCCCCAAAACACTTATGTGAGGTTTGTGCACATGCTTGAGCGCAGCAGCAGCAAGACCTGGGCAACAAGACAGTGAGCCACCTAAAGACTAGATGAGGAGCCAGTGAGCTGCTCCAAGCCTGAGTGTGGTGGCAGAGAAGCCCAAGGTTTGAGTGAGGAGGCGGTGAGCTGCCAGAGGCCCAGGACAGAAGGCATTGATCAGCTCTGAGGCTAGGCATGGTGGTGGTGAACTATCCCAGGCCCCGCATGGAGGCAGCAAGTTGTTCTTGTGGTGTCCCACTTTAGCTGGGTTCCCAAGTTAGAGTACTCACTCAGGCATCCTTTCTCAGTCCATTCAGCAAAGACAAGCTGGCTCAGCCGTTTATTTGCAAGGAGACAACACCAACAACTAACTACTTCAGCTAACATACAAAACTGGAAACTGAAACAAGAGCTCCACCCAATAGGACCGAGCTAAATCACACAGATATTAGGGGAAGAGCAGACTATTCCGTTATATACATACAGGGCTTTTGAAAAGCCTGAACACCCCAGAATGGCATTCTGGCACCTCTAAAATTACCTACATCATGTGGGTATTTTAAAAACTCCCCGGCCATTTTGGGCCTGGCTCAGGCAGGAAATGTCCAGGATCGGGCCACTGCCTGGCAGTGAAGGGTTCCCCCGCCCAGCAGAGGCCCGTTCCAGGCCAATCCAGGCAATTTTGGACCCATTTAGGGCCTGAAACGGCCAGGATCTGGACTCTGCCAGGTGGGGGAACACTGCCCTACCTGGCAACAGCCCGATCCTGGCCATTTTCAGCCCTTTTCAGTGTTCCCTCAGGGGAACACTCTCCCGCCTGGCAGTGGCCCGATCCTAGTCATTTTGGGCCCCTTTGGGCCATTTTGGGCTCAATTCAGACCCAAAATGGTCAGGATCATGCCTCTGCCCAGCAGGGGAGTGCTCTCCCGTGTGGCAGCAGCCTGTTCCAGGCTTATTCAGGCCCGATCCGGGCCATTTGGGGTCCATTTCAGCCCCATTGGGCCCTGAACGGTCAAGACTGGGCCTGAAATGTCCAGGATCGGGCCACTGCCAGGTGGGGGTGTGCTCTCCCGTGAGGCAGCATCCCATTCCAGGCTGATTCAGGCCCAATCTGGGCCATTTTGGGCCGTTTTGGCCCAATATGGCCCAGATGTGGAGGCTGCTGGGGGGGGGGAGTGTACCCCCATGCTGCAGCAGCCCGTTCAGGGCTGATCTGGTCCAAATTTGGCCTGATCCAGGCTGAAACGGGCTCCCCGTGGATCTGAGGAATGCTCCCGGGGCAGCTATGGCCTGTGAGATGACGTTACTTCCTAGAAGTGACGTCATTGTGCAGTCCTGGGAGTGCGCGCATGTACTGACAAGGGCAGCACCTCCTCCCGGGAATTGCCCCAGGTGAGAGTTCCCCACCTCTGTCTCCAGAAAAAAAACCTTGCACATGTATACAAGAAATATACCACGGTTCTGAGGCCAGGAGCCCTGGAAGCGAGCTGCCCCAAGTCCGTGTGTGGAGGCAGTGAGCTGCCAGAGGCCCAGGGAAGGAGGTGGTGAGCCACTCTGAGGCCGGTTGCACTGGCAGTGAGCTGCCCCAGGACTGAGCAAGGAGCAACAAGGTGTGGGGGAGGAGAACCAGGGAAGAGGTTTTGGAAGGGGGGAAGAAGAAACTGGATAGCATTTGGGGAGGGGGAGGAAAGAATAAGAGGTACCTGGAAGGTGGGAATTTGAATAGTTCAGTGTTTGAAAGGGGGAATTCCCTCACGATTTTCACAGCCCCCCCACTTGTAACAACAGTAATGATAATATCCTTCCTTTCTACTGCTGTGGTTTTGTGTGACAATTAGGGGTGTGCAATTCGGTTACCAGATAACCGAAAAAATACCGAAACAAACCTGTTTCGGGTTGTTTCAGGTTTTCCGAAACGTTTCATGATTCCCGAAACGTTTCAGAAAACCCGAAACAGCGATTACCGAAACATTTCAGATTGTTTCAGTAATCGTTTCGGGTACCAAGAATCGCCATTTTGTTTTTGCTAGGCGTTTGCGTTTGCAAGCGTCTAGCAAAATCCTACTGGAAGCTAAAGCTTCCTGCAGGCTCTTAGAAGAGGGGAGGGGGGAAGAAGGAGTGAGTGACTCACTCCTTCTTTCACCCCTCACCCCTCTTGCAAAGGAGGGAATCCTTTGCTTTGCAAATGCAAGGTACATTGATAGCATTGCACTTTGCATTTGCAAAGCAATGACAGCAAGCAGAGATTCCCGCCAAAATGACCAGGTAGGGGAGGGGGAGCAGGAGGGAGGGTGACTGTAGGAGTGTGTGAGAGGTCATGCAAGGGAGGGGGGACTTTAGGAGTCACCAATCCCACTGCTGCATCCTTCTGCCAGCCAATAGATTCAAATCTTTGGCTGAGGCTGCAGCAGGGGATTTAAATTTGTGGCAAGACTGGGACAGCTCTGTTGCTGACTGTTGCTGACTGAGAGAGGACTGAGAGAGGAGAGAGACTGCACCTGGAGGACATCTGCCTGGAGGATCAACTGTGCTGGACATCCGGAGAGGAGACCTGGTAGGAATCTTTTTTTAATTTTTGTAAATTTATTGATGCTGGGCCAATGTGCTGCTGTGGCCTGCCTCTGCAAAAAGATGTTTCAGTTTAGTTTTGGCATGGCCTGGGGGGACATTTTCAGGTTGGGCAAGAGGACAATGTTTGGGGGTGGGGGGGTTTCAATGATGCTTGTTGTGCTTGCTAGATTTAATGTTTCCTTTGTTATGCTTGACTGTGGGCTTGATCTAATGTTTCCCAGGCCTAAAAAACCAGTGTGCCAGCTTCTGGCCTACACAGGCCAGAAGCTCTGCTGGGTGGCTTTGGTGCCTTTCTGCTGGCTGGCACTCACAATTATGCTTCACAAACAGGATTGGTAGCTTGCTTTGCTGTTTCTGGTCCCCTTGATCTAATGCTTCCCAGACTCTTAAACAAGCGTGACAGCTTCTGGACTACACACAGGCCTGCAGCTCTGCTGGGTGGCTCTGGTGTTTTTCTGCTGGCTGGCCTGGCACTCACAATCACAATTATGCTTCACAAACAGGATTGGTAGCTTCTTGCTTTGCTGTTTCTGGTGCCCTTGAGCTAATGCTTCCCAGGCTCTTAAACAAGTGTGCCAGCTTCTGGACTACACACAGGCCTGCAGCTCTGCTGGGTGGCTCTGGTGTCTTTCTGCTGGCTGGCACTTACAATTATGCTTGATAAACAGGTTGCTGTTGACTGTTTCTGAGAGACTGCCTTCGTGGACTTCTTCTGGACTGGACTGCACCTGGAGGACATCGGCCTGGAGACCTCTGAGTGTGGAGGATCAACTTTGCTGCTGGACATCTGGAGAGGAGGACTGGTAGGGATTTTTTTTAAATCTCTTTTTGGAAATTTATTGCTGCTGCTGGGCCAATCTGCTAGCATATGTTTCAGTTTGGTCTTTATGGCTTGGGCTAGGGGGACATTTTCTGGTTGGGCAAGAGGACAATGTTTGGGGGTGGGAGGGGGGTTCAGTACTGCTTGTTGTGCTTGCTTGATTTAATGTTTCCTGTGTTATGCTTGACTGTGGGCTTGATTTAATGCTTCTCAGGCTTAAAAACGAGTGTGCCAGTTTCTGGCCCACACAGGCCTGCTCTGCAGGGTGGGTGTGTTGTGTTTTTCCACTGGCTGGGCCTAGCCTTTCTGGGGGGGGGATTCTTGCATGCCACCTGACTTTTAACTCTGGCACAGCTTCCCCACAGTGGCTTCATGACTGTCTAGGCCCAAAGCAGGTCTGGGCCTTGACTTTTAGGGGTTGTGTGTGCAGCGTGTGTGACTATGTTAACATTCCAACTTTCTTAACAGCATCGCAGAGGAGAGGAGGACCAGCTGCCCGACTGCCTGAACTTTGCTGGACTGCAGGACCGGTGAGTGAGTTTGTGGGTTTACAGCAGGGTGGGCTTAGGGGTGGGTTTTTGCTAGCTTGGGAGGGGGGAGGTACATTTTCAGAACACCGCATCCACACCCCACACAGACACACCACAGAAACATTGTTCCCGCTAAATAGTGTCTTAGGTAGGTAGGCCAGTTAGTAGGCATTCAATGGCTAATTGCCCTCAACCTAATCGATCAAGGAACCAAGATTAGTTTTTTTAAAACATTAAATAGGGATTCAGCAGGAAAAGCATTAGTGAGTGAGAGTTAGGTTATATTTGATTTCTACATACAAATTTTGAATAGCTGTTAATAGGCTTCCCATTACTGACTCCCTAACTAGGGTTCCACTGCCCATCTCTGGCATCCGTGGTGGAGCCAGGCCGGCCCGGGCATACTAGTGTGTGAGTGTATCAGGCTTTCACCTGTTATTGGGGTTTAGGGCCAGCTCAATTCCAGAGGAATTCAGCTGTTTGTCAGGCTCAGGTTCCCCAACACAAGTAGGGTCGCTTAAAAAGACTTTTGATTGTCCATCTCCAGGAAATAGAGCCACAAGAAGAGCAGTTTTAGAATCAGTTAGGTCTTGAAAACAAAGTTAACCTTTGTTTTCCCAGGGTTTTCTGATTAGTTAGCGTAGATTTCGTGAGGGGAAAGTATGTCAGAGAGGAAAGCAGAGAGGGGCCATGGGGGAAAGGTTAGGGAGAAATCTAGATGGGAGAAGGGGAGGGAGAGGGGGACTGCTGCAGCAGACCCCCATCTGAGCGGAGGAGCCCCCCCCCTGTGCTGCTGCCGTTCACGAGCCTGGCTTCTGGTGACAGGAAGAGGGTTCGCAAGACTCTCTTTCCTGAGGCAGCTGCTGGAGGGCCACCCCCAACCCAGGTGTCTCAGGCAGGGGCTGGCACTGGGCAGGGGCCCGCTGCTGAGGCTGCTCCTCCTCCAGTGGTTGCGAGCCAGCTGCTGGAGGAGGGGCAGCATGTGGTGTCTCCTGGGATGACTGTGGAGCACATGACTTTCCCTGTGCTCCCGCTCACCCCAGGAACCCAGAGGATGTTGGAGGAACTGCCCGTGAGACCCCCTCAGGGGTGGTCCACCCCAGTTTCCTCTGAGGCCAGCAGCAGGCCTCTCGCGGCCGTGCAGGAGGAGAGGATGTAGGAGGAAGAGGCAGAGACTGTGGTGGAGGAGCCCACACCTCTGCCCTTTCAGCCTCGTTCATCCCCACCTGCCTGGCCGAGAGTGGGACACGGTGTGTCCGGCCAGAGCACCTCACAGGAGGTGCCTCAGGGTGGGCCCGAAAGCGCTTCTCCTGTGAAGCATGGGCCATCCTGTTACTCTGAAATCTGGAAGCACTTCCAGACAACGGAGGATCCCCGAGCAGCCCAGTGCCTGCATTGTAGGCAGCGCGTCAGCCGTGGCAGAGATGTGCACCATCTCTCCACGTCTGGGATGAGGTCCCACATGAAGAGTGTGGGAATTTAGCAAGTGTTTTCATTTCAGTCATGAAAGTGTTAAACTGTTTGTGTTACCTACTTAATTAGTAAACATACTCTGAATGTAACCATTAGAGCTTTGAATAAGATTCCCGCCATAGAAAGGGGAGTCACTAAGCATAATGAAGTAAGTTTAGGATTTTCTATTGGGCAGTTAGTTTATTGGGGGCAATTAATTGATGCTATATACTGAAGTTTTATTGCTCTTTGTTCACTTTCCACTCTCCTTCTACCTTACTTCTTCTTGTCTCTACTCTAAGACACTTACCTAGCAAGATGTAGTCAGCTTAGCAATTTATTATTTTCTCCAAATGTAACCCTAATTTTTATCCTTTAGTAAAGCAATTTTACAGAGCTACACTGGAGTGTGTGTGTGAATCTATTCTCATTACTTCCAATGTGCAATCTTTGCACAAACTCTGCTATATTTTCCTACAAAGAGGCACCACCAGGAGGTGCTTCTTTGGGGGGAGAGTTCAAGTGGTGCCAAACGGCCGCCAGCTAGCCAGAAGGAGGCAGGCTCCTCTGGTGCTCTCCCCCCAAGGGTTCCTGTAGGGAAGGGACGCCAAGCCTCTCTTCTGGAGATGCTTGGTACGCAGGGCCCTAGTATGCCCAGAGAGGGGATCCGGAGGGCGAGCCAGCGCCTCACACGCCACATCGTCAATATGGTAGCAGTGGATGGGAGACCGTTCTCCATAGTAGAAGACTTTGGCTTCTCAGGGCTGCTCCACGATTTCTTTCCTTGGTACACCGTCCCTGCTTGCACGACATTGAGCAGATCGGTGGTGCCCTCGTTTTACAGGGCTGCCAGGGACCATGTGAAGGCACAGCTGTCCAGGGTTGCCGGGAGAACTGTGCACTTCACATCCGACATCTGGACCTGCCCAAGTGTGCAGCAAGCGTACCTCTTGCATGGCATAGTTGCCAGGCTAACTCCTCTCACGCAGATTGAGTCATACATGTTGGCGACTATGTGTGACCCGCGCATCAAGGGCAATTTCGCAGAGCGGAATGGGAACCTCACCCAAGCCAGAGACGGGCTCTGCTCCTGGGTGAGGCGCAAGCAGGCCAAGAGGGGACACCTGTCGACAGGGGGGACTCGAGAGGGTCCCTGCCATGCAGGTTCCTCTGACGCCCCCTCTGCGCAGGTCCCCCCCTGCGGCCACCACCGGAGTGCCGATGGAGGTGGAGATGCTCCGGTGGGCCCTCGTCCCCTCTGGGGTCGTGAGAAACGTGAGAGAGGATTCGGCGGAGGCAATGGTCAGGGACTACCTCGCGGAGCCCTGTGAGTCACTCTCCACCGATCCGCTCAGCTACTGGTCCAAGAAGGAGTCAGTCTGGCTGGACCTCTCCCTCGAGGCACAGCGGCTGCTCTCATGCCCTCCGACGAGTGTGGAGAGTGAGCGTGTGTTTTCTCATGCGGGCGACATTATCAGCCCACATCGCACTCGCCTTCTCCCATGGAGAGTCGAGCAGTTGACCTTCCTGAAGGTCAACTCTCGCCTCTTCGATTTCTCAGGACTGGACTTCCAGAGTGACTGAGGTGAGCCCAACTTGTGGCCTGCATCCTCTGTGAGTCCAATCCTTTGGAATCGTGCTCTCCCCTGCATAAAACCCTGTAGATGCAGTTAAAACCGGCCAGTAGAGGGAGGGTGGTTAGGAACCAGTGGCAAAGGGAATCCACCCAGCAATTTGAAAGCGCCCCCCCCCCCAAGGGAATACAAAACATCTCCCAGCAGAGACAGACCCTGTGGGACCAAATTTATTCTGAAAAATAATGCCCCAGAAACATGGATTGCCACTGGAGGGAGAAATAGGTTAGATAGGGATTGCTTAGGTGGGGATTAGGGAATGGGAAAATGTCAGATCCTGCTGTTTGAAATGTTTAAAATGTTTTTCAGAGTTGAAATCTTTGTTGAAAAAAAAAAACCCAAAAAGTTGAAATGTTTTTTAAGAGTTGAAATTTTCTTTAAAAACAAAAAACAAAAAAAAGTTATAATAATGTTTTTTCAAAGTTGAAATGTTTATTTATATTTTTAAAAAAACCCAAAAAAGGTTGAAATGTTACTGTTTGGTTTGCTGGGGGGGGGGGTGCAGGAAGAGTTGGGGATGGGCACCAGCCAATGATGATGTCTCGCAGATGTTTCCAGGTACATGCTGAGGCTGGTGTGTGTGTGGGCGGGAAACCTCTGCAACACTGCTCCAGAAATACCACTGGACAGTGCCTGGGCAGTGCCAGGTCCAGCTTTGTGTGGCTGAACTGAAAGCATAGTCAAAGGAAATGACATTGGTTCTGCTGGACCTTGTTGCAGTGGTTTCCCCCCCCCCCATTAAGTTTGGTGATGGAGGGGTGGTTGAGAGATGGGCTCACGCGCATAGAAATAAAGAAATTGTGAAAGAGAAGAAGTCGGTACTTACACAAAAACTCCAATCACCACCCCCGACAGAAAAGAGGCATAATGAAAACATTAGTGGATCGTGCAAGATGGATATGTGAGCCACACTTTCTCAATGAGGAAATTAATCATCTAAACCATGCACTTCAGGCAAATGGCTACTCCAGAAATGAAATCCGAAGAGCAATCAAACCCAGGATGAATCAAACAACCAAGGAAAAACAGTCTCCTACAGGAAAAGTGCTTTTGCCATATATCAAAGGAATTACTGATCAGATGGGAAAGCTTATGAAAAAGCATAACCTCCAAGCAGTATTCAGACCCACCCGAAAAATACAACAGATGCTACGATCAGCAAAAGACAGTAGAGACCCCCTCACCTCTGCAGGAGTATACCGTATACCCTGCAGCTGTGGACAAGTTTACATCAGGACCACAAAGCGTAGCATCCAGACAAGAATAAAAGAACATGAAAGACACTGCAGACTTGGACATCCGGAAAAGTCAGCAGTGGCTGAACATAGCCTAACTCAAACAGGGCACAGTATCTTATTCCAGGACACCAAAATACTGGACAACACATCCAACTACTTTGTCAGACTGCACAGGGAAGCCATTGAAATTCACAAGCATAAGCAAAACTTCAACAGGAAAGAAGAAACCTTAAGAATGAACAGAGCATGGTTTCCAGTTCTGAAAAACACCAGGCTAACAAAACACTCTACACCCGACAATAGCCCTGCAGAGAAGATTAGCACATCAAGCACCAATCCATATGCAAAAGAACCTCCTCAGGATACAGTGAAGCCTCCCGCCATTAGCATTCCACACCCTGGGAAACTCTTACAGGAGGACTCAGCTCAGTCCCACCCCTCCTGAGTAGATATAAATGACCTGCCACATCTTTTCCACACTGTGACACTGAGAGATCTCTATCTTTTGGTGCTACACCTCTGAAGATGCCAGCCACAGCTGCTGGCAAAACGTCAGGAACTACAATGCCAAGACCACGGCAATACAGCCCGGAAAACCCACAACAACCACCTTATGAGTTATATCATCCTGCTTTCATATAATACTGCCAGTCATTGCTGCATCTCAAAATAATCTAGGAGACTCAAAGTTATCTCAGAAGTCTCAGTCAACTTGAGAGGAACAATCCTTACTGAAACTACTCCTTTTTAGCTCTCCAGAGAGCCAGCTAAAAAGAAGAAAGCAAACAAACTAAGTAACTGCAGACAAAAGTGTCTCCTTTTCAAGTACAACATAGTTCTCTCTCTCATTGTCTCACAGCAAACATGAGAAGGGGGTGGGAGCATAAGACACTCTGTTGTGCCAGCCAGGAAAAAGGGGGGGAAATAGCTTCCAATGCTACAAAAAGAAACTTTTCAGCAACTTGAGGAAGCCAAGCAAGAAGTGAGAAGGAAAACAAAAGGGAAAAGGTGGGAAACTGCCTCCAGAGCTAAGAAAAAAAACCCAACTTCATCGAGCAAACTGTATGCCAGCAACACCAAGAGAAGCGGCAGAGTGGAAAACACTAAAATCTTCACAGCTATTCTGCTGTGTCTGGAAAGAAATGGGCAGAAAGTCAGCTTCATGGCTGCAATAAAAGGGAGGAAAGTAGGGAAATTCTGCTGTAGCAATGCACTGAGCATACTTGCTGCAGAGGAACAAGTGCAAGGAAAAATACCTCTGCACTAGAACCTACAACTATATAGTCAAGCTTTTAAGGTTTCCTCAAAATCTGAAAATCCTTAAAGAGTTATGATGACCTTGTCCAATCCTTAAGGCCTCTTTTGGTACGTGCTCGAGAGGGAAAACTGGTCAAGACCAATTTGTCATCTAAACCTTGGTTTGATCAAAGCTGTATTTGTGCTAAAAATGCTTTAATCTATGCCTATAAGCTAGCACTGAGAGCTGATGAAAAGACCAGACAGGATGCATATCGTTCTCTTTCATTTTTAAAAAAGAAATATAAATCACTGGTTGCCTGCTGTAAGAAAGAACATACCAGAAAACTGTGGGCCAATATAATTGAAGCAGCTACAAGCAAAAACTCAGTGGTGTTCTGGAAACTAGTGTCAAACCGCGCCTCCACAGCCACCTCCCCCTTGGCTTCCTGTATCCCCCCAGATAAATGGACTTCCCCCCCCCCAAAAAAATGTATGATGATCCTATTCAACCCCCTCCTGCCCTAACAATAGAAAATCTGGCCAAATGCCCCCCAGTTCATGCCGAAGAGGTAAAAGCTTATATTAGCCAGTTAAAGAATGCAAATGCCCCCGGGCTTGATGGAATAACTCCAGAATTACTAAAAACAAATAAGGAGTGGTGGGCAACTTTCCTAGCCTCCCTATTTACTTATATTGATGAAACCAGCTACATCCCCAATGACTGGGGAATGGCTATAGTAGTCTTCTTCCATAAGAAGGGAAAGAAGGAGGATCCATCCAATTATAGACCAATCAGCTTACTAAGCATTGTAAGCAAGTTGTCTACAAAACATCTGCTGGAGAAATTTTTAGACTGGCTAGAACAGGAGGATATAATTGCTGATGAGCAAGCTGGGTTTAGAGCTCCAGGTCAACAATAGATCACTGCCTAGTAATGCAACACCTTGTAGAGAAATACGCTACAGGAGACCAAGCATCACTTTACCGGGCATTTGTTGATTTAAAAGCAGCTTTTGACACAGTCTCTAGAAATAGACTTTGGAGGAAACTGCAGACCTCTCTATTAATAGGTGACTGCTGTTCCTTTTGGGGGCTATGCACAAGCAAACTGCCCTAAGTAAGGTGCAGCCGAATTGGGCATTTGACTGACCCCATTCAAACTTACAGGCAGGTGTGCCTTCTAGCCCCCTTTCTGTTTATCTTCTACATCAACAATATGGTAAACCTTTTGAATGACCCTGGATTGCACCCTCCCAAATTAGCAAATAGGCACATTCACGTACTGCTCTATGCAGATGATGCTGTATTACTTTCTAGGACCCCCATAGGGCTGAAACGAGCCCTGAAATAATTATCCCAATTCTGTGATACTGAACACCTTCTAACTAATTACCAAAAAACTAAGATCCTGGCTTTCAGTAAAAATTCAAAGATCAGACGATGGGAGCTTCAGGGGCATCAGTTAGAACAACTTACCAGCTTCAAATATTTGGGTGTAGTTTTGCAAGCCTCAGGTACCAAAACAACACATAGCACCTTCATTGCTGATATGGGAGAAAAAACAGCACACAGTATACTGAAATTCTATCGATCACAAGGGGGGCAGTATGTACCGGCTGCACTCAGATTGTTTAAAGCCAAACCATTGGCCCAATTAGTATACAGATCATTCTTAGGGCTGCCATCCTCCTCTTTCTCTCAACTTGAGAGAGTGCAGTCCAAATTCCTTAGAGCCCTATTACAAGTGCCCAAATGCATGCCTAACTCATGGGTTAGACTGGAAACAGGAATGTTAAGGGTAGAGGCCAGAATCACCATCCTTCCAATTTTCAAACGGCTGTCAGGACGTCTAAACCCGCAAGGTCTGCTCCCTCTGTTATTCCAAGACAAATTTCAATCTAATTGGCAAAAGGCGACTCTGAAATCCCTGGGAAAATTGGGTCTTTCCCCTCAAAGTTTGCTAGTCATGGGGTTAGACTGAGCAAAATCAATCATTAAGCAGAGAGCGACAGACATTGAAAGACAAACAGATTTACTTAGAGCACCAGGTTTTATTTCTTCAGATACTACTAAATATATTGCCGCTCCTGCAGCCTACTTTTACTTTCTTGAATCCAGTAACTTCAGAAGGGCTAGAAGTTCAACTCTACCCTCTGCCGTTCTGGAAGGAAAGTTTAAAGCTGTCCATTACTCTCTTAGGCTTTGCTCCTATCCCCTAAGAGAAATTGACTCAATGGAGCACATCTTCTTTAACTGCCCAAGTCATAGTAAAATTAGAGCGGAAACCATCAGTCCATTAGTAGAAAGATGCCCTGGAAGTTCAAATAAAATCAAACTTGATTATCTTTTGTCTGATCGGAATCACCAGACAACACATCAAGTAGCAAGATTCTGTGGCCAGGTCTACAAGCAACGTAAATCGCATAAGGCAGACTGAATGTATTTTAACCTTTTAAACAACTAATTTATGATGATCTTATTTTTTTACTCTTATATTTATTCATCGTTCTTCCCCTGTATCCAGTCTCGACTGTTTTTAAACTGATTTGCAAATGGTTTTATATGTACTGGTCACAGACTGTAATAATAAACTTGACTTGACTACCTCTGCACTAAGAACAGCAGAAATACCTGAACCTACTTCATGGGGTGAATTATCCTAGCTACCACCAGAAGAAGCTGAGAAATGGAGAAAAGCAGAGGGTGTGGTGTCGGTGTTGAAGAGAATGATAGCACATTGAAAGAGCTCCGTCTCTCCCATGGCTGAAATTTAAGATTTATGTTGGAAGAGTAAAGTAAAAATATTTACCCTTTCAACGTAAAGATACACTAAGAGATCTGAAAGGCAGATTCATATTTATTAAAAGTACTATAGAAAACCAAACTTACACATTTGGCTCAATTTATGCCCCAAACCAAGACAGCCTAATGAAATTCTAAAACAAAGTTCATTAGAATACACATGCATCACTTAGTATAATGTGCTCTAAACCATATTTTCATGACAAACCCACAGAAACAGCAGCAACATAATCTAAGAGTATAATGCAGAGAAGTTAGCCGTGTTAGTCTGTGGTAGCAAAATCAAAAAGAGTCCAGTAGCACCTTTAAGACTAACCAATTTTATTTTAGCATAAGCTTTCGAGAATCAAGTTCTCTTCGTCAGATGCCTGATACAGAGCTACAAATAGAAACAGAAGGATTAAAAGTATCCTGCTCACTAGGTTGGAGGCAAGTTCTGACGACAACAGGGCCAACAACAAAGATTCTCAGGTCAAACTCCAAGGTCAAGTAACAGATTCCAAAATCAAAGACTGTGACCCACCAAGGCTCAGGCAGCCAGAAACAAAGAGCTCCCCAACAGCCAGGTCCAGAATGCCACAATTCTGACTAGCTAATCCCATGCTAGCTGCGGCCTTATAAAGGGAGTTTCTCCTACAGGTGAGGCTGGGTTCATTAAGCTTCTTTCTCCAAGCTGGCTCATCTCTGCTACTCAGGAGGAGTAGATCAGATCCTGTACTGACTCTCCTGACATTTCCTCAGCAGGGGGAAGGCCGTGGGCTGCCAGGCATGCGCTCCTGAGCTTGGTCCATGCCTCTGCCCTTACCCTCAGCCTTCGCTGCTCCTGGGGTTCTTTGGGAGACAGTGGCAGTTCTGGCAGCAGGCAGGTCCATGCTAAGGCCGCCTGGCTTGATGACACTGTGGTTGTCAACCCTCCTGGAGATCCCCACAAATTACAACTGATCTCCAAATGCATAATTCATATTGCTAATATGTTAAGGCATTTCGCTAAATGTCACAGCATGGAGTAAGCGCTTTACCTCAGGGTAGCTGATACCCCCACCACTTTTATTTTAAGGGACTCTGCCAACCCTAACCACCAAGTATCCAGACTTCTGTCTCTTCTCAGCTCTGGTACTTAAGCAACCACCCATCCCTTGTTTCCCCTCTGCATGTTCAAGGACCACAACTTGCAACCCATGCCAGAATTAGTCCATACTGCCCAATCTGTATGAGGACCCATACCAAGTGTCCATATTAATGAGCTTTATTTACATCCTGCACAGGCTCCTGATAGTATAAAGGCAGCATGCCATCAACGGTTTCGGGCCTTTTTCTGGCTCGTTTTCTGGCTTTTGTAGCTTTTTTATTTTGGGGTTGGGTTTTTTTTGGCCTGTTGTTCCTTTTAGCCTTTTCCCTGCTGGCTCATTCTTCATGCCACTATTCTCTTTTGTGCACTCATTTTGTACCAGGCATCTTTTTAAACTTGTAGTGCTACTAAATGTTGTCCCTCACACCTATTTTCCTTCCTTCTGGCTAACACCTTTCCTCTCTCTTCTCCATCTTGCAACCATGAGAATAAGTCATGCTCTTCTCTGTCTTCGTCCATCATAGTTTAGCTAGTCAGTTGAGAATGTTATTTCTGTTCTGCCTAACAAAGCGCTCTGCCTAACAAATCTTACCTTGGTTACAAGAAGTGGAGGGTAGTTCTATCCAAAGAGCTAAAAGCCCCACAAGGAGGAAGGCAGACAGAGTCTTCATGGTGCAGAACTACTTGAGAATGACCAGAACTGAATCAGGCTGATATTTAAGTAGATGTAGGGGAAGGGTTAGCTGAGGGAGTATACATTTTCTAGACTTGCTCATACAGTGGCATTCCAGTATGAACAAGTTGTAAAAATCACATGCCAGACAGTTTGCAACAGCACCAGGTACTTGTGTCAGTGGGAGTAGAGTCCTGCAGCGATGCAATAAATGTTTCTTCCTTCCAAGAACTTCTGGGAGTGACACCCTAATTACAAAATCAAAAAGAGTCCAGTAGCACCTTTAAGACTAACCAATTTTATTGTAGCATAAGCTTTCGAGAATCAAGTTCTCTTCGTCAGATGCATGGTACAGAAACTGGTCAAATATAGAAGAGGAGGGGGGAGAAGGGGAGGAGAGAGAAGATGCAGTTAGGGGGGAAGAGAGAGGGATGTAACCAAAACATTCCTTTGCTAGTAAATGTAAACATCTCCTCTTGGTATGGAGATTAATTGGCTTGTGTGAGGCTTCAAAGCCAATTAATCTCCATACCAAGAGGAGATGTTTACATTTACTAGCAAAGGAATGTTTTGGTTACATCCCTCTCTCTTCCCCCCTAACTGCATCTTCTCTCTCCTCCCCTTCTCCCCCCTCCTCTTCTATATTTGACCAGTTTCTGTACCATGCATCTGATGAAGAGAACTTGATTCTCGAAAGCTTATGCTACAATAAAATTGGTTAGTCTTAAAGGTGCTACTGGACTCTTTTTGATTTTGCTACCACAGACTAACACGGCTAACTCCTCTGCATCTATGGCCCTAATTACAGCCTCCTTTAATATATGAAGAAATCTTATCACCTTCCATGAATGAAAAATGGGTGGTGCTTACTATGTAAAAGTGTAGGCTTCCTATGTGCTAGGGGTTAATGGGACACAATTATGCCTGTCCAATTTTTCAAGAAAGAAAGCAAAGCATCCTTGGGGTAGGGCTCATACAGGCCAGGCAGGGTTGCCAACAGGCCTGGAGAAAAATGACCTTTCCTTTTAACAAAGGTTTGATCTATGTAAATTGGAAGGTGAACTTTTCATGCCACAGAGGTAACGATCACCTGGTAAATAACATCTTATTAAGTATCTCTTAAAAGGGCAGGATATTTTTTCCCAGTCCTATTGGCAAACCAAGACAGGATTCAAAACTGTATTGGGAAAGCTGGGTGGATGAATAGGGGAGAGAGCAATTAACCCAGTGCCTTAATTACTATAATGGGAGATTCCTAAGTTACACCTGCCTGAAAAATCACTTCCTCCAACCTAGAAATGATTGCTAACATCAGGCAGATAAATGTGTCTCATTACTGTCTAGTGAGGGGAAAGCACTCTGTGCATACATGAAGTGTTCACAGATTTGGCATTCAGAGAACTGATTATTCTCACCACATATTCATTTAGATAATTCTGGGAGATCTCCAGGCTTCACTTGGCGGTTGGCAACCCTGTTGGTGAATAAAAGGCATTCTGCATGTTTTCAGCAGCTTATAGCTGCTGTAAGATAGAAGGTCTGCCATGTAGTGGAGCAGGGCGACTGAAGAAACAGCAGCTGGTATCCCAGGGTTCTGCACTCCCCTCTCCAATCTTGTGACAGGCAGTCTGCTTGCTTTGTGGAGGAGCCTCTGAGCCTTGCAGTCCCCAAACTAAATGACCAGTTTATATATAATTAGATTCTGAGGGTGAAGCCAGGAGCTTGTATTCTTTGGGTTCCAAATGCTGTATTGGTACATTACCCAATGAAACATTTGCCTCTGGAAAAGCCACCTGACAAGTATAGATTGGTAAATAGGGTTGTCGTTGTTGTGAACCCTTTTGTTCTGCCTGTTTTTATTGCTGGTGTTCTTGATTCATTTGTGGCACATAAAATAAAGATTCATGAGCTTGATTCATCCAACAAAGAAGCAAAAGCAAAACAAGTTCAACCAGCAGAGATGAGAAATTCAAAATCCTATGTTTCTGTGTGTATGAGTATTTATTTCCTTTTTCTCCCCCACTAGTTTCTCCCGATGTCTCAATTTCTTCTCCTCCTCAAAAGAAAACCCAAAAAGAATGCTGATTGAGCTCCTGGTGAGACCAATTGGGAGCCCCACTGACCACTGAAGGGGGGAGGAGCAGAGTTATGATATTTGTTTTAACTTGGGGCAGTATGAAGGGGACATCAAGGGATGTTTGTCTGGAAGATGACAAGGATTCTTGGCAGCCTTAGGACTGCATTGTCTGTCAATCTGCCCTTACAAAACTAGATTGTCATCCTGCAGAGAAAGAAAAAATGGCTTAACAATCACTCACAGCCAAACTCTTTTGAGAATGCTTATAAGTTATCTTAAATCATGTTTTAGACAACAATGGAACTGACCCTACAGAAAAGAACCCTCATCTCATCCTCGGTATAAAGTTACTCTTTCCTTCTTCCTAAATGAGACAAAAGATCCTTTTCTGATGCTGTGAAGTTTGTTCACAAAGAAGGAAATTTATTCCAGGAAAAAATGACAGAACATTGGGGAAAGTTACATTCTGCCCATTGTCACTTTGAAAACCATATAATCATTTTTAAAGAGTAGAAATTGGGGTTGTCAGCATGCCTGGAGTAATAAAATTGACCTGCCTCCTTGACAGAGGCTTAATAGGATATTATTTAGCTGATTATATTTACCTCTATGTTATAAAAAGCGTTACCTGTCTATTTCCACATATTAAGCCTCTATTAAAGGGTGAGGGTATTTTTCTCCAGACCTCTTAGCAATTCTAGAATGATTACAAAGTGTTGCATGTTAAATATGCTTATGGTTTGGGGCACACAAAAAGGAATTTGTGTAACAGATGACAGTAAACTATCAACTTATTCCCCCCCCAAACTCCATCAGCAGCAAGCCATCTTACAAAGGAGAAAGTGGGGCCTTTTAATCTACATTGTGTGTGGCTGCTTAAAAGTGTGATGAAATTAATAATAAAGATAACATTTTCCACGCAGAAATCTTTGACAGAATTCTTCCCTCCAACAATAATTTGATGCCTTGGAATACCAGCACCATCTACTGGCTGGCAAGTGAAACAGCAGGTGAGGGCCTTGTTAGGAACCAGTAAGCTATTTATTTATTTAGATATTTATACCCTGCTTTTCTTCCCAATGGGGATCCAAAGGAGTTAGTGTTCTCCTCTACCTCATTTAATACTCACAACAATCCTGTAAGGAAGGTTATACTGAGATAGGGTTGCCAGTAAAGATGGGCACAAACAGGAAAAAAACCCAAACATAATGTTTGTTGTTCATTGCCATCCACGGACAGGGATTCACGAACATCAACGGACATGACATGTGCACGAACATGTTCATAGTTGGAGGTTTGTGGGAGCCAGAACGGCCCCCTTGGGACTTAGCTGAACTTGAGCTGGGGAAAGGAGAGTCCATGGGACCTTCCCAATGTCTAATACCCATCAAATTTGCACGGGAAATAGTCCTCGCTGTCCTCTGAAGACCCCCCCCCAAGTTTTAGAGAGATTGCACCCCAAGAAAGGCATAATCCATGGGTCTCCCTCTTTCATGTCATGTTCTCTTCACAGTGGCAAAAACAGGACTCTCTGCTGGAAGCTAGCTTGAGGGGTTACAAACTGACCTTCCCAATGTCCAATACCCACCAAATTTGCAGGGGACATAGTCCTCACTGTCCTCTGAAGACCCCCCAAGTTTCAGAGAGATTGGACCCTGGGAAAGCCATGATCCATGGGTCCCTCCTCTTCCTGTCATGTTCTTTTCACAGTGGCAAAAACTGGACTGTCTGCTGGAAGCTACTTTGAGGGGTTACAAGCCAGAAGGGAAGCCAAAAGGAGTTCAGACAGTCCATGACTATGTTGCCAGTGGAATTGACTGAAAGGTGCCAGACTGTCTGGCTTTACGAATGGCTGACGAACACAAAGAGGGCTTGGAACAAACACATGTTCACTGGGAACGGGGCCTCACGAACAGCTTGCTCACGAACAGCAGATTGGGCTGTTCGTGGCTTTTTTTGTTCATATTGCTGTTCGTGCCCATCTCTAGTTGTCAGGTCTCCAGCTACTTTGGGATATGTCCTACCAGCTCCTACCACCCACCCCTACATCTGGCCACTACTCTATCAACCAGCAAGAGAAACATAAATTGCCATTGTTTTATCAGAGTTCCTGGCAATCCATATAGAAAATAATAAATAACATGGTAAATAACAAACAATTATTTGCTTCACAAATGATAAATATCCTTTCTTTAAAAGACGGGGGAGGAAAAGGGGTAGCTGGGGTGGATGCTTTCCCACTAAATGACACCAAAATTGCAGGAGATCTGGTGCTGCCTGTTCAGTAAAGAAACCTCTGCTACAGGCCCCTGAACAAGATGCTCCCAGTAGGGTTGCCAGGTCCAGGCTAGGAAATTCCTGGAGATTTTGGGGGTGGGGCCTGGAGAAGGTGGAGTTTGGGGAGGAGAGGGGCCTTAGAATGGTATAATGACAAAGAGTCCACCCTCCAAAACAACCATTTGCTCCAGGTGAACTGATCTCTGTCACCTGGAGATCAGTTGTAATTCCAGGAGATCTCCAGCCACCACCTGGAGCCTGGCAAGCCTAGCTCCCAGTCATCCTGCTTGTCTCCATTGTTTCTTATGGGAAAAAAATCAAAGACAATAACCAAATATACACAAGTGCAACCATTGGCCAAAAGTCTCCAAAATGCAAACAGAACCAACAAGCCCAACACAGCCAATGTCAAAACAGAGAACTTCCGAAGAACCAAGGGAAACTGACTTCCGGGAATGAAACAGTGATGACACAGCAGTTGAGTTCTATGAGCTCCCTGCTGTGATCTTCTTGGTTCCTTGGGACCTGAGAATTCAGGCCCCCAAGTCCGTCCATTCCCCCCCCCCCCGGAGAGGGGAGGCAGGCTGGAACAAGGTGAAGAGCTCAAGGAGTCTGGCGAACCCCGAGATGTCTCAGCACCGGTTCCGATAGCAAGGACCAACTGAAGGGCCTATGGCCATAAAGCTGTGGAAACCGAAAGTCCAGCAAGATTAAAGCATTTTTACAGTGAATACAGGCAGATTCCAAACAGGACAGATACAGCACAAAGGATTTATGACCCCTTCTACCAGTAAACACATTGTTTTTATGGCTTTATGAGGGCTTCCCAGCCTATGTGTGAAGTAGCTGTTGGATTGAAGCTGGGAGGAGGAGGGGGAGATGGAGAGAGTGTAAAGAGATCCTCCCAGCAGACGGCTGGAAAGAAATAAATTTTCGAACATAATTAACAAAACAAAACTTTTTACCACTGTGATGAGAGACTAGCCATAACTGAAATGGCTTCTTGGGAAGAAGATGTATTTAACAAATTACAAGAAGCCTCTAAGCTAATGGCTGAAATATTAAATAAAGCAGATGGGATATTTGGAGCAAATCACAAGCCTGATATCTGGTGAGAGCCAACTAAACACAGAGGAGAAACCACCCAGATGGTTTCTCCTCTGTGTTTAGTTCGCTCCTGATTCCAGCTGGGTGAAAGGGGGTAGGCATTGCCACCTGCTCTGCTCCTGATCCTAGCTGGGTGAAGGCAGGGGAGGGCATTGCCACTTGCTTCATATCTGATCCCAGCTGGGTGAAGGCAGTGGGTGGGTATTGCCACCTACTCTGCTCCTGATACCAGCCAAGTGAGGGGGGGCTGGCATTGCCCCATGCTCCATGCCTGATCTCAGCTGGGTGAAGGCAGGGGGAGGACATTGCCACCTGCTCCGCACCTGATCCCAGTTGGGTGAAGGCAGGGGATGGGCATTGCCATCTGCTCCACTCCTGATCCCAGCTGGGTGACAGCGGGGGGCAGGCATTGCTGCCTGCTCCATGTCTCATCTCATCCTAGGTTTCCACCATGACACACTCTCTGGAGGGACTGGCTGCCTCATCTGGGCTTCCCTCTATGACAGTGCCCTCTGGAGGTGCACCAGGGTAGGAAGTGAGTTGTCAGGAACACACTTACCCTTTTATATAGTAGGATAATTCTAGAATTCTAAGAACCTAGGAAAACTGATGCAGGCCCAACACAAATTTCAAACCAGAGAATCCCATCACAATCCAAGGCAACACCAATAGAACCAGCAGCCCTTCATCATTGGTGCTCCTGTTCCCTCCCACCCCTTTAAAGAAGAAACACAACAGCAACACAGCATGCATGAAGTTCATTTTTTTAGGTGCTTTTCTGGGGTCTGCTTGTGCTTGTTTTAAATTGATATACACATCTACTTTCCTAACATCTCTTGTTCCAATGATATTTGTGTGTGTGTGGGAGGGGGGGTTAATTTATGACAGTAACAACAATTTTGGCACCACATTTATTTATTTTCCGTACAGAAATTCTCTCTCTATTTCTCATTGCCTGGAAGGGCTGCCTCCATCTCCTCTCCCTCCCATTGCCTGGAAAATGTATAAAATTGAAGAAAAATAACCCTGGGAGCCTTAAAATGTCAGCTGAATATTTTTGGATATTCTCAAATAATTCAGATTTTTTTCAGGAATCAATATCCTGAATATCCAGTATTCCTGAGAATCTTGAATATCTCCTGGATTACCCATATATACCAAAAATACCAATAAGGTATTCAAATATAACAACAACATTCAATTTATATACTGCCCTTCAGGACAACTTAACATCCACTCAGAGCAGTTTACAAAGTGTGTTATTATTGTCCCCCACAACAATCACCCTCTGAGGTGGGAGACGGAGAGAACTCTGAGAGAGCCATGACTGATCCAAGGTTACCCAACTGGCTTCAAGTGGAAGAGTGGGGGAATCAAACCTGGTTCTCCAGATTAGAATCCTGCTGCTCTTTTTTTTTGTAAATTATTTTTTATTAGATTTTTATAATGGGGAAAGGGATTACAACAAACAAGAACAAAGATTTCAATAGCAGATTCGTGAACAAGGCATATATCCATCAGTGCGTTTTGGAAGACTGGCTGCTTGCTTTTAAAATTGGGTGGGGAGGATTTTATCCCTGCTTTTTTAAAAAAGCTGGCTGAAACTTGTTGACGGGGTGTCTCTCTCTCTCTCTCTCTCTCTATTTGGAGAGGCAGGGACGGGTTAAAAACTTTTTTCCCCCTCTGCTCTAAGTGCGTGTGTGTGTGCGTGTGTGAGAAAACGTCCCCTCCCTGAGGGGAGGTGGCTCATCGCCGGGTTAAAAACTCCCCCCTGCTCTAAGTGTGTGTGTGTGTGTGTGAAAACGTCCCCTCCCTAAGGGGAGGCGGCTTGTCGCTGGGTTAAAAACTCCCCCCCTCTGCTCTAAGTGTGTGGGGGGGCACCCCTCTGCTTTGGCCTTCCCGATCCCAGATCCCAGATCGGAAACAGGACTTGATCAGAGTGAATCGGAGATCTGGAGTCGTCACCAGCGCAGATCCACAATTAGCTTGATCAGTATTTTTTTTTGGATCGTGCCCATGTCTACTCATGATTTACCTTGATGAAATTCTAACGCTATTGGTCTATGGTACACTGATAAATATCCATTGAAGGGCACGTTGGCCATTTATGCCGCATACATTCCATATCTATTCAAACTTGTGGTGAGCCAACAGCTGCTGATAAGTATCTGTTGTTACCAAGTAACATTTCTTCTTACATCTTATAATGACTCATTACTAAACCTTTGTCCAATTTTAAATATTAACAAATGCTTCTGATTAGATAAAATATGATTCATAAACAAAAGCACAGAAGTATCTTTGGGACCTGCTCTACCATTAGATGAATTGAAACTTTTATCTCAGGTGGTGGATTGGGCAAGGCAATACCTATCCTGTCTATCCTTACACCACATTTGCCTGCCACTAGCAGAGGAACTCTTAGACAGGAAGATGTGAATTTCCCAAGCTCCCCACCCATATCAACACCATTTCCCCTCCCTATTCCCTCATACCCAATATTTTCCCCTCCTGCCACCAACAGGATATTTTAAAAAAATAGTAGTCGCTATATTACTAGAGTGTACATAGCTAACCTGCCCTGGATAGCCCAAGCAAGCCCAATCTTAGATGCTAAGTAAGGGTTGACCTTGGTTAGTAATTGGATGGGAGACCTCCAGAGAAGACCCAGGTTGCACAAGTATGCAAACCACCTCTGTTAGTCTCTTGCCTTGAAAACCCCAGCAGTGGATTTTCCATCATCACCACATATAACTACTAACATTTAAAAAAATAAAAAACCCTCTCTAACATTGTGTGAGAGAGGAATAGTAGGCATACCAAGAAAAACTCCGAGAATACCCCTATGAGGACTGTACGGATTCAGCTTCAAATGCCGGGATTACCAGACAGTAAAGAGGAAAGGATGATTGACATGTCCCCCCCTCCCTTTGTGGCTAGCCTGAAATGGCAGTTGGTGACGGAATGTTGAGGTGACAGTTGGTGCTTCCAGAGGGAGGAGTTGTGAGACGGAGAAAACTGATGAGTGAGAGGAAAGTTGGAGTCTGGCCAGAGAGGGTCATCCAGAGAGTCCTTTGTGTGAGGAAGGAAGGGGAAGGTGTACCCTTTAAGGTAAAATCCTTATGTTCATGAAGCACTTGTAGTCCTTGGACTAAAGTAGGAAGACAGCACTAATGTCGGTGTAGACACAAGAGATCTGGGAATTGTAGTGGGCCAAGGAAGTGGGTAGAAAGGAGTCTCCCCTTTGGCCACAGGAACAGGGTTATAGCTAGACATAGGCGCGAACCAAAAAAATTTAACGAACCAGCGATTCTTGGTTCGGTGCTGACGATGATCCCGATATCGCAAACCACAACGAACATTTTCCGTTGCCGAACCGGTTTGCGGGTCGTGGGGCGCCAAACGGCCCACGGGGCACTTACAGAGCCCATATTCCCGGGGAGTCTTTTGCAGGCTCTCCCCTACAGCCATCACCCAAGTTTGGACAAGATTGTAAAAAGGATCTTGGAGTTATACCCTCTCCAATCCAAGGCCCCCAGGAAACTCCCATTCGACACAATTAGAGCCACCGGTTGACATTGGCCCAGTGTACAGAAGGTGGGTGTTGATGGCGGCCGCTGGGCCTGGCGGGCATGGGGAGGCAGCGATGAGCTACCTCCCTTTTAGGGGGTGGGGGTCTGGCCGCTCGCTGGCAGCACCCCCATGTGCCCACCAGGCCAAAGAGGAGCATGCTGGTATTCCCGGCATGGGTGGGAGAGGACTTGTAATTTGGATGGGGGCCTGATCCCCCAGCAAGCAAGGGTCCTCACCCGAGGATCCCACTGAGGAACAGTGTGGCAGCAGCCGACAGCACCCACCTTCCTGCCTTGCCGGAAAGGATGGGAGGGAGAGGAGATGTCATTTGGAGGGGAAGTGGGAAGATCCACCAACAACTGCGAGGCGTCCTCCAAAACTCCCACTGAGCTACTCTGTGGCAGCAGCCAACAGTACCCACCTTCCTGCCTTGCCTGAAAGGGCGGAAGGGAGCGGAGATGTCGTTTGGAGGGGATGGAGTGCTCCAGAGAGGGACTGGTCGAAAGAGGGTCTGTGAAGTTGGAAGATCCTAACAGCCACAAGGCCTCCTCCGAGGATTCCACTGAGGAATTCTGCAGCAGCAGCCATCATCAACCACCTTCTTGCCTTTGCGGAAAGGATGGAATAGGACAGGACCGGAGAGGTCGTTGGGAGGGGACTGAGTGTTCCGCAGAAGGCGAGGTGAGAAGAGGGACCGTGTACTTGTGTGGGAGAGGAGGGCCAAGCCCGAGGCTTCCTGGCCACATTGTGCAGCAGGATCGGGATGGAGGGATCCCACATCTTCCCTGAAGGAGTGCGCAGACTGCTGTGGCAGAGGCTTGTCCGCTCCCCCTGTGTCACAGTGGAGGCATCACTCACCTTCCTGCCTTCACGGAAAGGATGTGACTGGTCGTGGATGCATTACCCATTCACCCCTGCCCAGAGGGGACCGCCGCTGCTGTAGGAAGGGGCGACCATGACATGCAATTTTATAAGCAACAGCAGTTGACCTGTCCCTCGTGGCCCAAAGCCGAAGCATCATACAGCACTTACCATCCAGCTTTCACGGAAAGGGTGTGAGGATGAGGGACCCATTCCCCCCTGCTCAGAGGGGTCAGCAGATGCCCATGGAAAGGGGAGGCACCATGCGGCACCACACTAACACCAGCAACAGCTCCTGAGCTGCCTCTTGTGCCCAAAAACAGCAGCAGCAGACCTCAACCACCTTCCTGCCTTCATGGAAAGGACACATGACTGGCCGTGGGTCCCATTCCCCCCATGCATAGAGAGGACAGCAGGCACACATGGATAGGGGTGCACCATGCAGCTCAAACCTGTCAAGCTCAGCAAAAGCTTCTGAGCTGCCCCTCGGGGTCCAAAGCAGCAGCAGCAGACAGCACCCAACTTCCTGCCTTCATGGAAAGGGTGGGAGGGACCCATTCCCCCCTGCTCAGAGGGGACACCAGATGCCATAGAAGGGGGGGTACCGTACGGTGCCACTCTCACATTGGCAACAGCAGCAGAGCTGTTCCTCGTGCCCAAAGGCGGCATCAGCTGGCAGCACCACACCTTCCTGCCTTCGCGGAAAGGACAGAATGGGAAAGACAGGAGAGGTTGGGAGGCATCTGATCAGATCCAGAGAGAGAGAGGTGTGAAGAGGGAACGGGAACTTGTCTGAGAGAGGAGGGCAAAGGGTCACCAGCCATGGAAGCAGCCCCGAGAAGTGAGGGAGGCTTGAGCCCGCTGTGGACGAGCTGGGTGGCTCAGAGCCCAGGTAGGTCCAGGTCCATGGGAGGGTGCCCCAGTAGGTTGAGGTTCACCTTGATGAACGTCAACATGTCCACCAGGTCTGGGTGCAGACGTGTGTGGCGGGGACGGAGGAAGTCTCCCAGGTGGGAGAACACCTGCTCGCTCTGCACATTGGTGGGAGGGCAGGACAGGACGTTGGTGGCGATGATGGAAAAATCTGGCCATCGGTCAGATTTCCTCGCCCAATACTGCAACGGGTTGGCATGAGGGGACTGGGGGGGCTCAGAAAGGTACTTGCGCACCATTGCCCCTGCCGAGTCCTCCACTGAGAGGGATATGCCCACCATGCAGCGGCCAACCACGCAGCCCACCAACAAGGCCCAGAGATCAAATGTGTCCATTGGGGCGGCTCTTCCCTGGCGTGGCTGAGCCCTTGACCTCACCCTTTTCAGCGGAGCCACCCCCGACCCCAATGGAAAAACTTCCCCCAAGGCGGCCTGCCTGACCCTTTTGCTCCCACTAGCCGCACCCTCGAGGTGAGGCTTCTTGCTCGGGGTGCATTCTGGAGACCCTCCCATCAATTCTGGATCAGATGAGCTGGTGGACCTCAGTTTCCCCCTGACGGATGTTATGCTGGCCGAGGACGGAGAACACAGGCTCGGGTGGTGCCTCTTCAGGTGCCTCTTCAGGGCCGTCGATGACAGGTGCTTCGGGTCATTGACCCTGTGCACCAGGCCCTCACAGCACCTCACCACACGGGGGTCAGTAGGAAGGGACCGAAAGTGCCTCCAAACATTGAGGTTGAACCATGGCCCACTAACGGTTCCAGGGGAGGGAGGATAAAGGGTTTCTTCTGGATGTGCCACGGAGCTGGCAATGCAAGATGGAGTGATGGGTGGACTGCAGGCAGGGACAGCACCACCGGTAGTTTGGGATGGGGACGGGCTGGATGTTTCCTTGAACCCCAACCGTTCCTCCAAGGATCCCTTGGCCTCCTCCTCCCCAAAAATTTTCAGGAGTTCCTCTTCCACCACCTGCAAGAGCTCTTCGGCCTCCTCCACAACCGCAACTGGTGATTTTGGGGGAGCGGGAGTCTCTGCTGCTCCAGAGTCCTGCACAGCACTGCTTCCCGTGCTGCAACTGGCACAATCTCTGCACTTCCCCCCATGACCACTCTTGTCCTCCACCCAAAGTCTCATCGTGCCAGCAAACAACAATTGAGAAAAAGAAAAGAGATGACTCTGTGAACCCTCAGCCGAGGTGCCCACAAAGCTTGGCCCCAGGGCCTGGCAGCAGCCCTGGCACCAGAGGGAGGGAAGGACTAGAGCCCTAGCCCACCACTCCAACAGACCTGAACAGATCAGGCACTAATGTGAGCCCTCAGCCGAGGTGCCCACCGAACTTGACCCCAGGGCCTGGCAGCAGCCCTGGCACCAGAGGGAGGGAGGGTCTAGAGCCCTAGCTCACCACTCCCACAGACCTGACCTGATCAGGCACTAATGTGAGCCCTCAGCCGAGGTACCCACCGAGCTTGGCCCCAGGGCCTGGCAGCAGCCCTGGCACCAGAAGGAAGGAGGGACTAGAGCCCTAGTTCACCACTCCCACAGACCTGACCCGATCAGGCACTAATGTGAGCCCTCAGCCGAGGTACCCACCGAGCTTGGCCCCAGGGCCTGGCAGCAGCCCTGGCACCAGAAGGAAGGAGGGACTAGAGCCCTAGTTCACCACTCCCACATACCTGACCCGATCAGGCACTGATCAATAATCAGGGTGAGCCCTCAGCCGAGGTGCCCTCTGAGCTTGGCCCCAGAGCCAGGCAGCAGCCCTGGAACCAGAGGAGATAGATCCCTATCCCCCAAATCCAAGCTGAATTATATGCTCAGTCTCTCTCCCCAAAGGCTAGCAAGTGGCAAGCAAGAGCTCTGTCCCACTCCACTACTCGCTGAAAGCGAAACCCAGCCTGGGAGCCCATGGCTATTTATAAGCGCAGGTCCCATTGAGCAATGCAGGAGGTCTATGTTTGGCCCTCAGAGCTGCCTATCAGGGTTTGCAGGGATGAGATTGGAGTGCCCGTGGCTACAGGACACCCCCTTCCCCCTCCCTCCCCTGGGTGTCTTCTCCCAACTTGTAACCCCTTTGCAGCTCCGTGGTTGGAAGGAAGACCTGCTGTCAGTCTATGGAAAGCAGGATACTCTGATTTCATCTCCCACCCCTTGCAGCAAGAAATCCAAGGTCTCTTGAGTCAAAGGTTATTTATTGAGCGAATATATATATTCAGAAAGTAAAAGTGTCCATAGATAATCCAAAGGCTAAGAGAAGCTTTGGCTGTACACAGATCCCTTGTTGAGAATGACGTGTTAGTGATGGGTTACAATATATCAAACCCTCCAGTCCACCCCACCCCCCTTGCCTGCCCAGGGAATGTGAAAGTATCTGCTCCAAGGTCGCTGCGGCGAGCCATCTTAGATAAGACTCTCTTGAGAACCAAAGCTGCTCCTGTGAACCTGCACTTAAAAACAATACTGGAAAAGTACAGCATGTAAGAGAGCAAGATGGAAGTGCTGTGGGTCACAGTCCTCCTGACACCTGCCGCTCAAGGTAAGCTGGGCTTCCATTCAGGTTTCCAGGGCGACAGAAGGAGTGCAGACAGAGTTCAGGCATCCCCCCAGCTCCGTTGCCAGGGGAATTGATTGCTGGCGCCTGAGTGTCTGGCTTCCTGAACCGCGGCCGAACACACTGAACCAGGCCCCTTCCGAACGCTGGTTCGTTGGCCATGGCCAATCATGAACCGCCGGATCGCGATCACACAATCGCCATTTTTGTGGGTTTTTGAAGTTCGTAATGCGGTTCATGTCCATCTCATAGCTGGGGCATAACTATAAAGCCTGCCCAGTATCTTGAAGTACCCTAAGGTCTGCAGAAAAGGGGAAGTCATGCTGTGTGTGTGAAAATAGGAGCACATAACTTGAAATAGTGCCAACCTCAGAAAGAGCTTACTGTAACAACTTTTAAGTCTGATAGCACCAACTTCTCTCATACAAGCCAGCAACTTAAGAACCATACCAAAAGTTTTGTGCCTCACACCAGTGAAGAGTTCAGTTCATTAACCTCTCCGTTACTTCAGTTTTAAACATCTGCCTACATGCCTTCTTATTTTACCTACTTGTAAATAAACCTTCTGTTTCATTTTGAATCTCCACGAGCCTTGTGTGCCTGTTTCTGTTTAAGGGAAGCGCAAACCCCTGATCTTTCCCCTACTTGGACTTGGCTGGGTAACCATGCCACTTATAGGTTCCTAAAGGGTGGAACAAGAAAGAAAGTTGAAGCTAAATCTCAACCATGCTACTAAAGAATTCCCAGCCCAATATTCAGCTTCATAGGCTTAGAGAGGAGAAATTTTGCCTCAGGGTAGATGTACTGTAACCACAGCTTAGAAAGCCTCATATCTGTGTAGTCAGAACTATGTGCCGTCCCTTTAACAATTGGTACTCATGGGAATTGTAGTCCCCCCTCTAATATAGAAGTTTATTGTAGGCTTCCTGTGAAGGTGTTAAAAGTTTATGGTCCTCTTCCTCCCTTTGTTCGGACCCTTTCCCTCAAGCCAGGATGCAACAGCTATAATGAATTTACCGCTTGTCTACAACAAATCTGGTCCAATAAAGATGTATCTTGCTTATGACTGAACCATGCCTCGTTCACTGGCTCCAACTGTAAGTAAAGATTCCTTTACGATCTGGGTTGAGAAAGGCAGCGCGTTAGAGCTATCTGGAAGCCAGCATCTTTCTCAGCTGTTTCCAGAATAGTAAATTCATTAAAAGGCTCGTCGTGCTCCTTCACAAAAGTAAATTCATGAAAGGGCTCGTCTTGCTCCTTCAAAGATCAGCTACAGAATGTTTGCTCCTACAAAGACAAAAATTACATGTGTGCATGTCTGCATGAAGACGGGAAACAAAAACAAAATCTCAGCTCCCTCTTGTCCTGGCTGCAAAGGCTTCCCCTTTGTCCTGTAAACGCTGCTACTGGAGCCTTTCAGTTGCTAATTGACTGATCAGCCTAGGAGCTCGCCTGGGAGCTCACCTTCGCTAGCTGGAGAAGGAGACTAGCAACTTAAATAAGAATGTTTCAGCCGCCTGCATGCTTTATTCTCAAGCAGAGAAAATGTTTCATGCCTTTCAACCTGTTGTTTGTGATTTGAATGCTTCTTAACTCAAAGTGGAGGAGAGCTCCAGTACGGATCACCTCTCTCACAGCGCTTTGAATGTACCTCATGCCTTTGAATTGCAAAACAACAATATTGCTCAGGGCTATGCTTCACGCCAGCCTGCTCTTGTAATCCAGAACGCTTACCCACAACCCCAAATGCTGAGCACACAAAGGAATTCAACCTCTGAAGAGCACACGTGTTTGAAAAGCATCTCCAGAACCCAGCCAAAGCTGGGAAAAGTTGTTGAGCGCAAACAGCTCCTCAACACAGAATCCTGATTTGCAAAAGCTACCAAGGGGAACCTGCAAGGCGTTCAGCATAAGAAGAGTAGGCACGGCTAAGGAGCACACCCACACCCCTAGTGGTCACTTAGAGCAACTACAACTGAATTCTTATAAAGCTCACTCACTGCACCCCCGGTGGCCAACCTCGGAAGTGCAGCCAACAATTCTGTTCAAGCTATACAGAAGTCACATGCTTGCACTACCACAACAGTGCCACCGCAACAGCGCCACCCTAGTGGGCTGAAGTAGTACTGCCGCTTAAAAAAAAATTATTTTTTGCTGCAATGGAAATTCCTGTGGGAAATCCGGCAGGTGAAGAGGATATCACGGATCCTGCCAATGCACCCACTACTCCCTCCAATGGCAACGATGAAGCTGAGTCCAAACGTCCACCACAGAAAGGAACATTGATGTTCACGTTGCAAAAATTTTTACGCTATTCTCCTTCCATGACTTCCTCATCCAAGCACAGCAAGTCAGCCTCAAAATGTAGCAGCAGTTCTCACCGGTCTACAGCCTCCTTGCTCGCCTTGGAGGTAGCCAAAACAAAGGCAGAAGCTGCTGCAGCAACCAAGAGGGCTGAATTTGCCAAGAAGGAAGAAGAACTGATGAAAGAAGCTGCCAACAGGGAAGCTCAGCTACGGAAGGAAGCTGCTGACAGGGAAGCTCAGCTATGGAAGGAAGCTGCTGACAGGGAAGCTCAGCTATGGAAAGAAGCTGCTGACAGGGAAGTTCAGCTATGGACACTCCGAAAGGAAGCAGAAGCAGCAGAATAACGCATCAAGGCGAAGGCCTTACAAGATGGCCTCCGAGATTTGGATTCAAGCCTCAGCCTACCAGAGCTGGAGGAGCTGGATCCAACTCAACAGGTACTGTCCTACATAGAGGAACATAGTGCCTTCACACTGGACTTCACCACACCAGTGTTCAACTCCACTGCTCCAGAACTCAAACCAGAAGAGTCGACTCATCCTGTGCCTTCCTCAGCTGTCTGGATTTCGACTGTACCTGCAGAGCCCCTGGGTACTCCACCGGTTCCTGCCACTCCAGCCTCACCAGCCGCACCCTGGCATTCTCCAGTGGAGTCGCCTCAGCCCAGCCTGTGCCTTCTTCACCTGTCTGGATTTTGGCTGTACCTGCAGAGCCCCTGTGTACTCCACCAGTTCCTGCCACTCCAGCCTCACCAGCAGCACCTCAGCCACTGGCTTCTGTCATCCCAGTCGCATCTGCAGAGCCTCAGCTCACTCCTCTGGCTCTTGCTGTCCCAGACTGGAATCCAGTTACACCCATTGCATCGACCTTTTGCAGGGCCGACATCAAGTGCTACGAGTGCAGCAGTGACACACATTTGACTGCCATGCACACGGACGCCACGCCAACACAGCCAGTTGTGCCTGACAACCCTGCCTCCCAAGGGGAGAAGCCTGTTTCGGCCCACTGCACTCAAGTGTGCGGCATTGGGAGCAACAACCAGTCCTGCCATCAGATATGTCTCATCAAAGTCTTTCCGGCTGGCCAACCAGAACAGGCCATCAAGATGTACGTCATCCTAGATAGCCACAGTACCCGGTCCCTGGTCGACCCAATATTCTTTGAACTCTTCAACATATCAGGTGATGAACTGCCATACACCCTCAGAATGTGCGCTGGGGTCCAGCACACGGCAGGGAGGAGAGCCATTGGGTTCCAAATTGAATCTCTTGATGGCAGTATCCAGTTCTCTCTACCTCCACTGTTGGAATGCAATGCCATACCAGATGACCGTGAGCAGATTCCAACGCCAGACATAGCGCTCCACCATCCTCACCTACAAACAATAGCAGATCACCTTCCTGCCCTGGATCCAGATGCACAAATCTTGCTTCTGCTAGGGATAGACATCTCTGATCTGCTAGTTTGCCATGAGGTAATCATTGGGCCACCTGGCACCCCACATGCCCAGAGGTACGACCTAGGATGGGTCATAGTGGGGAATGTGTGTGTAGATCGCTTACAGATGCCAAACCAGATGAGCGTCTTTGCCACAACCATCATGGATAACGGACAAGCCTCACACTTGAAGCCATGTCCAGAACACTTCACACTAACGGAGGAGGACTATGGCCTTGGAACTACAGTGTTCCGAACAACCAAATTTGATAACATGCTCGTCCCATCTATGGAAGACAAGCAATTCCTACAACTAATGGAAAAGGAACTTCAGCAAGATGACTCTGGAAGTTGGATTGCTCCACTCCCTTTCTGCACACCTAGACAGCGATTGTCCAACAACCGCGAACAAGCCCTATCTCGACTCAACACCTTGCACAGAACCCTGGCAAGGAAGCCTGAGATGAAGGCCCACTTTGTGGAATTTATGGACAAGATGCTGCAAAATAAGCATGCAGAACTGGCACCTCCACTGCGAGAGGGAGAGGAATGCTGGTACCTGCCATTCTTCGGGGTATACCATCCCCAAAAGCCTGGCCAGATCAGAGTGGTCTTTGACTCCAGTGCCCAATTTCAAGGATTCTCATTGAACAAGGCCCTCCTAACTGGACCGGACCTGACCAACAGCCTACTTGGTGTACTCATCTGCTTTAGGAAGGAAGCCGTAGCCGTCATGGTGGACATCCAGCAGATGTTCTATTCCTTCCTCGTCAGAGATGATCACCGCAACTACCTACGCTTCTTATGGTTCAGTGATGAGCAGCATAGCCAGAAGATTACCGAGTATCGCATGCGAGTCCACGTGTTCGGCAATGGACCGTCCCCAGCAATTGCCAACTATGGGTTGCATCAAACTGCACGCATAGGAGAAGGACAGTATGGCCTGGACGCAAGGTGATTCGTGGAACGGGACTTCTATGTGGACGATGGACTGAAGTCCTTACCCACTCCAGAAGAAGCCATGGACCTGCTAAAGAGAACACAACAAATGCTGGCTGCAGCTAATCTTAGGCTGCACAAAATTACATCTAACAGCACGAAGGTGTTGGAAGCATTTGCTCCAGAAGACCATGCCAAAGGACTACAGGACCTAGACTTGGGTGGTGAGACTCCCCTCCTTCAATGCAGCCTTGGACTGAGTTGGGATCTGAAGAGGGACACCTTCATCTTCCGAGCACCAGCCCAAGAGAAACAGTTCACACGACGAGGAGTCCTGTCAGCAGTGAACAGCTTGTTTGATCCCTTGGGGTTTGCTGCGCCAGTGACCATCCAAGGAAAACACCTCCTACGCACTCTCTCCTTAGGTACCAAAGACTGGGATGAGCCTCTTCCCCCCGACCAAAGAAAGGAATTGGAGGCCTGGAGAGGTTCACTCAACTGCCTGCAGGCTATCCAGATCCCACGCACCTATGTACCAGTCTCACCTGCCGCTGCCTCCCGCAGAGAGCTACATGTCTTCTCAGACGTATCAATGAAAGCGATCGCAGCCATAGCATATCTGCAGGTCATTGGTGGGGAGAACCAAGTCCACGTGGGCTTCATCCTGGGGAAAGCTAAGTTAGCCCCACTACAGGGACACACCATCCCACATCTGGAACTATGCGGTGCTGTGCCTGCTGTGGAGCTTGCAGAGATAATACGGAGAGAGATGGACCTTACCTTTGATACCACTACCTTTTACACAGACAGCAAAGTAGTACTCGGATACATACACAATCAAAGTCATCGGTTCTATGTGTATGTCAGCAACCGAGTAGAGCGTATTCGACGGTCCACGTGCCCTGACCAGTGGCTCTCCATGGATGAAAATCTTTCTGCCCACAGAAATGGTGGGGAGGTGGTGTCATAAGTAGACATGGGCACGAACTGCATTACGAACCAAAAAAAAACACAAACCGCCTACCTGGCCTCTATGGGCGCGCTGGCCCTGCTCTCTCTTCCCAAAAAGCTCCCAAATGCTTCCCAAAAAATCTCCACTCTCTCTTTCCAAAAGCTCCCAAGTCCACTCCCTCACTCCCAAATTCCAGCAATAACAGATCCTCCCTCTCCTCTGTCTGTGCTGAAGCTAAAAGCACGAAGCAGAGCTGTGCCTTAAATAAGAAATGTTCACATAGAGCAAACAGGAGCTCTTGTGTTGGCAGACAGACCTGCCCATCAGGGATTGGAGGGAAGCGATTGGTGTTTCCATGGCTACAGAAGGCCCATCTCCTCAGTAGCCATCCCCTGCCCCTTGCTGTATAGGGCAAAATGGCAGAGAGAGCTGCCTATCAGGGTATTGAGGCCTAAGATTAGGCAATGAAAGGTCTGCATACTTTTCTGTCCTCTGTTGCCTAGATAATAAATAGATTGGCACCAGCCTGCCTGGCATTACGAATCAATCACAAAACACACCATCTACAATGAAGAACAATGTTTACCATATAAAGAGATATTGATTATGGAACAGAAAATGATAAGAATTAAATCGGAGGAAGAGTTATCTTCTTGTTATGGATGGTTCCAATATAGACAGATCAGAGACCTTTATAATTCGGATTGTTCAAAAGAAGGAATTAAATGGGAAAACTCAGAGTTGGAAGAGACTATACTACAAGAAAGCAAAAAGAAGATATCTAAGATTTATAAAATACTTTTGAAGTGGTATACAGAGGATGAGACGGTCAAAGTACAGATGGTGAAGTGGGCAATTAATTGTCATAAAGAAATAACAATGGAATCATGGGAATATTTATGGAAAACTACACTGAAGATTTCAACTTGTACCAGTATTAAAGAGAATGTTTATAAAATGATCTATATTTAAATGATCTATATTTAAAATGATCCGTATTTAACGCCAAAGAAGATTGTGCTTGGAAATGCTAACATGTCAGATAAATGCTGGAAATGTAAAAAGCATGAAGGATCATTGTATTATATGTGGTGGACGTGTGAAATAGCCTGACAGTTCTGGGGAGATATTATAGAAGTAATAAATGAGATATTGCAGATTCAAATAAAGAAGAACCCAGAACTATTGCTATTGAACTTAAGCATGGAAGATGTTCCTACTCAATACCGAACATTACTATTTTATATGATGACAGCAGCAAGACTTTTATATGCGCAAAAATGGAAGGTGCAAGAAATACCAACTATTGAAGATTGGATGCATAAATGGCAGAAATGGATAAAATGACAAGGAAGCTGAGAGATCAGAATCCAGCGGAATTTTTTACGGACTGGGGAAGATTGAAAACATATTTAGAAAAGAAGTGGGACGTAAAGGGGGAACTATGGCAATTTGAAAATTATTAGAATGGATTTGTTATTAGAAGAGATAGAGTCTTTACCATATGAAGTGAAGTATTAGCTAATTGTTAGCCCAAATGTACGTGGACTTAGAGTTAATAGATATTGTTAGAATTACTAAAGTAGATATTTTATCTGACAGTTAGTTTAAATTTAAATATATGTGGAGCTAATATAAAGTAATAGGTAATAGATTTTAAGTTTATAACAATATTTTTGAAGTTAATAGATAGGGCTTAGTTGAATAAAAGAGTAAGTAAACATGAGATAAGGAGTTACAGAAAAAGGGGACAGATTGGGAATAGATTAGGATATAGGGTTGGAAAGCTGTTGGAAGTCTTGGAAAAGGGGGGAGGGAAAGGGAGGGGGAAAGGATAATGAGATGCTATTTGAAAGTTGTATATTAATATTCTCACCTAATAAAAATGTTCTAAAAAACAAAACAAAAAAAAACACACGAAACAGCCCAAAAGATCGTGGATTTCATGAAACCTCCCCCCCCCCCCCACGAAATGCGTTTCTCAAAGCGTGAGAAGTCCAGTTTCGTCACAATATTTGTTTCAATTCATACCCATATCCAGTGGCTAGCTGACAACTGAGCCAGGGAGGCTACTGGAAGGGGCCCTTTTCTCTCTTTTTTGAAAGTCATCTCATGTTGTGAGCTGACTAGATAGCTTTAAAAAGAAATTATAGAAATTGATGGAGGGCTGCTTTATTGGTCGCTATTATCCTCAATAGCCCTTGAATTCTAGTTGCTTAGGGGCAAACACATTCATAAATGCTGGGAGATTTCCTGGATAAATCTGGCTGGCCCCTATGAAAAACATGATACAAATATGGCGGAGAGGTGGTATATAAGTTATACCCACACACATAGATACGGATACATCTATGTATGTTGGGGTGAATCTAGGAGGCCCTTCCTAGGTTCTCCCCATAAAAGTGCTCTTAGTATGAAGATCATCTTAGCTTCTCCATTTACAACTTTTGCTGGTTAAGAGTTTATAAGTACAAAGATAAAGCACAGGAAAGAGAGATGATCCCTTCTGGGAGTCTGCAGTAGAGATGGGCCCGATCTGAATCACGATGTCAAAAAAACCCCGATAATTGCATTTGCGCCATCGTGACTCAGCTAATCGGTTCCGTCCATGGCAACTGATCCAGCGGTCGGGGGTTTGCTTGTTCGGTACTTTATCAGATGGATCGGTTTCTGTTCGTGTTTGCAGACACCCTGGCACCAGTAATTTATTCCCGGGGCAACGGAGCCAGGGAAAAGTCTGAGCTGTGTTTGCCCTCCTTCTGTCGCCCTCGAAACACGAATGGAAGCCCAGCTTTCCTTGATTAGCAGGCTTCTTTCCAACCACAGAGCAGCAACCCAGGGGAGGGAGGGGGAAGGGGGTGTTCTGAAGCCATGGGCACTCCACGTTTTTTGCTTTTTAAAAAAACGGGGCTTTGTAGAAGGAATGAGTTTTTTCTGTCTGTCACTCTCTGTTTTTAACCTGCTTTTAAAACACTATATTTTGTGGGAAAACCTCATTCACGGTTCTGTGTGTGAGTTTAAAATATGCTTTTGGAACACTGGCTGCTTGCTTTTAAAATTGGGGAGGAATGGATTGGAGGATTCTGTCCCTGCTTTTAAAAAAAAAAAGCCCACGCGCCCCATGTCCTGCGGGAAAGACAAATGGCACAGGTGGCCTCCCAGCCACCCAGACTGCCTTTTGCCTTTCCCGCAGGAAAAGGGGTGTCCGGTTTGCGGAAAAAGCAAAAGGCAGCACAGGTGGCTGGGAGGCCACCCGCGCCATTCGTCTTTCCCCAGGACAAGGGGCGCGCAGGCAAGCCAGCCACCCCTTGTCCTGGGGAAAGGCAAAAGGCAGTGCGGGTGGCTGGGAGGCTGCCTGCACCGTTCACCTTTCTCCAGGACAAGGGGCGTGCGGGCAAGCCGGCCGTCCCTTGTCCTGGGGAACGGCAAAAGGCAGCATGGGAGGCTGGGAGGCTGCCTGCGCCATTCGCCTTTCCCCAGGACAAGGGGCGCACGGGCAAGCCGGCTGCCCCTTGTCTTGCGGGACAGGTGAACGGTGTGGGCAGCCTCCAAGCCACTCACGCTGCTGCCAGCTTCGCAGCACACCGGGACAGCTGGTTTGCTGTGGGGAGGGGGTGGGCGACCCACCAGCATGCGCGCACGCGCGCGCAAGAGCCTGACTACTGTTGCCCTGGGTGCTGGCAACCGTAGATCTGGCCCTGAGAATGTCCCCTCCCTGATGGGAGGCAGCTCGTTGCCGGGTTAAAAACTCCCCCCCTACTTTTAAGTGTGTGTGTGTGTGAATGTCCTCTCCCTCCCTGAGGGGAGGCGGCTCATCGCCACCTCCCCCTGCCTGCCGGGCCTGGCGGCCGCTGCCACCAACCACCATTCCTATATCTCTGGAAACAGCGGGGTGCCCTCCCGCTTTGGCCTCCCCGATTCCCGATTCTGGACTGGAAACGGGACTTGATCGGTTAGAATCAGTGACCTGTGTTCGGCGGCGGCCCAGATCCACGAACGGCTTGATCGGTATTTTTTTTTTGATCGTGCCCATGTCTGACTAGATCTTGTGACAACTGAAGTAACAGCACTTCTGGGCATCTGGACATTCCTTGTCACTATTGCAAAGATCCTTTCCTGATATAGAACACTGGAATGGACTTGATGGGCATACTCCACATTTTACTAAAGAGGAAAAAGAAGAGTGTTATGTTCAAACAACTACATAGATTTTTTTGTTATATTCCCTTTTAGTTGTAGTGAAAATTGTTGGTATCTAAAGCCATAATTGAATGGGAAATAATCAAGGGCTGACCACTTGGTTAATAGTCTACAGGTGCCAAAAAAATACTTATGTAAAAGCCATCATTTGTCATTAAAACAATCCACTTCCAGCACTGATTTGAAATTTTGCTACCCATGTGTTATCACAAAAGCAAAAGGAAATACTTTCCACGATCTTCCTTTTAGCTAATTCCCCCCTCCCATTTTGTCAATTTAACCCATAAAAGATGCTTTAAAGGAGATATTCCACTCTCAGCTTCTTACCTTCCTACAAAGATGACAGCAAAACAGGTACTGAGGAATAAAATTAACACACACACCCCACACACATGCACACACCAAATAAACTGCATCAGGATGTGGCTTAAACAAGAGTTCTGAAGCTAGATTTCTTCCAGGCCTTTTCCAAACCTCTCTCATCACTCAAAGAAAAAAAATGGTCCTGATCGTATGGAAGGAAATGCTGGGATTCAGCTGTAGCTGCTATGAATGGAGTTCCCTGTTCCGTATTCAGCAATCCCCTTTCAAGTAGCAGCCTCTCTTCTCACTTACCTAATGGGATGCTGGCACAAGCGGTGGAGGGGAATTCTACCCAAAGTGCTAGAAGCCCCACAAGGGGAAAGGCAGTCACTTTGTTCATGGCTCCTTGGAGAATCAGATCTGAGTGCCCAATATTGGACAAGGCCGTCATTTAAACTGATGCATAGGTAGGGTTGGATGAGACTTTCCCTATTTCTGCATACTTATTATCAACTTATCAGCTGTGTTGCTATTTTCAAGGATGTTAAATAATTGTAGGGCTCAGTTGTCACAGACTAACAGCACCATCCTAAGTACAATTACTTTTTTCCAAGCCATTGATTTCAATTGGCTTTAGAAGGGCTTCACTCTATTTAGGATTGAAATTCCTATGTGCTGTTGCAACAGCAGGAAATTGATCCCAGCATTAACCACCTTATTTCACTTTCTGTGAGCCACAGCATATCTCTAGGTTAATCTCTTCTAATAAAGGGGGAGCATGTTCAAGTCTGTGTAAAAAGTAAAGGCATGCCAAGGCCTGGAGATCTCCCAGAATTACAACTGATTTCCAGATTGCAAATATCAGTTCCCCTGAAGAAAATGGCTGCTTTAAAAGGTGGAATTTATGGCATCATGTCCTCCTAAGGTAGCTCCCCTCCTCAAACCCCACCACTCCCAGGCCCCACCCTTAAATCTCCAGCAATTTCCCAACTCAGAATTGGTTATCTTCTGTAAAGGACACAGCCCTCACTACAGGATAGCTAGAAACAGACCTAGAAGGAGCCCAACATTTTTGAGAGTTAGTACTGGTTCAGTAGTCAGAGCACTAGTGCAAGGCATATTATTAAAATATCACCTCTCGAACCAAGCATTTTGTCACTGGGAAGCTGATATTCAATGGCAACCCCATTTCATATTAACAAAAATATAGGGGTACCCAGTACACAGTATCATCCAACAGTTAAGTGTAGCCTGGGTCCATGGACCAAGACATCAGAACTAAGGGGGCCACAGTAGAATTCAGTATTGTGGAAGCATGGTTCCCCCCGCCCCATTGCATGATAAAGTGCCCAGACATGAAAACAAATGGATTCCGCTGGTCTCTCTCCTCCACCTTTCCACTTTGTGGGCACAGCAATTGTACTTGCTGTTCAATGTTGTTAGTTGCATCACTTTTATACCTGTTCAGCAGAATGTGTTCCCCTACAATGTTACCCTAATGGCTACCCAAGTTTATCACCTGGCCTCTAGAGGTATCTTTCTGTGCATGTCCAAAGTGTAAACCAAACACAACAACACCAGATGAATGTTTTATTGGGATCCTTCCTGTGTATACTAGGGTCCCGTGGAAAGGGATTGTCCCTAGTTATTGCAGGGAAAACACCATTTACAAGCAAGAGAAAGATCTCATAACTCTTCTGAGTTACAAACTCGCTATCGTGGGGAATTAATATCACATTGCCCTGATCAGGATGGTCCAATCTCATCAGATCTCAGAAGCTCAGCACTGGTTAGTATTTGCATGGGTGACTGCCAAGGAAGTCCAGGGTTGCTACACAGAATCAGGCAATGCCAAACCACCTCCGAACATCTCTTGCCTTGAAAACCCCTTGATAGGTTGCCACAAGTTGGCTGTGTCTTGACAGCCAACACACCCAACATCACCTTACCAACTTTAAAAGAAACACTTAGAGCCAAGCTACAAGTGACGAATTACACTTGCCTGGCAAGTGAAGAGATTCACATGTATTCCTCCCTGTTCACTTGCCATTCACTTGCGCTCCACTTGATCAAGTGGAGCACAAGTGAATGGCAAGTGAACAGGGAGGAATACATGTGAGTTTGTTCACTTGCCAGGCAAGTGTAGTTCGTCGCTTGTAGCTTGGTTCTTAGACAGCTCATGAGTTTCTGGCATAAAGATGTTTACTAACTCAATGTAAACATATATGGAAATGAGAATGAATGTAATAATAAAAACTCATGTTACAGCAAACACTGAGCAACAAAAAGACCAGTCAGGAGTCAGTTTCCAGACAGATATAAATGCCACTCTCAACCTCTAAGATCTAGTTAGAATTAAGCACAGCATCAAAGGAATAGTCACTAAGACAAAGACTAATAAAAATGCTACAAGGAAAATACAAACAAAGATAGAAAGGTTAACCTGCATGCATGCACGAAATAATGAAACCTTGATTATTATTAAACGATTTTATGTTTTCTCCTTAATGTTTAAGTGTGGGTGCTTAATAAAACCATATGACCTTCCCGGAAGAGATGACAATTGGGAGGACTTCCTCCACTATCCTGGCTAATGAGTTCTCAGATTTGGGTGGTGAAAATTAAGGAAAGTTAAGCATCACTGGCTCAGGGATAGGGAAGGATAGCATTGGACACCTTGAAAGTGATGTGAGGCACACATGCACACATGCAAACTAAAGCATACAGAGCCAATACGAGCAGCCCGATCTCTCTCTCTCTCTCTCTCTCTCTCATGCAATAAAAAATGAGTGGAGAGCACAGGTAGAAAAGTAAGGCAAGAAGAACAAGAAACTTAAAGAGCAAAGGTCCTGACAAGTGATGCATGCAAAGGGCACAGACAACTCTAGGGAAAAGGGACAGAGTGAGTCCAATAGGACTCAGAAAATATTAGAGCACGAAGGAAAGGAACGGAATGGAGTGGAACAAAACACTAAAAACTATTTTTCTAAGGATTACCATTATATATTGTCGAAGGCTTTCACAGCCAGACAACGATGGTTGTTGTGGATTTTCCGGGCTGTATTGCCATGGTCTTGGCATTGTAGTTCCTGATGTTTCACCAGCAGCTGTGACTGGCATCTTCAGAGGTGTAGCACCGAAAGACAGAGATCTCTCAGTGTCAAACACAGAGATTGCTGTCTTTCAGTGCTACACCTCTGAAGATGCCAGCCACAGCTGCTGGCGAAACGTCAGGAACTACAATGCCAAGACCATGGCAATACAGCCCAGAAAATCCACAACAACCATTACCATTATACATTTATGGTTAGCAAGCCATGTGGTGCTGGAGAGTGCCCTCAAGTCAGAGTTGACTTACAGCAACCTCTGGTGGGGTTTTCATGGCAAGAGACTAATAGAGGTGGTTTACCATTGCCTGCCTCTGCAGCCCTGGTCTTCATTGGAGGTCTCCCATGCATTTACTAACCAAGGCTGACCCTGCTTAGCTTCTGAGATCTGATGAGATCAAACTCATCTGAGCTATCCAGGTCAGGACAGTATGCCATTTAAATGATACTAATTAATATGGACTCTGTATGTGTCTCCATTGCAATTGGATACCTTTATTAATTTGCATTGAGATTGGAGATATCTATGTTTAATATGCAGTGGGAAGATTCAGAGGCTTTGATTTACAATGTTTGCTATTTGTTGGAGACAAGGTGTACCTATCAGACTAAATTGAATGTTCGATGTATTGTTGAAGGCTTTCACGGCCGGAGAACGATGGTTGTTCTGGGTTTTCCAGGCTGTATTGCCATGGTCTTGGCATTGTAGTTCCTGACGTTTCGCCAGCAGCTGTGGCTGGCATCTTCAGAGGTGGGGCGGGGAGGAGGGCGGGGCTGGAGTTAGTCTGCTCCAGAAGCCCCTCCAGAAGCGGGAACACTCACAGCGGCGCAAAAGAGCTATGGAAGAAGAAGGCGTAGCCCATAGGCGTGGACGAGCCCTCCTCTCCGCACCCAATCACCGGTGACCGCGCCCTACAAAACATCCAGCCAGCACCGCCCAAACCCCTCAGGTAAGTGAGCACATGGCCGGAGGCTCTGTCCATGTGCTGCGTGGGGGAGCCACTTTGAACTCCAAGCGGGGGAGAGGGCACTCATGGTGGCAGGCACGGAATGTACTTTGGGGACTTAGTGAACAAAGCGGGGGAACTTCCTGTCAAAGGGAAGAAGTGCAAAGTCTAGAATGTCTGGCTAACTAACTGCAGCCACTCCTGTTTCCTTGTAGGTATCCTGACTCAGGAGTTCCTGCCTGGTAATGAGTGATGGAGCGCTGACAGGTGAGGAGGAGGTGGGGCGACGGGGGACCCATTTCGCTGATTAGTGCTGTCCCTTCACCTGAACCCACCCGCTCACTGGCCGCTTCGGGTGAGGCCCAGCAGGGGAGGGGGTCGATGGTGGCCGCCCCTGCCCACCCCAGAGGCAGTTGCCCATAAAACTACTCTTGACCAGGCATTCGTAACTACCAGCTAATTCCCTCCCTTAAAGGTAAAGGCTCCCCAAGGCAGAGTGCATCCTCGCCAGATGGTCGTGCATCAGGTGGTCACTGCCGCTGCCACCCTCGACTATGTGCACCCTCTCAGATGGCGGAGTGTGGGGCTTGCCTCAGCACTGGAACGAGGCAAAGCCCACATGTATCTTTTTCTCCCGCAGGCACGTCCAGGGCATGGCTGCTCTCCTGCGCCCCGCCCTCCCCAAATCTCCACGATGGGCGGTTGGCTCCAGCCCAGGAAGCAGTATCGCGCAGCGGCCTGCATCTCAGCCCCGCCCCCGGGAGTGGGAAGCAGGGCTGTGTGGAATGCTCTGGCTCCCTTTCTAGCCTAGAAACAATGCTGCCTTTTCTAGTTCAATAAAACGAGTTGAAAAACAACTAACTTCTGTGTCTGCATGCCTGACTTTGTCCATAGCCCCTCCCCCAACACCCCCCATCACATATTTCCACCCACACATCACTACAAATGTATCAGACAGATCCTGTTCAGCCTCCCCGCCCCCTCCCTCCCCTCACTGTAACGTCAGGCAGAGGGCTGGGACCTGAGCCACGGGCCTGGCATGTCTGCAGGGAGTGGGGGAGCCACCAAGGCCATTCAATCCCTGGTAGGCTGAGCAGCTGGCATCTGATAAGCGAGGAAGAGTGTTGCCGCGCAGTGGGGGGAAAGGCTGCTGCCAGGGGGTGGGAGATGGCAGGGGAAACAGTCTGTTCACTCGAACCCTAGTCCCATCAGCAAAGGAACGAGGGCAGCAGCAGACGGATGCCATATCCCGGGCAGGAGGTTCTGCGCGCCCGGGGAGGGTCGCTCCCATTGCAGCTGGAGCCTCAACAACACAGTCCCATGAGCAGCCGCCTCCCAAAGTTGGCCCGCCCCCCACCCCGGGTGCCTGCGGCAGGCCCATTGGTCATTCCCACACCCTCCGCCCTGTGGAGCCCCGCCTTGCATCCAATCCTGCGGGGCAGTAGCCAGGCCCCTGGGCCAACATGGTGTCATTTTTGGAGGGGCGGGGTGTGTCTGAGGCTGCGAGTGGCTCCGTCCCGCCCCGGCGCTGTCTACTGCTTTCAGCATCTGGGGCCGCTTGCGTTGCCCTGCTGGGGTGTGGGAGCCACTCGTAGGCCGCCAGCCCCACCAATCCTGCAGGGGAGGCTACAGGCCCCGCCCACAGGGGCAGCGGAGGAGCGCGCCGACCCCCCCAAGTGCCCAAAACCCGGGAGCCTAAGGCCCCCCGGCTGGCAGCCACCGTGCGCACCCGTCGCCCAGGGCATGTAGGCTGGGCGGCCACCCATGACCCCGGGAGAGCCCCCCTCCACTGGCAAGCAGCACGAGCACCCCAGAGCAGGGTGGCATGCCAGGCGGGCCAGGTGCCTTAGGGCGGTTTGGGAGACATGCGAGAGCGGCCCCTGTCCAGTCCTTCTGCAGCCTCCATATCCCACCCCTATCTCGGATGGGATGCGCTGACAGCGCGGGGCCGGTCATCTGCCCATGGTGCCAGGCCGCTGGTGGCAGGATATGGCAGGCAGATATCTGGATCATTGCAGCAGGACATGGGTCCATGGGCAAATGAGCTTTATTTCCAGACCCGCAGCACGCCATAGGCACAGGCCCAAGGGGTTGGGAAGAGGCAAGGCCTGCCTGGGCGTGGCTTGCCTGTTGCTCTGGGGCCTGGCCGGGATTGTGCGCTGAACATTGGCTGTGCCTCTCCTGGCCCCTCCCCCTGCCATTTGTCAGGAGCAGCACCCTTTGGCTGCGCCTGGCGGTGCCCGTGCATCAGACCTGCCCACAACACTTTCTGGCTCTCCCGATTTGCATCTCTGTGCTGTTGCCGCCGCCGCACTTTGCTGGCACAGGATCCGGCCCGGCAGTGGCGCCACTCCGCCTGTGCAGCCATGCTGGCGTTGGGGCCAGCCATAGGATTGTGCAGTAAAACGTATAATTTATCATGGAATTGAAATACAGAAGCACCCTTAGTACAGTATTTCCTACAGCAACATAGTAGTGAGAAGGAGTTACATTTTTCTGTGATACAGGTGGTAGAACGGGGAGCCCACAGACATTCACAAACAGAACTCTTGCAGCTAGAAGCCCACTGAATTTTTTATTTAGATTGCTTAGCCCCAAGAGGTCTGAACAATGAATCGGAACAGACATGTTTCTTGTAAAGGGGTTTCTTAGCACTGTAGCTTTAACGGTGAAGTAGGCAGACTCTGAGTGTACCTTTTAAAGATTGATGAGTTTGTTGGTAAGTCACTATGATTACCATTGCCAACCGACCAACATGGTTTTGAGCAGAAGTATTAACTGAATAAATTAGTATGCTAAAGACAGACAGACGAAAATAACTATCATGTATTGTCGAAGGCTTTCACGGCCGGAGAACGATGGTTGTTGTGGGTTTTCCGGGCTGTATTGCCGTGGTCTTGGCATTGTAGTTCCTGACGTTTCGCCAGCAGCTGTGGCTGGCATCTTCAGAGGTGTAGCACCAAAAGACAGAGATCTCTCAGTGTCACAGTGTGGAAAAGATGTGGGTCATTTGTATCTACCCAGGAGGGGTGGGGTTGAGCTGAGTCATCCTGTAAGAGTTTCCCAGGGTGTGGAATGCTAATGGCGGGAGGCTTCACTGTATCCTGAGGAGGTTCTTTTGCATATGGATTGGTACTTGATGTGCTAATCTTCTCTGCAGGGCTATTGTCCGGGATAGAATGTTTTGTTAGCCTGGTGTTTTTCAGAACTGGCAACCATGCTCGGTTCATTCTTAAGGTTTCTTCTTTCCTGTTGAAGTTTTGCTTATGCTTGTGAATTTCAATGGCTTCCCTGTGCAGTCTGACAAAGTAGTTGGAAGTGTTGTCCAGTATTTTGGTGTCCTGGAATAAGATACTGTGCCCTGTTTGAGTTAGGCTATGTTCAGCCACTGCTGATTTTTCAGGTTGTCCAAGTCTGCAGTGTCTTTCATGTTCTTTTATTCTTGTCTGGATGCTACGCTTTGTGGTCCCGATGTAAACTTGTCCACAGCTGCAGGGTATACGGTATACTCCTGCAGAGGTGAGGGGGTCTCTACTGTCTTTTGCTGATCGTAGCATCTGTTGTATTTTTCGGGTGGGTCTGAATACTGCTTGAAGGTTATGCTTTTTCATAAGCTTTCCCATCTGATCAGTAATTCCTTTGATATATGGCAGAAACACTTTTCCTGTGGGAGACTGTTTTTCTTTGGTTGTTTGATTCATCCTGGGTTTGATTGCTCTTCGGATTTCATTTCTGGAGTAGCCATTTGCCTGAAGTGCGTGGTTTAGATGATTAATTTCCTCATTGAGAAAGTGCGGCTCACATATCTGTCTTGCACGATCCACTAATGTTTTCATTATGCCTCTTTTCTGTCGGGGATGGTGATTGGAGTCTTTGTGTAGGTACCGATCAGTGTGAGTTGGTTTCCTGTAGACCTTGTGACCTAACTGAAAGTTTGCTTTGCGGATGACCCAGGCATCCAGGAATGGGAGTTTCCACACATCTTTTCCACACTGTGACACTGAGAGATCTCTGTCTTTTGGTGCTACACCTCTGAAGATGCCAGCCACAGCTGCTGGCAAAACGTCAGGAACTACAATGCCAAGACCACGGCAATACAGCCCGGAAAACCCACAACAACCATAACTTTATCAGTTAGCATATATTTATGGTGTGTTTATTGTGTGGATGTTTTTTACAGTTGAAATGGATAGCCTTTTGTACTACATTCATAGACCGTGAGGAAGCAAGGCAAAATGAGTTGTAATCAGCTAGCAAACTCGTAGGCTGTAAAACAGTGGATGCAGGAGGAATTGTAAAGATGGTTGCATTGTGAAGCTTGACATCTGTAAAAAAGAAGAAAATAATAGAAAACATCTAAGCACAACAGTAAAAAAGAAGATAAGAGCACTTATCAAAGACTTACCTGTTGGTTTGTCTATTGCACACCTACCTTGCTGGCTAAAGGGACTTGATTTCTCTGGTGTTTAAGATTATAAAAAAGGACATATTTGATGTTAACTGCTGTATTATTGGACTGTATTTATTGAATGACATTTTTGTAAATTGGAATATTTATAGGTATTTATTGGGGTTTGTACTAAGAGCACATTAGCACATGAAATCTATAAAATTCCATGATAAATTGTACATGCTTTAATTGTGGTATTTCCTCAGTGGGGGCTTTTCCTAATTGTAGTTTTGGCTATAATGTCAGAGCAAAACCTTGAATAGGCTGATAGAGCTCCGTGTCTGATAAAGATCATAGTTCCTTGCAACTTATGGTAATGCACTGATCCATTTTTGTATATCAGCGCTACAAAAGGAATACTTCTTTTCCATAGAATCCACACAGAACTACATCTCAAACACTGTTTTAGCCTTGTTATTAGCCATCAAAGGGTTATTTAGGGAATCTGCCAACCCAGTCCCCAAGGTACCCAGATTCCTGACTCTCAAATCTTGTACTCAGTCAAGCACTCATCCCTTGTTTCCCCCCACATATTCAAGTGCCCCATCTTCCAATCCTAGTTCAAATTGATATATACTGCCCTTCTGAATGAAGACATGTACCAAGTGTTCATTTTAATTAGCCTCATTTAGATCTTGTATAAGCAATCTATAACAACAACAACATTCAATTTACATACCGCCCTTCAGGACAACTTACAGAGCAATCCTAAGCAGAGTTACTCCAGTGTAAATCCATAGAAAACAATGGGCTTAGACTGGAGTAACTCTGCTTAGGATTGCACTGTTAATGGGTAACTTCTCCTTTCATGGGTTCTATGGGGCTTAGGAAGCAACTTTCACAAAATTTTAAGAAATAACTTTTTTTTCTCTTTTAAACTTTTTAACAATTAATAAAATACAACTTTTTTAAAAAAATAATTAACTCTTAAGTGCAACCATAAAAAAACCCTCCAAATCAACAATGTCCTTGAAAAGGCAAACAGTTCATCATCCAAGAAGTGATGAGTCCTCTCTCATCCATTCGAAGCAGCTGTACCCCAGGCTTCGGTCTTCTTGTTGGGAATTATAGCCCTGCAAAAAAATAATACAATCCCAGTAACACCAACTAAACACAATACACAAACACCGCTTTAAATCATATTTTACATACAACATTTGAATACCTTATTCAAGGTGATAAGAGCTTATAATTTATTAAGCTCCCCAGCAAACAGCCTCCTCCTCAGCAGCCTGCCTCTAGCTTCTGACTCCACCCCACTGGGCTAAACCAATTAACCTCGCAGGGGTTACAAATGCCCATTCAGAGTGGTTAACAAAGTATGCCATTATTATCCCTGCAACAAAACATCCTGTGAGGTGGGTGGGGCTGAGAGAGCTCCAGAGAGCCGTGACTAGCCCATGGTCCCCCAGCTGACTTCAAGCGGAGGAGTGGGGAATCAAACCCACTTCTCCAGATCAGAGTCCTGCGCTCTTAACCACTACACCAAGCTGGCTATCAGTTATATAGTATAAAGCTAGCATTCCAACAGGTGTTGGTTGATTCACACCCTTTTCTGGACTCTTTTTTGTCAGCTTTTTGTCTGTAGTTTTTTCCCCTTTGACTTCATGCTGCTGGTGTCTTTTCTGTACCCTTTTAACAAGCTTCTACAGTGCCCTGTGCACTCTATGTGTCCATACATCAGGCACCTATTCAGCTTGTGTGATTTATGTCTGATCCCTCACATTTACTATTTCTGGAATTCTTTTGGGGAATCTTCCACCTTGGACCCATTGATCTTAAGGCAGGTCATATGTTTTATTATTACACCGACACCTACACATTCCCTAACATATTCAGGAACATTTAAAATATCAGCTTTCTCAACCAGACATTCTGTAGCATCTTGTTGGTTATGGCTGTATATGATCTATCATTGTATATATTATAAACAATGATATAGAATTGTGTACAAGTGAATATTCTGTTGTTCTGTTATGTTTTTCATTGTATTCTTCCTAGGTTGTGCTTTTGTAGCCATGCAACTGTTGGTTTATTAGTGGTAATAAAACCCCAGTATCATACTGGAGTGTCAAGTCTCTTTAATGCCTCATAACTGTGTTAAAGGGAGACAGCATATTGCCTGCCTGTCCTCCCCTCCCCCTTTCAGTTCTCTTTGGTGCTGGTGAGTTATAGTGCAGGTTCACGCCACCCATGGGGCTCTAGTATAGGAGTAGACTCTGGTTTATACATTTGCCCTTTTAGTGCCGGTCTTTACCCCAAATGTGCTCAGAGGGGTGTCTCTTAAGAATAGAGGATAGACATGTGTGGCCATTTGAGTAACAATACCATTGTGCATAGTATGTATTATCTGTTTGTTGTGCTATGTTGCTCTCACTGCATTGTTTTCTACTTTTGTAATACCGTTTTGCATTTTTAGTGTATTATACTTTATGCTTTGACTTAGATTTCTGTAATCCTAGTCTTATTACATTACTTTTTAGACATCTTTTGTACTATATAATCTACCTTGGGTCTCAGTGAGAAAAGTGAAGTCAATAAATACGTTAATAATGAGCACTGGCTTGGATCCAATGGAAAGTTTCTGTGGGCAAAAACATTTCCACTTGCCTCCTTCTACTGCAGCCCCAGATGCCCCCAAATCCTGTCCTGGGGTTTGGGGGTGGCATTTGGGGAGCTCTTTGTGTTGCAGAGGGAAGGGGAAGGTGATGAAGTTGCTTTCCATGCGTGAAAATCTTTCTGCCCACAGAAATGGTGGGGAGGTGGTGTCATAAGTAGACATGGGCACGAACTGCATTACAAACCAAAAAAACCCACAAACCGCCTGATCGTCTGTTTGCGAACCGGTGGTTTGTGAGCATCCTTGGCCAATGAACCAGCATTCGTTGGAAGCCCAGTTCATTGCGTTCACCCACGGTTCGTTAGGCCAGACAGGCACCATCAATCAATTCCCTTGGAAATGGAGCGGCGGGAATGCCTGAACTCTGTCTGCACTCCTTCTGTAGCCCTGGAAACCCGAATCGAAGCCAAGTTTACCTTGATTGGCAGGTCTTCCCTCCAACCATGGAGCTGCAAATTGGTTACAATTGGTTACATGGGAGAATACACCCGGGGGGAGGGAGGGGGAAGGAGGTGTTTTGTAGCCATGGCACTCCAATCTCATCCCTGCAAACCCTGACGGCCAACCCTTTGTACACTGGGCCAACGTCAACTGGTAGCTCTAATTGTATCGAATGGGAGTTTCCTGGAGGCCTTGGGTTGGAGAGGGTACAACTCCAAGATCCCTCTTGCAATCTTGACCAAACTTGGATGCTGGCTGGAGGAGAGCCTGCTAAACACTCCCTGGGAATATGGGCTCTCTAAGTCCAACAGGGGCTATTCTGACACCCATGAACCATGAACCTCGAACCAGTTCATCAGCAAGAAAAGTTCATTTCGGTTCATTGGTTCAGGTTCATTGGCGGCACTGAACCACGAACTGCTGGATCGTTAAATTTTTTGGGTTCGTGCCCATGTCTAGTCATAAGTAAGACGATGTCACTTCCAGTGAAAACCTGGACATGATATAGAGTAGCTCCCAGGAAATGCCAGAAACTGGGGTAAAAACAAAGATGTTCTGATGATTCCTAGAGCTATCTGCTATCACTTCTGAGTTTCCCCCAAGAGACATCATTGCACTTGCAATGCCACTGAGTTTTGTATTTTTTTTTTTTTAAAAACTCTCCCTAGCAGGTAACAGGAGCTCAGGGTGAGGGATTCCTCATCCCCACTGTGGGCTTATAGAGGTAAGTTGATTGTTTCTTAATGTGCTGGGATTTTGGTATAGTCTTTGCCCCCTACCCTCCCTATCCAATTTCCAACTTATATAGCAAATAATGAGAAGGAATAAGGGTCAAAGCACAGTTCTCTTTGGGTCACATGCTAATCACATTGGAAGTGTCAGGATGTGACCTGGATATAAGCCATAATGGACTACATACACAAATTTATTTTAACCAATCTGTAACTATCATCAGAAAAGTGCTCAAACAGAATATAAACAACCATTTTGCAACACAAAAATATATTGCCACTCACAAACGCTAGGCATTTGGGGGTGGGGGGTAGTGCATTGCAGTTACATGGAACTTTAGCCTAAGAAATCAAGGTCAAGTTGTTCAAAGGCCGATGATCACTATTTAAGATAACTGCTCTACCTGGGCAGTTTTTCCTTGTTTGGTAGAAAGCAGAGTGGCAAATTTGGCTGATATTTCCTTCATTTGTATAACCTTGAATGCAATCAGAAGGAGAACAAGACAGCTTATGAATCCTGCCATTCCAATTTCATCAATTCATAGATTTTTGATCCATTCCTCGTCTAGATTTCCAAGAGAGTCCCATCCTCATAAGCAAAATTAGGGTTTCAGCATCATAACATGACACAGTGTTGGTGTGTGGTCTAAACAGAAAACTTAACAAATCAGTTCACTTCGTCTAGTCCCAAGCAGTCCCCAGGATATTAACCCTAAACTGCTGCACTATACAATTCTTAGAACACTTCCCTGGGAGAAAGCCCCATTGAATACGATTCTGAGTACTTCCTTAAAATAGCACTGTTAGCTTCCTTTCATACCACAGTTTCTGAGAGGTTTAAATATTCTCGTGGAAGTTCTGCACAATCCAGAAGTGAAGGGAATTCCCCTCCTGAGTTTCCCTCCCAGTTGTTAAGTACCAGGTCAAAAGCCTGCAGACATCTCCCATGGAACATTTCAAAGGGGAATATCCCAGTGTTTCTTGCGGAACTGCCCTATCCTACTATATAATTCCCTTAGCGTCTTCTCGATGACACACATTTATGCTGGTGCGCCTGCACAGGGTGCACCAACATAAAAGGGCGCCGGGGAAGGCCACTAATGGAGGGTGCGGGCTAGCTAGCCCAGCTGGAGGAAGAGGGCGGTGCAGGAAGAGTGACATGCTCAAGCCCCGGTGGAGCCCATTGCACTTGGAGCCCCGCCGTGCCCGGAGCCCCACCGCACCACGCAGCTCTCGCTGGGGGCTGGGTGGAGGCAAAATGCCTGTGCCCCTCGGAGCCCTGCCACATCACGGCGCTCTCGGTGGGGCCTGGGCAGGTGAAGTGCCCATCACCCTCAGAGACCTGCCGAACCATGCCGCAGCACTCTCAGCAGGGACAGGGCGATGGGGCGTGAGCAATGCGCCCATTGCCCTGTGAGGCCCTCTGGAGCCAGGCATGCGGAGGGAAGAGCAAACCTGCTCTGCCCTCCCTCCCTGGCTCCACACCCCGCCTTCCAGCCCTCCCCAGACCCCTCCTGCTTCTCCACCCTCCCCAATCCCCCCTTGCCCTTCCTACCTGCCATCCCGCCCCAGACCCCTCCTGCCTTTCCACCCTCCCCAAACCCCCATTGCCTCCCTACCTGCCATTCCTCCCCACACCCCACCTGCCTCTGAGCCCTCCCCAAACCCCACTGCCTCCTTACCTGCCATTCCTCCCCACACCCCACCTGCCTCTGAGCCCTCCCCAAACCCCATTGCCTCCTTACCTGCCATTCCTCCCCACACCCCACCTGCCTCTGAGCCCTCCCCAAACCCCATTGCCTCCTTACCTGCCATTCCTCCCCACACACACACCTGTCTCTGAGCCCTCCCCAAACCCCATTGCCTCCTTACCTGCCATTCCTCCCCACACCCCACCTGCCTCTCAGCCCTCCCTAACCCGCCATTGCCACCCTACCTGCCATTCCTCCCCACACCCCATCTGCCTCTGAGCCCTCCCCGAACCCCCATTGCCACCCTACCTGCCATTCCTCCCCACACCCCCACCTGCCTCTGGGCCCTCCCCAAACCCCATTGCCTCCTTACTTGTAAAATCCACAAGTCGTTGTGTTGGATCCAGACTAAATGGGCCATTTTCAGCTGATTCACTTTCTGCTGCAGATCCCCCTCATATGATCCATCAGCGTCCCCTGTCTACCAGGAGCAGAATTTCATGGAGATCAGTAAACTGCTGTGGGTAGGGGAAAGTTCCCTTCTGCCTTTGGAAAATTGGGTCTGTATCCAACCCCTTTTGTGGAAATATGGTAGGCCCTTATGAACAGAAGGTTGGAGGTGTCAGGTTAATATTTCCCAAGAATCTATCAAAATAGTAATTGAGCAATTCTCCCTCCACCCTTTACATGCATTGTGATATGTATTAATCTGTATTAATCGTTATAAATGTGGATTTTTGAATGCCTTTGGTAATGCCTTAGTTCTAGCTTATATCCAAGCAAACAAAATACACTGCTTAGACATGTGACTATAATTTGCATGTGAGCAAAGTTTGAGTCTGTTAACACCTTAAAGACCAACAAAAAGTTTCCAGAGTATAAACTTCCTCAGATACAAGTAGGAATGGAGATCAGAATCTTTTTATCCCTGTCAGCAGGTAGAAGGTGGGCTGCTAATAAGTAAGATAGGATGTGAATGTACAATGAGAAAAGTAAGTAACTTGATTAGAACAGGGGAGGAAATGCAGAAAATTAGCATCTTTAGTGAGAGAAGAATCTTATGTCCCTATTCAGCCCTGGCCAGGGGTGAGGGTGTCCATTGTTCTGAATTTGTGGATGAGCTCAGTTTCTGCAAAATGACAAAACAGAGGCTATCGTACCTTGGTCACATCAACAGAAGACAACCTCCTCTGGAAAATACAATATTGCTAGGAAAAGTGGAAGACCCAAATTAAAACGGCTTGACTCAATAAAGGAAGCCACAGCATCTAGTTTGCAAGCCTGGAACAGCAATGTAAATGATTGGACATTTCAGAGGACTCGCGTGACCCAGATGGACCAGCCCCCACACCAGCGCCATGAAAGGTGCATGGCGGACATGCAAGGCTCCAGTTGTGGCAGCAGTTGAAGCACTGGTGCAGAGGCTGGCCCAGCCGGGTCACACGGGTCCCTGCACAGCTGGGACAGCATGCACGCCCTCGTTCCTGACTCTCCTGGGCAGAAGGGTGTGGGGATCCGGCCGGCACTGCAGCTGCTTGCAGCAAGCACACAGGAGTGGGGCTAGGTGCGCGAGGCTCCAGCTGGGCCATGGCCCGCCGACTCGATGCTTTGGCGCCCAGCTGGAAGGGCACAGAGTGGGTGCGCGGTGCAGCCAGAGCACAGGAGTGGTACCAGCTCCCGTCCTGCGCTACTCTGGCTCGCCCTGGAGTGAGTGGGCAGGGAGTACCTGGAAGATGGGCTTGAAGATTGTCGGAGGTGGGGGGAACCCTTCTTACCAACGGAGTGAAGGGATGTGGGCCTGGCTGGCTGCCACCTGCATGCTGCAGTCTGGCTCTGGAGAGTTAAATGCCCCTTCCTCCCTGCACAGTTCTGAGAGCTTAATAGTTAAACGAGACGCGTACATTTCCTGTGAAAACTTTTGGGAAACTGACACATGTTCTACTCGTTTCAGGCATCACTTGTAGCTTGGCTCATATTCAAAAAGGCTTTTGTATTGTAGGGGGGGGTCTCAGATGCTCTGCTAACCACAGACTTCACCCATAGACTTCACCACTATGTTGCCTTATGTACTATCTGTTGCTTTAAATATGTGCTCCTGTGTCAGCCCTAGAATTGCTTATGTTCTGTTTCAGTATTTCTTCAGCTCTGTATTGGATTCTTGCTAATGTTATGTCTTTGTAAACTTGTGTTTATTTACCCTATGACATTGTTTATGAAATTGTCCTTGATACTGAATGTACTAATCTCATACTGTGTAATCCCCCTTGAGTCTCGGTGAGAAAGGCAGACCATAAATGATATAAATTGTGTCCTGACTGACTTATCAATGCCCAGCCCAAACCCCTGGGCCTAGAAACGAGAAATTTGGACAGGAAGTTCCTTTTGTGATGTAGGGGCTCACTAAGAAAGGATTTTAAGAAATTTGCCCCCTAAGGGGGTAAAAAAAGGGGTAAAATGTGTGTTTTCCCATAGGGATACAGCTTCCCTGTGTGGCTGGGAGGCTGCTCATTCTCCCCCCCCCCTCCATCCCTGCCAACTGCCAACTCAGCCACTCTGCCCTGAGGTCATTTGCATATGCTGCCTTGATTGGCCATCAGCCCAACATTCTAAACAGCAGGCAGGATACATGCAGTACTCGGGACACGTTCAATGATGTCCCAGTCATTGAACATGTCCTGAGGTAAAAAATACACCTCCCCTCTAGGGTTGCCAATCTCCCTGTGGGGCTTGCCTTTCCTGTGTGGCTGAATGTAATAAGCTAGTATGACTGCACTGTTTGCACATTAGATAAATTTGAATATAATATTGTTATAACTTTGCATAAATGTTGATATAGTTTTTGTGAATATCCGGGTGGTTTTCCACTTTGTGTGTTTCTGTTCTTTCCTGTGTGGCTGGCAGGCTGATGGGTCAGCTGTGAAACTGTGTTCTGAGGTAAAAATTACATCAAGGAAACTGCAGACAGTTGAAGAAAGACAGTACAAGACTCCTGAAAAGGGATTTTATATAAAAGTCAGTATGGCAGCTGAGTTTTTAAATGTTCATTGGGAGATGGTGCACGACCTTTCTAGGGGTCATTTCAATGTGAACCTCTCACATGAACCTGCTGAAGGGCCCACCACACCACCCCTCCCTCAGTCCAACTCCACCTCACACGCCTTGCAGCCATCACCTCTTATTACCGCCAAGAAACCTCCTGGCAGACATGGTGCAAGATATACCCATGCTAAAAGTAGGAAGCAACTTAGAGATGCGGCAAAGAAATATGCACATCGTACTCCTATGGTGCACTTAGCAACAGTGGGCAAGTACCAGCAAGTCCTCCTGAGTCCAAGGGAAAGGTGACCATCCCTGCAGGCCTGGGCACAGTAGTGATGACCCTAGCAGACCTAACAGCCACAATATACTGTGATATCGTCACTATCATGAAGAAGTCCATGGATGGGCTGTGCAAGTGTGCCACTCTGACCCCCCCAGAAAGACAAGGCTGCCATCATTAATGAAACACAACATAACTCCCTCGAAGGAGCAGAAATGGAGTACAGATCTGTGGACTCAGTGGTGCAAATGGATGAGGCAGTCCACTACCCTGTGGAGTTCCTCAACATGCTCAACCCTCCTGGCTTCCAAGCCCACAAGCTTCTCCTCAAAGTGGGGGCTCCAAAGTGGGCGAAATGAGGTCTACAAAGAGGTCCTTCAGTAGAAAAAAAAGTTGTACGTATTTTTCACTTTATTTATTGCACTACACTCTTTTCCTTTTAAAAATCTCTTCAATAAATGTTACATTTTGAAATTCACTTCATCAGTTTTAGGCATCAACATGCTTCGCTTTATTCAAACACTTTTGTGAAGCTCGGGTACTATGCTATTATACTACAAAGCCAACTCAACCCCCGCCCCCCCCGCCAACCAAAAAATGTTACATACCCAAGTATTATAATGGGATTTAATTAAATACCGTAGCAAAGCCCAGGATCAAGAAAATTGCCCTAAGAAACACTAATTGACCACAAATGTCTTCTCTTTAAAAAGTGGTCTTCCCTCCCTCAGTCCCTCCTATTCCCCAAAAGTCAGATAACAAATGCCAGCAATGAATTATATCTTTGTGCAGACAACGTATAATTTAGAATGAATGCTTGTTGTAGAGAGAGTTCAGGTGATGGCTGCAAGTTCCACACAGCCATCCAACCTTCTCTAATGAATATAAAAATTATGTACACAGGCACTGTATGGTAGGCCAGATAAACACACAGAGATTCAGAGGAAGGGTCAGCAACTGCAGTCTGAAGGCATTCTACATGACATGTCAGCTACACAGTGCTGATGAGTATGCAGCTGGGTGGGAAGTGACAAGTGATGCAGGGGATTCTAGCCACTGAGCTCCTGTTCTGTCTTGATTCTTCTTCCGGAGACATCTTTGGCCTCTTGGTGCAGTAGGGAGTTATGCTGGGGGAAGGAAGAAAAAAGGAAAACTGATGATCGAGAAGAAGCAGATGTGGGTCAAATGTATGTTTAGCTGAAAGCTGAATGCATTGTCAGGTAAGACACAAAACTTGGGGGTTTGATTTAAATCCCAATGTGTATAATGGTCGGAAATGCAGAAAATCTCCAGTTGTTTTCCAGCACTGAACCTGCCACGTCACAGCACTGAATCTTCCCGACTTTGGGAATTAGGCAATCTCAATGAGTCGATCCTGTGCCACTGTCTGCTATGGAAATTTGATGCACTTGTTTATTTTTGCAATTTGTTCCTAAGTAAGGTCACTAAAGAGATCATCTGTTCACCCACCCTCAAAACAGAGCAGCTGAAGCTTTCTTCTTTGAAATGGAAGCATCACACAGATTATGGAAGGATGCCTAATAAACTATACATAAAATGGACTGAACCAGTTCAAATTGTAGATGAGGGACACCCAAACTTTTAATCCTTCCCTTTGTTAAAAATGCCTTCAGGCAAGCAGAAATTGCAAATGGTCCAACACTTTTTGTTTTAAAAGGTACCTTATACGGGGTCTTTACATTGCACCACACACTCATAGGAACAGCACTTTTGAGATCCAGGACAGTCAAAGTCACCATAACAAAGAACACGCCCTCCAGGAAGGCATGCTGTTGGATCAAGTGGACAGGATCCAGGCTTTACTGAAAGAGGAAGAGGCCACAAATTAACATTACCAGGTAAGCCATCATTAAAAATACTTAGATTGAGAATGCAGGACACTTCCCATTAGCATGGCCCTTGATAAAGAGAAGAAATATTTTCATTTGCCATTGTTTGGAACACCACAAAGTTCGGTTGACTTCACAGGGAATGCACTTCCTCTGCATTAGGACCACAAGTAAAACAAATTACAGGCTTTCAGTTCAGGTACCTTTCACGGGGAGTACACAACGCTTCGCACATGCGTTATAGCAGCATTTCTTCTGTCCTTTGCAATCAGCATCACTTCTACACAGATCATCCTCGTTACTAATGCATACTCTGTTATCTCGTGGACAAGCTCCAGGTTTCCCTGTAAATCAGTGAATTTAACAATATTGTTATGCTTGAAAATAGCTAATCCTGCACTCTTGACACAAAGGCCTGGAATGGAGTGAGTGGTCTATAGAACTTTTAATTGCAGTTATAGGAGAGAGAAAACAAAATACCAAAAATGGTTCCTTCTGGCACCTCCCTTGAGCAGCAGAGTTTTTACAGCAATTATGACATCCCTAAGTCATAGGATGGCCTCTTGGAAAAGCCCACCATGACATAGGAAAGCCCAACAGGACAGCAGCAACATGGAGAAAGGCTGCAAGAGTAGCAACACAGTATTTACAGCCCCAGATCAACCATAGCCAACAGTATGCATGCATGAGTACACATGCACGCACACACACATTCTCTCTCTCATGCAAGTTGCCTACTGGTTGCTGCTGGGCCTGACCCAATGAACCCTCTCTTTAAGACAAAGACAGCCCTGGAAAGGGACCTGCACTCTCTATCTGCCTTTTACTGACAGAAACCAAGACTTGAAGTTTGGCAATGCTGTTGTGGTTGCCTAATAACAGCCACTGAGGGAATTGTTTTCCTAAAGCTTGGGGTTTGGGGTTAACCCAAACCCCATACAATGTTTTGTTTTGTTTTTTAAGATTTCAGATTTTCCTACAAACCTGAGGTAATTTTTAGTTTTGTAGAAAGATCTGTCTTTTCTATTCATGGTTCCATTCTCCAAATTTAAATATCCACAGATTTGACAATGCTGAGATTTAGAGAGATTGATGTGTGTTGCTTATCTGAACTGCAGGGAGACTGCCTTTAGATATGATAGACATGTATGTTCTATGCCTCTGTCAATTTTTTTTTGTACTCACAAATACTCTGTCCAGATGCAGATGGAAGCTCTACCCAAAGAGCAAGAAGAGCCAGGCAGACGACGATACTGTATGTCTTCATGGTGTTGTCAGAGGCTGGCTTTGTAAAGTAAGACAGGCTGGGTTTTAAAGTCTTCAGGGGTAAGGCTAAGTAAGGAAGAGGAGGAGGTCTCTGCAATTAGGATGGAGCCAGCTGGTTCTCTGATCTTTAAAACTCATCTCTTTGTCACTGTGTCCCACTTATGTGTGGTTCATCTGGCTTGAGTGGGGAGTTTCTGTCCCTGGACCGGAGCTGGGCAGTTCCGTCATTGCTTAAGAGTAATCTGAATGGCATGTTACTACACCTCTCTTACTACACCTGCATGCCATTTACATGAACCTAAAGCTTGTAACGACTATACACATCAGCAATTATACAGATTAACAAGCATTTGAGACACAAGAAGCAGAAGACAGAAGAGGTTGGAACACTTCTTTTTGAAGAAAAGCTGAAGAGCATGGGACTTTTCAGTTAAAAAAAAAGACAACAGAGGGATGACATGAAAGAGGGTTAGGAATACATGAAGCTGCCTTGCATTGAATTGGACCATCAGTACATCAAGGTTAGTAGTGTCTACTCAGACTGGCAGCGGCACTCCAGAGTCTCAGGCAGAGGTCTTTCACATCACCTCCTACTTGATCCTTTTAACTGGAGATGCTGGGGATTGAACCAGGGGCTTTCTGCATGCAAAGCAGATACTTACCAAATTTAGGTTTATAAAATTATGCATGGAGTGGAGAAAGTGGACAGATAGAAAATGGTCTCCATCTCCTACAATACAAGAACTGAGGTTCATCAATTGATGTTGATGGCCAATACATTCAGGGCAGACAAAAAGAAAAACAGGCAGCGGACACAAGCAGAGAGAACTTTAAAAGGGGGCAATACAGCTTCGTTAAGGATAGGACCATCAACACTTACTAGTCATAATAACAAAGCTATAATGACTAAGGGGAACCTCTGTATTCAGAGGCAGCAGACCTCTAAATACCAGTGTTAGGACTGGAGGCAGTATCGTACGAAGTCCTTAGCCTCCAAGCCCTGTTTGTTGGTCCCCTAGGGCAATTAAAGGGCTACTTCATGGGACAGTATGCTGGACTAGATGGGCCACTGGTTTGATCCAGCAGGGCTCTTCTTATCAATATATTTAATTCTCAACATGGCCCTATCTGTGGTTACTTAAGTCTGGAGATTGGAGTCACGAACAGAAAATATACATCTTTCTAACAAAGCCTGAATAAAGACACAGGCTTGCACAAAAATCTGAAATGTTAAAAAAAAGGTGGATTAAACCCACCCCCAAATAATAAAAGCAGCACATATAGCTTTGAGAAATGAATGCCCTCAGTGGCCATTGCTAGACAACCACAACAGTAGCCTTCAAACCTTGGTTTCTGTGAGGAAAAGTTAGAGAGGGGGCAGGCCCAGCAGCGGCAGCTGCATGACTTGCTACCACCTGATTTGCATGACTCATCTGGGCCTGGCTGCTTACTACTGTTCAATAGCAGCTACTCCACAAAAGCCAGTGTGGATGTAGGATGTAGGTTCAAATTTCCAGGGGATTTGACTTTGGGCCAGTCCCACACACTCAGCCTAACCTACCTCACATGCTTGTTGTGAAGATAAAATGGAGGAGAGGAGAATGATGTAAGCTGGTTTGGGTCCCCATTGTGGAGAATGGTGGGACATAAATGAAGTAATAAAGGTGGGGCATAAATGACAGTGTGGCATAAATGAAGTTAAGTATTTATATAGCTGAAGATGAAGGGCAGGTAAAACAATGTGTGGATGGGAATAACAGAAGGAAGCAGGGTGTTGCCAGGAGGAGGAGGTAAAGTGTATATACTGGAGGGAGGGAATACAGAAGACAATAAGGTGGCACCACACAAGACTTTGTGTGTTTCTCCTTATGCAACTGAGCCCAGCTTAGTGACTGGCACTGTATAGCTCACCTGGAATTTCCAAGGGAGATGTTGTAAATTGGATGGTGTGTGGGAAGGGAATAAGGATGGAAGCTGGAAAAGGGGAGAGGCTATGGGGGCTTTCAGGGAAATGAAAGCGGAAATAAGGGGAGAGTGGAAAATGAGATGTTCCCTACAAGTCCTTGTGGGTCCCCTGCTTGTTAATATATCTAATTCTCAACATGGCCAAATGTGTGGATACTTAAATCCAGAGACTGGAGCCATGAACAGATAAGACAAATATTTTCATAAATGAGAAGAGGGGGGTGACTCAAGTTTGCATAAAAATCTGACATTTTAAAAATTTGGGGGTTAACCCCCTCCCAAAAATTATAAAAGCAGCACCTGTAGCTTTAAGAAATGAAGAAATGTGGGGTTTCTTAGGTAACCACAACAGTGTTTGTTTGTTTAAAACATTTTTAGCCCTCTTTGTACTTTATGGCACTCAAGGCAACTTACAGCAGACATCAAAAACCATAAAAAATGCAATTTAAAATCACTACATAAAACTGTAGGTAAATAACATTAATTGAATGCTGTTCTAAATAAAAACTGTCTTCAGCTGCCTCCTAAAGTTTGAGAGTGAGGCAGCCAGGCGCACTTCCCTGAGGTAATTGTTCCACAATCATGGGACAACCACTGAAAAGGCCCTCTCTTGTGTACCCCCCAATTGAGCTCCTCTGGCTGATGAGATAATCAGGAGGGCTTCTCTCTGTGATCTTAACTCCTAGGCAGGAACATATGAGAGAAGATGGTCCTTCACATACCCTGATTACAAGCTATGTGGAGCTTTAAAGGAGAGAACCAATGAATTGGGCTTGGGAACAGATTGGCAGCCAGTGTAGTTGCTGTAATCTTGGAGTCACATGCTCTTGGTAGTTGGCTCCAACTGGCAGTCTAGCCATAGAATTGTGTATTAGCTGCCATTTCTGAACACTCTTCAAAGGCAGCCCCGAGTAGAGTGTGTTGCAATCAGAGCCTCTGAGAGGAATTTTATGAGGTGGTGCAAAAAAATTTCAGCGCTCCTTTCCTGCTCCATTAGCCATCGTTTTTTTTTAATCTATAATGGTTTTAAGCATAAGTTCAAAAAAGGTAAAAAAAAAGCTTTGTATTTACTTAAAAATGAGCTTTCCTTGCCTTTTTTTTGGTGAAGAATTTCTAATGCAGCATCAAAATTAATTGTTCTAGCAATGTTTGATTCAATACTCAGCCTGACCAAATCTCTCAATGTTCTTGAGACATTGTAGACCTTGTAGGCCAACAACATAAGATATAAATGCTAGTCTTCATACGTAAACATTTTATGGGACTTCAGGAAATTCTTGGGCCCCCTTTGGGCCTCTTTGGGGCCCCTCTGGTCCCATGGGCCCTGGTGCAATGCACCTGCTGACCCCCACCCCCCTCTCATAGGGCCTGGTTGCAATAGTACAGTCAAGAAGTAAGGCATGGAGCACTGTGGCTAGATTTGACAGAACCAGGAATGGATAGAGCTGACACTCCAGCTGAAGCTGGACAAAAGCACTCCAAACCACCGCAGTGACGTGGTTTTCTAAAGTGACTGTTGTGTGTCAAGCAGGGGGCAGAGCTGGAGTCCTCCAATGAGCAGGAGTCCCCTGCCAATGGTCAGGGGGCAGAGCTGGAATCCTCCAACACTACCTTCTGAGACTGATCACAGTCTGTTATTCTGGATTCCACAGTAAAAGTAGAAATAGAGTTTTCTCAGTTTAGATGTCCTATTTGTGTACTACATGATGTTTTGAGAATAATAGCATAATAATAACTTTAGCAAATATAAGCATGAAACTCAGAGGCTCAAACTAGTAGTCTGTTGCCAATGTTCTTGGTTGGAGAAGAAGCAATTCCATTTCTTTAAAAGCTGTCTACAATGTCCTTATAGTGGTACTGGCTGCTTCAAAAATGCACAGAGATTTAATTAAACATGTCTGGCACTTGTTTAAATGCATCAAAGGGAAATACAGAAGGATTGAGTCTGGAAGGCCATCTTAAGCTCAACAATTTCAGCTATTTCCTCAGGCACTGGGAACAGATGTTGTGGTAAAACTTTCTAATGGCTTGTATTATGGATTTTGTTTAAACTGCTGTGTTATTTTATGCTGTTTTAATAGCTTGTTTTTAATATTTTAATGATTTTACTGTATTGTTTTTATTTGAGATCCAAATCTTCCTCCTCAATTATATCCCTCGTACTAGCCAAGCGCTTCCCTGTGATACCATGAAGGCATAGATATGAGGGCTGATATCACTTTCCTTGCTCTTCCTCTGGCTTAAAATAAATCTACATCCTCGTGGCCTCCTTCCACTCATTCTGCTAGATGACTTTCGATCCAGCTGGCTGAAAGCTACCCAAGTGACAATTGCACAACTCGGATTCTACTCTTCAGTTCTCCTTCAGATGGTTGGAGACTTAGCCAGACAAGCTTTGAGGCAGAGAGTTGAAGATACTGAACGGCAATCTGATATTTCTAGATCTCCCACCTATACTGTAGCACCTCACAAACACTACCTTTCTACCCCGGCTCCTTATTTATACACGCTGGAAAATAACAACCAAAGAAGAGCTTTCACCCTGGCTAGATTTTCCGCTCGGCCATCTGCAGTCATCGAGGGCAGATACCGTAAGATCCCTTGGGCAGAGAGACTATGCCCATGCAATAGTGGTGAGACAGAGACGACGGCCCATATGTTCTTTTGCTGTCCTTTCTATAATGTGATCCGTGCTGTGCATATTCTTCCATTACTGGAGCATTCTATAGACACTTCTGAGTTGGTCAACATAAATAGGCTTCTGTCTGATGAAAGTACGGAGACCACTCAGCAGGTAGCCAAGTTTTGCTCCCAAGCAATTAAACTTCGATCTTCTCACATCTTGCCTGGCAATGTTGATGAAGAATTGATTGTAATATCTAACACATCATCTTAGCCATACATTGTCTGGAGTTGTGCAAACCCTTATCTCCACTTATAGTAAGTCCTAATTTAAATTGTTAGATGTTAGTTGGCATATTCTGGCCTTTTAGTAGTATTGCACTAGTATGTTTTAGTTTTTGATTGGTCCTGATGGACTTCTTTTAATTTTGCAAGTTAGTGTTTGTTATGAAATTATGTATCCACGTATAGACTTGTTACACTCTTGCTGTATTTTATATATGCTATATTCTGGTCGCTTTTATCTCATTCCTCTCTGGTCGCTGGCTGTAATAAAGGAAGAAGAAGATATGAGGGCTGTATAATTCCATTCATGTTGCATTCTAACATGTGTGAAGTCAGCATGTTTAAAGATTTGGGAAATCCCACCTACCAGATCAAAAGTCTCATAAATTAATCAAAACCCAATATGAAGTAAGCAAAATCCATGCCAATTAGACAGAATTCTTATCGACATATGATGAGATAATCCATACTAATAGAAACAGGAATGGATCTCCTATTTCAAGGACTAAATACACAGAATGAAACATACATGGAGACATAAAATCCTTCAAGGAATAGTATTTAGACTTTTATTCAGAGATGTGTGAAAACAACATGAACAACATGATGAAAACAACATCAGCGTGAAGTGATGGATTACTTTTTCAAATGCAAATTCTACCATATATCATCTGAAACAGAAGGAACAGAAAAACAGGTTAAATAAATTGGCTCTGGTTCACTTATATCAGCTTAATATCATCTATTAAAACACACGATAAAATTCTTGAAGACACGTATCTTAGACAGACATCCCTGCATTGGTATCCCTTCACTTATGTAGATTTTCTCCTTTGACTACAATGGGTCAAGTAGCATTTATTTTGCATTCAATATTTTAAAAATTGTGCTTATAGATCATCAGGTTATAAATGATTATCTTACAGGTGGAAAGATGCACATATAGCAGCCAAAATACTTTAAAAAGGAAAACAAGCCATGTTTGAATTTGAAAATAAACCAGGTAAACAATTGTTCCAATTATTAGCAGAGAAATTATCAGAGAGTTGGAGAAAGCATCATGCTATGATGGACAGTGTCAAGTCAACCCTATTGCCAATCAGGGTTGCCAGTTCCCCCTAGCAACCGGAGAAAACAAACCCTCAATTAATAAATGGCATGGGAGAAATTCTTAGAATAGAGGAATCAATTGTTGAAGATTTTAGATCCCCTCCCCCCAAATTATATCAGGTAGTGACAGTAGAAAAAACAAAAATGCAAAATGATTAGGCCTTCCATAGTTGTCAAAGGAACGTTACCATTTTAATTGAACTATTCAAATAGAAGAAATTACAAATTAAATAAATAATTTAAAGTTGGAGAAAGCATCATGCTATGATGGACAGTGTCAAGTCAACCCTATTGCCAATCAGGGTTACCAGGTCCCCCTAGCAACCAGCCGGAGGAAACGTACCTAGCTGGGGTTGGGGGTGAGGGTGGCTTTCCTGTAATGTCATCACATCGCAGGGACTGCGGTGATGTCACTCCCCACGCACCTGGAAGTGACATCATCATGTTGTCAGAGCCACTGGAACTGCTCTAGTATTGGGACGAAAATCGATGTTTTTTCCCCAAACACCAGGGCTTCACCTGGCAATGTGATGATGTCCTTTCCAGGAGCACAGTAAGTGATGTCTGTGCCTCACCAACAAGTTCCCCCACACTGCTTATGTTCCCCCCGTTTCCCCCTCTTTTATCCCCTGCAAGACAGCTGAACAGCAGCAGGAAGTGCCAGCTGGGGTGGGGGATCCTCCACTTCCAGTGGGTGCTTGGCAACTGTATCACTGACCTTCTTCCTGTATGCATGTTTTAATTATGTATTTTGCTTTAATGTTTTTGATTGTTAGCTAACAATAACCTGTACAATTGTCAAAGAAATGGCCAAGAGGCTTTGTGTCTTCGGTGCCTACTGTTTTTGGCCAGTTGGCACAGTGTTTTCCTGCGAGAATGGAATAAAAAAAGGCGGTATTTCTCGAACTATTATTTAAAGTGCATTTCCTCAGATCCCAATAAATAAACTCCAGAGGAAGATCCCTAAGGACAAAAACAACCAGTTTCCATGTGTACCTTTTCTAGGTCGCACACACTTCTTCACACAATTAATCATGCAGCATATATTTTTGCCAGGACATGCATAATCAGAAGTACAGTGATAAAATATATCAAAGCATGGATAAGTAGAATAATGGGGACAGAACCCAGGCTTTCCTGTAACAGAAAGATGCCACAAATTAGAACAATTTTTTAAAAATTAATAATACTCCTGATGCTACTCCTGATGCTACAAATTAGAACAATTTTTAAAAAATTAATAATACTCCTGATGCTACAGTGCAAGTATCTGGTTTGGTAAAAAGGTTTTGTTTAAGAGCAAAAACCATTATACTTTGCCAAGTTTTTAAAGAGTGCAAAAGCATATTTATTTGTATGGCTCCTCTGCCGACCTGCTCACAGCAGGCCACAATTAAAACAAACAATTTAAATAGACTTTCTTACAAATCTGTAGTCTTTATGTTATTTTTGTATTTCTATGGTGATCAAAATAGGCTGCCTTGAGCCTTTGTGGATAATATCTGCTGAAATGTCAAAAGCCTTTGAGAGCATGCCATTGACTCCCTCCAGTCAAGAGTGTACATGCTTCATTTTCTAGCAGTTCTTTGTTCCTCTCCAGCTGTGAAGAAATGAAGTGATGCCCATTGGTAGCATTTACAAAGGCTGTGGATTTATGGAACACAATTTCCATCATGATGTTGCAGGAAACATACTCCACAACAATAACTAGAAAAATATGTGAAACAAATTTAAGTTCCACGTCCAAAATGCTTTGGCTTTGTACTCACGTTGCAATACAGAGGGCATCACGGTCGAAACAGTGAGGAGAGCCACAAAGAGGAAGATGCCCCAAGTCTTCATGGCGATGTCAGAAGTTGGCCTTGATCTGCAACTGCTAACCTAGTCAGGCTGGGCTTTAAAGTCTCCAGTGGCTAATTATGGGGAGATGTCCTTCTAACTTGGGACTCTGCCAATTCCCTGACCTTTAAAATTCATCTCTCTCTCATTATCTTGATCAATTTGTGACCCATTCATCATTTGGGTAGTGAAATTCCAAAGGCAGCTTCAGCAGTGCTCACTGAGTGTGACGGATGCAGCAACATGAACAGGGGGAAGAGTTGACATCTGGGTCCCAGAACCACTGTGTGCCATTCCAGACATGGAGACAGAGTGGGAGGAGCACCCACAGGGATAGGCTTGGGTGCAAGGCCATGGACTGATGATGACATGTCCAAGAGCAGCCCCTCAATGTTCACCTTTTGTCCCTTACAACAGTCACCAGCCACTCAAGGTGGCCAGTAGCCACCCCCTGAACCTCAGCAAAGCCACCCAAATATTACTCAGTCTGGGACACAGCATCCTCCCACTCATGCCCAGCATCTACCTTTTCCTCTCAATGGCTGCTCACATAGAGGCCAGGGTAGCAGGGAGGTGTTGAATGGCCACAGACCACATAGTCTGGGCCAGGGCACTGGTCCATAGACACAAGCCCCACCAGCAGCCACATGGGCCACTGCAAAAGGGACCATCCTAGGATGCGATGTTCCCCACCAGCCACCCCCATGCCCCTTGGACCCTGCCTCAACCCCATACAATGAAGTCAAATCGTCTCATGGCATCAGCCTGGCCATACTTGGTCACTCCAGGATGTCATTCATGCCCAAGGCATGGAGGATACTTGATGCACAGGTATTTGCCATATTCAGCCTGCACCATGTACTGGCAGGTAGGCCAGAGAGCAAATGTTCGCTGCTAGGCAGATGCTTTCACCAGGGGGTGGGCCATCTGCTGTGCTTTGGCAGGCTAGGGTGGGAGCATGATTGACCATTGTTTCCCTGTCCCCTATAGAGAATTGTGGTCACCCCCTCTCACAGTTGGCTCATTGGCCGGCTTAGAGTCACCAAACTCTTCACCATCTGTGCCATACTTCAAACCATTGTCATCTGACAACCACTGTCATTCCATCCGGTGGGGGTGGAGTGGGATACTCCTAGCCAAGTATATGGGGACCAGATCACCTGAGCCACCACGGATGAAGCAGGTGTGGTCCCTGCATGGTGGGGCACTCCATGTGCCCATGTGAGGTAAGTACCTCCCACACAACTCCACCCCATGCCCTTATTCATCTACAACCAATCCCTCACGGCCTCCAGGCAAACCTTGAGATAGGCCATTTACTGCAAGAACTGTATAGCCTGCAAAGAATAAACACAGTGGCAATGATGTGGTTGGTTTTTTTTAACTGCTAGGGGTCTGTTACTTTTTGCATGGGGAGCATCAGTGGAAGTATGAATATTATACACACTCACACACATTAAATAACTAAATCAAATACAATTTGTATTCAGGAGATGGAAGAAGAATTTACTCAGACTCTCTCACAAGCTCAACATTTTAGGGCGGGGGGACCACCTAATGCCAGGCTTTTATCTAGTCCAAGCAGACAACATACACTTTATAGAACACAATAGGCCACCAAGACCTGAGTCTTGCTGCAGAACAGCAGGATGAGATTGTGTGGTGCTAGAAAAAAGACATGGCAGGCTCAATATGGCATGTGAGCACTGACATCAATGTTAAGGAAGAAAGGAGTTGATGCAACTGTTACCCTATGGGATAGTCTTTGAAAAATTAAAGCTTGATAAAATAGTAAGAAGACAACAAGGAATAAATGCTAGTCATTTCCAACTTTATGGAGAAGTAAACTTATCATCAGATGCCAACATTCCAAAAAGACAGAGTGTCTCCATTAAGATGGAATCTACAGTCTAGGCAGCCCCAACAAGAAGGATCTGTCTCTCCCGTCCTCCCTCCAGAGGGCAAATGGGAGTGGGTGGGAGTACTCACAGCAGGGCCTCTGAAGAACGATACATATAGGGGTAGGTGGTTCTGAAGAACATGTCCTGATGCAGCCTATTTAGACATTAGCATTTTCAAGCATCATCACCTCCATCTTATGATGATTCAGTTTCAGCTTGTTCACCTTTAGCCATTCAAGCATAGCAGCCAGGCATTTTTGGTACTGCAACTCCCATGGTCACTCTGAGCTGGTGTCCAGTTTTGAAACTCCTAGCTTCATTTTCTGATGAATTATACCAACACAGACACACGCGCACACACTTTTATTATTATACATGGAAAGATAGAGTACTATTGTGATTCACAGGAATATATATATATATATATTTTGCAATGTGCATGATTTTTGTGGACAATACTTGTCAGGAGAAGAATCTGAGGGGTGGGAATAAAGAAGGTGTGTGCGTGGGGGGGGCATCCTTGATTTTTCCTCATGGCCTCAGAATCACTAAACTGCCCCTATCTGGTGGGGGATCTGCCTGGCAGTGTTGGTGTAGTGGCACTTCATGGCCTGCCTCTTTCTCTGCCTTCTGCTAACCCTTGCCAAGCCACGTGGTCCCCACTTGGTCAACAATTTTTTTATCAAGTGTGTCCAGTATTTTTATCTAAATCATCTGGCAATCCTAGCAGGGAGACTGCAGCTGAGAGCTAACAGCTTGTGTGGGGTGGGTAGCAGCTGCCAACTGGCAGCCAGTGCAGGGCAGGTGGGTGCCACAGAGAGCTGGCAGCCTCAATCCCATGCAGGGCAGGCAGGAGCAGCCACAAGCTTGTGGCTCACTCTTCCTACCCCCCCCCTTCCTACCCTGTCAGGCAGATGAGGCCTTTTTCCAGGGCCGTTTTTGCCTCCCAGTTCACCCCAGAAGCAAAGGCTGTAGTCTTGCAACCAAACTGGGAGGAAATGGGAGGCTAGCATAAACCCTGAACTGACAGGTTGAGTGTACTAGTGAACTGCAGTGCAGACAAGCCAGAAAACCTATTTTAGAATACAAGTTGTTTGTCCTTGTGGGAGTGGTGATACTCTAGGGAAATCCGCATATGATCTTTGCAAAAGTCTCCAGTATTCAGAGGGCAGTGCTTCTACCATACAACAGTTTATTTTTTTAAGAGGAATGTCTCTCAGATCAGCTGGATTATCATCAGGAGCTAGGCAGAGCATGCATATTACTCCCATGCTGCAGTCACTCCATTGGCTACCCATCAGTTTTCTGGCTCAATTCAAGGTTTTGGCTATCGTATACAAAGCCCTTCATGGTCCCTCATGGTCTTGGCCTCCTCCCTATGCTCCACCACAGCAGTTTTGCCCATCTGAACAGGGCCCTCCGCAGGCATCACCCTACAAATGTGCAAAATCAGCCACTGGTCATACAAGTGAATTGTCTGTGATGGCCTCCACTATAGAATAGCTTGCCTGATGAGGTCAGGACGGTTCCCACTCTTTTCACAATCTATGCAAAACTGAATTATTCAGGCGGGCTTTTTTACACAGGTAAGAAGTCCTCACTGTAAGAAAAATGCTTTGGTATAGGGACTGTAGACTATTACTGTACACTGTAGCTGTAAGTATGCTCCTACTCGGTAATTTCTGTTTAAATGCTTACACTTTGTTACAGATCTGTTATAGATTCCTGCTTGTTTTCAGATTTCTGCAATCCAAACCTGATTGCATTGTTCATTGGATGTCCCATCTCATTGATCATATTGACTGACACTATGTAGTCCTCCTTAAGTCCTGATGAGAAAGGCATACTATAAATAAATACAATCAGTATCATTTTTCAAGGTCCATACTGGAAAGAGAAGCATTTTAGAAATCTTCAGTGGGTTTATTTGAGATAAAAAATTTACATACAATAAAAAAGATGTTTGTTTTAAAAATACGACTGCCCAGCTTTCAGAAAGAAAGATATATACAAACACACATATATAGAATTTTCTTTAAAAAATTATTTGATAAAAATAAGAGAATAAATGACAAATTCTCCATCAATAGTGTTAAAGTAAGGCCAGAGTTGGGGAGAAAGTTTCCCATCAGAAATTTTGCAGTTCATTTTGGGGGGGGGATTGGGAGCATCTTATTCTAGATATCGTTTAAATTATATTTCCATTTAAAATCCATACTGAATTTATGTAAAACTGAAGCAAAAAAGCTAAAGATGCTGCAGGCACTGCCACTCACAGTGAAGGATAACAAAGGAGAGAGGAGTATTGATCTTCTTCCTAAGAACGTGAGAAGCCTGCTGTTGTCCCTCCTTTCAGGGACCAACACAGAACTGAACAGAAACTCTCTTTTCTAGCAAGGCATTTCTTTCTTTGGTGTTCTTGGATTTGTCATGAAGTTTCAGGACAGAATCCATGAATGTCAACTGTTTCCAACAGCTCTTGAAGATGCTGTAGGCCCCACCCATCTTGATTCTCTAAAATGTCCACTTGTTTGAGCTAAACCCACAGCATAGCCCAACTGCCCGTTTCGGGCAAAGGAGAAGATTATTCCGTCATAAGGCGTTGTTCTGTTTTTTAACCCAGGAAGAAGGGAGAGGTTTCCCTTCCCCCACTGGATCCTGCGAAATAAGAACAGACAGCCATTTACAACAGGTCTAGGAATGCCAACAATGAGCTACATGACATGTCTGAGCTCCAAATCTTGAGAGGATGTCTGTCGTGATCACTTTTTGCCAGCAATCTGGTTTTCCAGCTGCTCAAGTCTGGTAGTCATCTGAGAGAGTAGATTCATTAAGGAAATCAATATTATCAAACATTTACTGCACATGGAAAGGGAACTGAAAGCCACAGCTTTAGATAAGTGCCAGCACAATGGAATATAGGGAAAATGGTACTTGGATGATTAACAAGCACATTGTCGTTCATCTGACAAATATCTTCTGGTGATCCCTGGCCCCAAGGATGTTCACCTAGCTTGGAACAGGGCCAGGGCCTGTCTCTCTGTCGAGACTAGGGCCATGCGGGGACTTCTTACAGTTCCGCTAGGGCTGTAGGAGGTGTTCCACCAGGCCGATGGTTGTGGCAGAGTCATGGACGAAGTGCCTGGTTGGCCTCTCTGCTGTGGCCTTTGGTCCACCTGTTTAGTTAAGATACTTTTGCCATCTGCCTGCCCTACCCCTATGATTATTGAAGGGGTGGTATTGTCTGTCAACATCAAAATGCCACCTCTTGGTTGTGTGGTTTTTAACTTTTATACTGTGTTTGTTTATTTTACTCTTACTATTGGGTATTGGGTATTGTCATTTTAATATTATTGTAATATTATTACTGTTGTGACTCGCTTTGAGCCCACTGTGGGGAGGGCGGGTAAGAAATCTAATATATTAAATTAAATTAACAACATCTTCCCTTTCTCTGGAGAAACCTACTTTCTGTGGAACTTTGACCCTTTTATCATGCTTCCTTTGGTACCAGTTGAAGATTTCCTTCAGACTTACAAATTAGGGCCTCTTCTTGTATTAAGTTTACCACAAGGGAGCCACTGAAGCATAGCTCCTTTTAATGCTGTTAAAAAAAATCTCTTAATTCCTCTTTACCCAATTTCTTCCTGAAGAAGAACAATATTTTTCTTCTCCTCTTTTAGGAATACGGAGTCTCATTCAAATCAATTCCTTTTTGATCAAAAGAGAAATCAGAGGAGGGGAAGGAAGGGAGGCTGTTCACAATTTCACTCTGCAGATACTCAAGTGGCAGGCATTGTCTTCCCAAACTTTCCTGTCTGCCTGTTAGAGCACCACCCTGTGGTGTGTAAAATCAAAAACACTTGCTCTGCTTGGATGCAACTCAGCCCAAGCTTCGTACACTTCTAATTGTCCGATTCTGAACAGTTCACCACACATTTGGCTTTTTTACGTCCAATCCTTCGTGTCATATCCCCAGGCTTCTCAAAATAAAAAATCCAAATCCAAACAAACATGAATCTTAGAAACATTCCTGTTTAGTCAGACTCCTGCATTCCATGTTTTATGCAGGTTACATCAAAAAGGATATGTTTTTCAGTGAGGTCTTCCAAGATTGCAAGAGTGTTTGACTGGAACTGTACAAGGGCCTCACATTCACATGGGTTACGGAATTCAGTTTCCCCTTTGCCTTCCTCTGAAATATCATAAAAGTCCATTACAAAGATGAGCAATAGTCCTCCATCATTTCCCAACATCATTAGAGGACCATGACTCCATGGAAAACCTTCTCTGAGCTGATATGAGGCAAACTTTTCTTTGCAGTTCACCTCTGTGCAGTGCCTACAAAGAGTCAAACTAATTCAAGATCAGCCTATATTGGAAGATCGTTAGCTCTCCATGGGAAACACTTTCTAAATATCTAAATAAATAAAATAAGAATCTAGATATTTGCCTGAGTAGGTAGACATGAGCTCAATCAGATTCAATATTCAATTTTAAAAAGATAGAGAAAACTGGAGAAGAAAGGCGGGTAGAAGCCAAAATTAGAAAATACTGCAAAAATGTTGATTCACATAATGGTCCATATAATAAGGCAACGTTTATGTTCTGCCATGTCTTATAAGAAGGAGACATTATATATGCTCAATTAGTTACTAAGTAAGTTCCCTGAACAGGATATGCAAAATGCATGGGCAGTTTTCTATTGCACCTTACTGACTTTGCCTTCTATATCTTTTTCATAGTGATAAAGGACACCACAGTAATATTAGCATCTTCTTGTAGGAGGATACCAAGTTTAGAGCTAAAAAATCTGGACGTGGGCAGCTTAAGTGTTAAGAGTATTAAGTACAGACTAAACAACTTATACATGAAGGGATTTGTTAGAACACTTTGTGCAATCTTGAAACACAAGCCCAGAACCTGCCATTCACTTACCAGGACAAATGTTGAGTTTTAGATTGTCAACAATATGAGTCATAGTGTTGAAATCTGCCGAATATGAGAAGTGCTGATCCACTGGCTCAGAGGCAATTGCTCTCAGTTCACTCTCAACAGCTTTGCCAACACCAACGGCAAACATGACAATTCCTGCAGAGCCAGCAAGACACAATAAACCAAAATTTAGATTTCTGCAGAATGGGGGAGTCTAGTCAGCAATGCTGTTTGGACTTTTGTAGCATTCCAATATTCTGAATGGTATTCACACACTTTGGGAGGGAAGGCAGCATGGTATAGCCTGAACTTGTCTGATCTCAGAAGCTAAGCAGGGTGGGATGGAGGACCACCAAGGAAGACTCTAGAGAGGAAAGCAATGGCAACCACCCTCTGCTTCTCACTTGCCTTGAAAGCCCCTTGCTAGGGTCATCGTAAGTCAGTTGCAAACTTGATGGCACATACAGACAGACATATTCATATATATTGCAGGATGATCCTGACAGCAAAGCTTGAAATATAGGTAGCAATCACAAAAACGTCAATGAAGGCTCTAGGAATCATTCTGGTGCTCCTAAATGCTGGTTTAGGAGAATCCATCCTGAATTGGAACATCTAAGCCCCTAATTTTTAACAGAAGTCAAATTTTGATTCAAACAAGAACTAAGAGCCAACAATATTGGCTCTACCATAACCATAGCCCTTTACCTCCTTCCTCAATATGAATAGGAACAGATGTATAGATGGAATTCCCCCTCAGTTAACTACTCTCTCATAAAGGATCTCCCGGTATACAGTTCAGCAGTCAAACTGCTATAGAAGTGCGCTCAGTCACTTTCCCATGTACAACTTCTTGGCAGGACTGAGGTTAGGAAAAAACAGTTCTGGCTGAGCACAGTAGAGATTGCCTACAATAGCAGGCAGACCCACTAACATACATTTCTTAGGCAATTTCTCAACTTTTTAAAAACCTATTTTTAAAAAAAAAATGTTGAGAAGGGTATGATGGTGTATAATGTCTAAATGCATATCTAGCACATTAACAATTAAAAAAAGGTGAATGGCCTGCCTGAAATACAAGAGTAGGAGAAAGACTGACTAGTGAATTGGTATTCAACTTGCTAGCCTGCACATTCATCACCTGTGTAGCAAAGATGTGGAGGGAGCAGTAGTGAGCGTGGTTTGATATGCATTTGTCTGTACCCAAAGTCTCTGAATAGAGCCCCCAAGTACCTATTCTTAATCTAGGCAATTAATTGGAATGATACAAGAGAAGAGATTGCTGTAGAACGGACAATGCATGATAAAGCAACATCTCCCCTTTGATCTGGTCCATTTTTCATATCACACCTTACAAACTGGACCTTACCTACTTATTCAGGTGTGATATGAAAGATCATCCAGTTTGATCTGGATCCAGATGATTGAATAACAAAAGAACACAGTTTAGCTGATAATTAAGCAAGAAATTCCAAAGATTACACTGGCAAAGGATTATCCCCTCCTCCTTTCTTTGTTTCATATTTAACTGAAAAACACAAGCTGCTTCTATTTTTCTGGGATGAGATCATAAAGGCTGCTTTTACCATCATGTATCCTCATCTCTAGGAGTTCCATAACTGGCTAGAAAGCAGCATAGTGGCCTCATATTTTTCTAGGCACTGTAATCTGAGAGTCTATGCATTTTCCCTCTGGTAATAACAGGAGGAAACCAGAGAATTCACTAATTAGCCATACATTCCTGACACTGTCCAGAAACACTGAGATGGCTCATTGGGCTGGCATGCTCTAGCTAATTTTTGCTTCACTTGCCAACAATGGAGGCGTTCTGGACAGTCAACATCCTTTAAGGCAGACACTAACCCTCTTTAAATAACATCCACTGATTTCAATGTACATGGAGAGGGATTAGGCATAAACACACTGCATACACTGGCTCTGGTCCTGCATAATGCACTACTGTCAGGTTGTGAGTATGCCCTCTATGCAAGGAAAAACTAGAGATGCTTAAACTCCAGCTGTTCACTCATTGCAAACAGGGAGATAATTTTTCACGAGTCACATGTCAGTTTGAGACTGTTTGTTATGTGACTTTTCACATAATCTAGCAGCACAACTGGCAGTGTTTCACACATGCACGTGCTCATACCGCCTGATGAGGTTTCTAGTTTCCTTCTCCCTCACAGATCTGTTATCACTGCACATGAATAAACAGTGAGCAAATCAATCAACCAGAGATTATAAACACTATTTAAAAAAAAGAAAGTTTAACCATTTGCTACTTGTTTAAGACCATGTTATAGGGGTTATTTTTCCACAGACACATAGGAAGTATATTCCCGCTGCTGTGTCATTTAACACCTGATCCAACCATCCATGACCCTGGGGGAGAGCTGATTTCACCTACTGTGCAGATGCAAAATCACCTGCAAGGCACAGAAACAAAACTCTACCACCACAAGGAAACAAAATTCCACTACCACAATTACTGTGTAGCCACAAAGACATCCAATAGCTGCTCAGCCCGAACAGTGGTGAGCCGAACAGATCTGAGGCTTGGTTCATAAGTGATTATGGCTGCCAAACATGGAATGTTCATTTGCTGAATCTGCTTGCTACAAATTTCACAGCAAATGTCACAGCTTTCAGGTGTGGACTTCGTATGTCCTTGAATAAGCTGACACTGATTGTACTTCCCTAAAAGATGTAATTCCAAGGAGGAGCTGTTTGGAGAAATGGAACTGGTCACAAGCATATATCAGAGAAATGCCCTATTCACGTTTGAGACTAAACAGATTGGGTGGGGAGTTCCATTCAAGCCACTCTAAAGGTATTTTTTTCAAGTCTGATATGATTTCTGAGGGCAACAATTGGCAAATAATTTAGTTAGATCGTTGAGCGTTGGGCCATTGCAGCATTTAAAGTACTTAGCTTTAATTCTGGCTGGATGACTATGCTTTCATTAGCATGAACAGTCTCTACATTAATATTTTTAAATGCTTGAGTTGTGCTAATAAGTTTTTTTAAAATCTGCATTTATACCAGGCTTGTAAATAGTCACTGGCCTAATCATCTTTGGCAAGTAAAAATTACCTCCACATCAAGCAGAGAGCTTTTAACAACAATTGGTTCATTTATCCCCCCTCCCCCCATTTGCCACAAATGGCTTACAAAGATGCATGTGGGGCTGACAAGCTAATAACCTTTGTGGCCTAGTTTGCAAGGGAAATGGCAGAGATCAGCCACTGGCTGAGGTGCAGAGTCATGGATAAGGCTCCGCAATATGCACATATATTCACTCCCTGCTCCTCCAATCTTTCTATGAATCCTCACCTGATTCCTTTGCTCTTTTGGCCCACTCGGTGATATCATCTTGAGAGCGTCCATCAGTGAAGACCAGGCCAATCCTGGGGATGTTCTGGGAGAGAGGTCTAGCCCCTTCTGCATCAGAGAAGCTGTGCTCCAACATGTGCTTGAGGGCGAGCCCAGTCATGGTTCCCTTCTCCATGTACTGTACTCTCTGCACTGCCTTCTTGACATCTTCTGCAGTTGTGTATTTGTTGAGTGGGAATTCAGTGCGCACACGGCTGGAGTACTGGACCAGCCCCACTCGAGTGCCATGAGAGGAGACATCCAGGAAGTCCACGATCTGATTCACAAACTGCTTCACTAGCTCAAAGTTCTGAGGCCGGACACTCTTGGAACCATCGATTACCAGCACCAAATCAACATGCCCAGTTTTGCACTCTATAAGCCAAGGAGAAAGAAGAGGTGAATGGGGATAGCATTGGCCTTGCCTCCAAAGCAAAGCATAGACGGACATGGTGAAGAACAGGACAACAGCATCAAATTCTCAAGTGGTATTGCCTAGCTTTGAGAATCTCTGCTCCACAAGTCTGAAAATTGTCTCCCAAATCCTCCCTCCTCTTCCTCAGATATTGGTGATAGCAGGTCAAAATGATTTCCAGATATCAGGGATATAGGCAGGGTTTCATGAGATGCTTTGACTGACAACAGTTTGGGGTTCATTACAAAGCCATGTTCCTGGGCATTCTATAATACGCACATCCTTTGATACTCACTGTTACATGTCTTCTTATCTGCCTGGAGCCGTTGACCCTCTGGGCAAACACAGTGGTAAGAGCCTGCGGTACTGACACATTTAAACTCACATCCATGCTCAATGGTATTGCAGAGGTCACTGGCTGAAACACAAATCACATATGTAGTCTCACCAACCCTACAGAGCACATCATGTTGAAGGGGGTAGCCCACTGAGCATGCAGGGGGAGAGCCCCTATAAAACAATAATGCAAGAGCCGAAAGCTATGGGGTTGATGAGTGGGGTGAGCAGGTGAGGTCTAGTGTACAATGAAACTCAACTACACTCTTGTTTTGATCTAGCAAGCCTAGCTGTTACTCAGCATCAGAATTCTGGCCCATCAGTTTTTTCTTTGTCACTGCTGCATATGTGTCACTTTGTCACAGCTGTCACTTACCCTGACACGCCTTGCCATCAGACTGGAGAGTGTAGCCATCACGACAGCGGCAATAGAACCCATTCAGGATGCTGACACATTCATGCTGGCAACTGTGGTTACCAAAGTTGCAGTAATTGATCACTGAGAAAGCAAGAGACCCAAAAACAATGCTGTTAAGGTCACGTTTGAAAAAAGATTATCGCACCTCATGGGTAACCGTTCACTAACACAGTGTAGCCTAAGCACAAGCTTTTTCCAGGACCTTTTGCCCTTCCCTCCAATAACACATTTCCTTTTTTCTTAGATCCCGATTTTTGTAAGCAGCAAGCATAAATTGTGAATGATACTTTTAAAATGTTTTGCTCTAATATGAAACCTACCTTTTTGCTATTCTGTACACTAACATGCTGTGAACATTTTATGCCAAGAATTCAAGGTAGATTCAATTATGGCCATGAGTCTGTTGCCCTGTATCCTACCACTACATTTGATAGTCCTCCAGTTTAGGCTGACATCCTCTCAGACTTGTTTGTTCCTTTTTCCTAATCTCATTGTCTAGCTTCTGTTACAGTGGCCTTATATAGCCTTCTGTCAGGATTACAACTACATCCGTCCTGATCAAGCCTGAGGCAGTAGAGTTGCTCTCAACTGAGTGCCTCCCCAAGCCCACTCTCAGCAATGGCTCAGATAAGTTTATTTTATTTATGTCTTCCAGCTAGTAGGGATGTTTTATCCCTTTAAAGGCAGTCTCAGGCCTTTTCCTTAGGGTCAGAGCCCTTTCCGTGATTTGTAGCTCTGCCTCACCTAAGCTAGCTCCAATTAGCTGCAAGCATCTTTGGCCCAACTTTCCCTCACCTACTCAGGATTGTTACGTTAGCAACCTCCAGCTAGCAGAACCTGGGTTGTTGTGAGAGGGGAAAAAACAGAGGAGGAGAAAACTATGTATATCGCTCTGATCTCTAGGAGGATGGGTAAAATCAACAGATACCTAGAAAGATACTATGCAGATTCTTTCAGGGATGGTTTCCTATCTCCATCTCAAGATTATCACATCAGAGTTTTGGTCAGGGGATGGGAGAAAAATATCTCTGTTATTGAATGATTTGGGTTGCCTGGTGCTTCCACACACAGTGATTCACAATGCAGCAGGTGCATGTTTGCACCTCTTAAATTTTCTCATATACTGGATTCCATGCCCTCAAAAGGTGCACTATTTATATATTGTGATAATTTTTATGCTGCACTTCTAGGCAGCTTACAATATAAAACACAATGGAAACATAAAACATCCTAAGAGTTATTAAAACCCCACATAAGTCTGTTCTTGTCCTGTTAATAGATTTTACATCCAGAAACAAGTATGTCTTGCTGATTCTCGCTGTACACCAAAGTTCTGGTATGTCCTGTGTCACTCGTTTCTAGATGCCTGTTGCCAAGTTTACCCATTTCCCCATTTCAAGGACCTAAAACATCTGAAGACATGAAGTTCCTGTTTGAAGGAAATCAGGCTTTTAGCAACTATACCACACCAACCAGCACCACAATTCAAAAGTGCATGTGAATTTTCCTTACTTTCAGGACTGGGGCTGAATTTAGACAAACTGTTCCTATTGCCAAATGACACACTGTCCCTTTTCACCAATCCCTCAAAGAAAGAGTTCTGTAACATGCCATTTTGTTATTATTTGTTGGATTGTCTGGCATGTATTCTCTCATTAATCCATTTGGTTTCATATCTGCTGTTAAATTTAATTTTTGCATTTTATAACTTCTGATCAGTTGCACTGTTGTTTCTTTTTAAATGATTGCTGCTGCTTTTATGGGTTTTGATTGTTTTGGTGATTATTGTGCCATTTTACCTTGTGCATTGCCTTGACAGTCCTGTTGCTGACAGGTTGTATGATATCAACCTTAATAAATTAGTAAGTAAATAAATGATCCTTAATATCTATTCTTGAGATGATGTGGATAACTGGCTCTCTCTGGAAACTCGTGTTGGTCTTTAAGGTGCTACTGAACTCATTGGAACTGGTGCTCGAATGTAATGGCTGAAAGCAATGGAAAGAAATAATGCAAAGAGAGGGACTTCTAATATGATTAAAAGTGATTCTACCTGTGCATTCTCAGTAGTGGCTGACCCCATGGAACAAAGATAAACCGGACAACCAGTGCAGAAATTAGAAAACAGGCTGAAGTAACTTACTGGTACATGTCTTTTTGTCCTGGTTGAGGTAGTAGCCTGTCCGGCAGCGACAGGTGTAAGAGCCGAGAGAACTGACACACAGATGCTCACAGCCGTGTCTCCCATCAGCACAGGCATCAATGACTACAGGGGGGAAAATCATGTAGTATGAGCCTCAAACCAAGGCAACAAGGTAAGTCTTGTATAACTTATTCCTGCCATTACATATAAGGAACTCAGGCGCAGATATTCGTACTTGATAGAAAGCCAAAGTCTGGCTCAGTTCTCTGACAAGTTTACCTGTATAAATCAGGTGCTCTCCAATGCTACTTCACATAGCTGTACACTTACAAGGGTGTGCCTAAACAACCCATAATATATGAAGAAAAGACCCTTAACTGTGTCCTATATTTTGGCAGGGAGTGAAGAAGGAAAGCCTGAAACATCATGACAGGGCTTCGCACCTAGGGTTTCAGTTTAGGCTTTTTTGGTGTGTTTTGTTCACCTGGATATGCACTTCCATTTCTGGGCCTCCTTTGGCACAGGGATATCTGCACAGCATGATCTAGAATGGTCCGTACTGTTTTTGTTACCAGCAGTAGTTCTACATGGGCCAAAATTATATAACAAAATTACATAATACTACATTGTTGATTCTTGGGTGTCGTTCCCCACTCTGCAACATAAACGTAGTAAACTTGAAGCCAATCTATGTGCAATTTTATTGTAAATTAGGCTCAGGAACAATGATCATTATTGTTTGTGCATGCCAGATTCATGGCTGACTGACTGTATGATTTTAAGTGTGTGTGTGTGTTTCTTTAAATGCTTTGTGTGTTACAGAAGAATGGGGTTTGAAAAAGCGGGATGAGTGAGTGAGATGATTGGTTGATGACTGAGAGTATAGGCGGAGTTGAGAGGTGTGAGTGGAGTGAAATCTGATTGGATAGTAGCAGTGCTCTAGGGGCAGAGTAAACTGTAGGCTTTTTTAGTTACTGAGCAGAGGAAAAAGTATTCAGTCTGGGCAAAGCAGGCAACCTGTGTGGAAACCTGAAAAGATTCTCATTCTAGTTCAGTCAGGCAATCCGTGTGAAGCCTGAACTGTGTGTTTCTGAGAGAAAGTATTCAGTCTGTCTGAGTAAGGCAAACTGTGTGTGCACCTGAAAGAGAAAGTCTGTGTATATCTGAGTGAAAGATTAATCTATCTGGTTTGTGCAAGCTATGTAGAAAGGCTTGAATGAATCTAAGTCTGTGTGGGGTTTATTCTCTTAAAAAAGACCTGTGTGGAAAATTACTTTGTGTGACTGAGCCTATGTAAAGAAACTTTAAGAACATATAACTATCTTTGAAACCATCAAGCTTAAGAAATAGTGTGAAACCAATATGCTTCAATATGCTTCATGCCCAGAGCCCCTGGGATGGGCGGTATATAAATTGAATAAATAAATAAATAAATAAATGTAATAATAAAAGTTTATTGGGGGGGGGGGGTTCCCCACCCCAGAGTATATGTGATTTCTATATATCCCAGTTGTGTCTTCAGGGCCACATAGTCCCATGAAGAAGCCTAACTCCTGGGCACATTATTCAGGGAAAAATTAAATTAACTAGTTTAATTCCTGGTGGCAGCATTATCTACCCAGAGGATGTAAGAACAAGAGGATTTAAGGCACAAAATCTAACTACATGATAGAAAGGGAGTTGTGACACTGACACTATCCTTTAAGTTAGGAAATTGGTATACTTACTGGAGCATGTCTTTCCATCAGCATTGAGTTTGTATCCTGAGTTGCACTGACAATAAAAAGAGCTAGGGATGCTGACACAAGTATGTTGGCAGCCATGGTCCAATTCCGTGCACATATCAACACCTGCAAGATGCAAGTTGGCAACTGTAAACAGGAATTCATCAGCGCGATACACGAAAACAGATTATCAGAGTAAATAAAAGTGTAACATTTTTAGAACACTGAGATCAATTTGTGAGTGAGACCAAAAGTGTCTCTTTTGCTCAGTACTGCCTCTTTTCCACAGTCAAGCACTAAAAAAAAATTGCTTCTCCAAACTGAGAGCATAAGCTAGCTAAGTCCAGTGCAGATTGGCTAGTACCCATAAAGTGACCAAGAAATCTTACCTCCTGTCCCTAGAGCAGTTGATCCACCATTAGAAACAAAATTAAAATATTTAATAAAGTTACAACAAACAGATATGTAGAGACGACACAAAAATGTTTTAAAAGGTAGGCATTGCCAGAAGCAAAGGAAAAAGTAAATACATAAATAAATAACCATACATTAAGTTAAATCTCACAAAGGATTTCCATAGATGGAAAGGAGAATGATTTTCATCAACTGCTCCTTCCTGTGCACACCTCTGGTACCCCCCCCCCCACACTGTTCCCTAGGAGTAGCATTTTGAGTTTTAGTGGTGGGGGATGAGGAAGTTACATGCTTCATGGATATATGTTTTTTTGAAATGCGGGTATTAAGTAATTCTCATATTTGTTTGTAAATTATTCAGCTTATGCACAACTGGACCCTGGTTTAAACTGCAAAGCGAGCATGCAAAAAGGGAATGGGGCAGACATTGACCCCTTAAATAGGTTTCTTGCATGCAACCCTGATGTTACATGTGAAGGCACATCATTCCAGGTTTTCCAGTCTCCTCATCTTCAGGTTGCAGCAATTTCTGCCCCTTTTGCTTGTTTATGAGAAGGCCATTCTGGCACCCTCTCCCTCAACTGAAATTCAGGTGCCAGAATTCAAGTAGATTATGTATGTGTGCATCATCAAGTTGCAAACAATTTATGGCGACCCCAGCAAGGGGTTTTCAAGGCAAGTGAGGAGCAGAGAGGCCTGCCACTGCCTTTCTCTGCAGAGCAACCCAATTTTCCTTGGTGGTCTCCCATTTAAGCATTAGCTTAGCTTCGAGATCTGATGAAATTGGGCTATACCATGTCAGGCCACCACCCTTTAATAAAGACAATACTAATATATTAGCATTTATATAGTAACTTTAAGTTTTCAAAGGTCTTCAAATACATGGACTAGTAGGAACAGAATGGATAATGCAAGTATCACAACACAAGATTAGTAATGGCCGCACCAAAAGACAGCAGCTCCTCTGGCACGTACTTCCCATTCCAGTTCCTACTTAACACTGGGCAAGCTGCATAAAACTAGAGGACACTGTCTAGACATCATTTTAATGAAATGATGTCTTAGGAGGAAATATGTAATAATGGAAATGAAAATATGATCAAGCAAGTGGAAAAGAAAAACAGGAAATGATTTTTTAAAAAATTAGAGAAGAGACTGTGCAAGAAAAGAGCAGGAACAGATAGTGATGTTGGTCTCCCCCTTATGTCGTTCCATCTTTCTCTGCACAATCTGATCTTATATTGGAAGTCCACTGAAATGTCTGAGCAGGCAACACTCACCACACAACTTATCTTGGAACTGCTTGCCAAATTGTTGAATGAGGTCAAAAGACTCCACCAAGAACACATGCTCCTCCAGTGGGGGAGAGGCCATGGCTCGCAAGGAGTTCATGTCTGCCCGCTGCACACCCACGGCATAGATTTCAATGCCAGCTGCTCGGGCCTGAGCAGCCACATCTGTTACGCGGTCTTGGGGCCGCCCATCTGTTACAATCACAGCCACACGAGGGATCTTCTTGTGCAGTGGCCGTGCTCCCTCCTGTGTGGTAAAGGCCACGTTCATGGCATACTGGATGGCCAGCCCCGTCATGGTGCCTTGGGCCAACGGGACAATACTGTTGATGGCTTTCTCCATATCAGCCCGGCTGAAGAAAGACTTGAGGGAGAAGACGTTCTGAACCTGGCTAGAATACTGGATCACTCCAACTCTTGTGGCATTGAACCCTATCTCCAGGTTGTGAATGATGTCAATCATGAAGCGCCGCATAGTTTCGAATTCAAAGGGACGAACACTGCGTGAGCTGTCAATCACAAAGACAATGTCCAGTGGGCCTGTCTTACACTTTGCTCCTGGAAGAGGAAGATGTAAAGACCTGGTTTAATCATTTTTAATCCTGGGTCAAGTCCCTGGCTCTTTTCACTCGTGAACAAGTCAGTGTGGTAGTCGGGCAACTTCAGAGATTCCTGAACAAAACAAGTTGTTTGCATCTTTCCCAACCTGGTTTCAGGCCCAGTTACAGGACTTGGTCCCCCTGGTGGATGACCTGTGCTGGGAGATGGACAGGGGGGTGGGGCATGACTCTATTAATTCTCCTAGACCTCCTGGCAGTTTTTGATATCATTAGTCATGATATCCTTCTGGGCTGCCTTTCAGCATTGGGACTGGGAGGCACCATTTTGCTGTGGCCTACTGTTGGATAAACAAATGGCTGTGGTATTTTTTTTGCCAGCTTTAGCTGTTCCTGGACAGTAAAGATCTTGTCACTGTAGTGCATACCCTGGTAACATCTAGATTAGATTATTACAATCTGCTCTACATGCGTTTGCCTTTAAAACTGTCTTGAAGCTACAGCTGGGACAGGATTGCTGCTCTCAGCATGTTGACTGAAGTAGGTCATAGGGATCATATCACTCCTGTCTTTTCCCATCTACCCTAGCTCCCTATTTGCTTCCGGGCCCAATTCAAGGTGTTAGTATTGACCTTTAAAGCCCTATGTGACTTGAGACCAACATACCATAAAAACCACCTACTTCCATATTTTATTTGTTTATTTATAGTCCACCTTTCTCACTGAGACCCAAGGCAGATTACGCAGTGCAAGTCATTAAGATCAACAGCGAGGACATTCACTGAACAAATACAACTGTGTGTGGATTATAAAAATCTGAAAAACAGCATAAATCTGAACATAGAGATGAAACATTGCTGAAACAAAGCATAAGGAATTAAACAAGACATCTTTGAAGCAGAAACTACCAAGTACATATCTATGTCAATCGGAAGTACCAGAAAAGTCTGCAGTCTCAGTTTATTTACCAAGGCATCTCTCTGAGCCATTTCTTACAAGACAGCACTATTATATGAGTAAAAACTGTATTTATGTGCAATAATTAACACACATCCAATTTAACCAGTATGTATTAAGGATGTGAAATCCAGCTTTCATATACCAGTTAAATACCAGGATTTATGCTGATGTGGCATAATCTGACTATGCTGGTCAAATTAGACAATCTCAGATCAGATCCAGGAAGCCAGATACTGACTGGCCAGATTAGCAGGCTATACAACAAACAAAGAAGCTTTCCCAGACAATCAGACTGGACCAAAGGTGTAAATCCACAACTGAGAGTGAATATAAAGAACAATAATAAAATACCAAAGATATTTAAAAAATTTTAAATTAATGAGCGCAAAGTGCTTCGTGCTATTTCACATAAATACAATGTAGTATTGTATGTTTTCCCTACAAGGACCATGGATTCTCATTCCACCTCCACCCCCAAGTTCTAAAACAGTCCTTCAAGCTGCCACCATCCTCCTTTTAAACTTGGGGGCTTGTCCTCCCGCTTGCTTAAATTTGGGGTTCTCTGGTTTGACTGGTTTCCTTGCTGTAGTTTTGTGCTGTTGGGCTTTGTTGGATCAGCTTGCATTGGGAGTTGGACTTACACTGAGACTGGCTTTTGGCCAGCAGTTGCCTTTGTTTAAGGTTTTTCTTTCTCTGGAAAGCCTTAGAAATGTTTTCCCCATAGGAAACAATGGAGAGTGGCTGAGGACACCTTGTTCAGGGAACCACAGAATCTTCCTGAAATTTGGGGGCGGGGTCTATAGTCAACCGGTAGATTCCCAGCAAATTTGGTGGTGTTTGCTTGAAAAATGCCCCAGCTTCCTGGTTAGTTTTCCCCATAGGGAATAATGGCTGGATAAATTTGGGGTTCTCTCATCTTATTTAACCGGATTAGAGAATCTGACCTGGATTTTTATGGTATTCCTGATACCTGGATTCAGATCAAACCAAAAAAAATGTTTGTTACACACCCCTAGTATATATTGACATGCAAAGCTTTGGCTGGTAACTTACCTAAAAGTTTTGGTCTAGCTTCTAATGTGGTAAAGACCAGCAAAAGAAAAACAGCAACCTGTAGCAGCTTCATCATTCAATTCCAAGTTGACAAACTCCCAGGTGTCTAGAGATTTCCTGAATAAAGAAATACCACCTGGTGAGATTCTGCAACATTTAACAAGGCAAAGGCATGTGCGCAGCATAAGTCTGTTGGACCATGTCACTAAAGTGTACAGATCTCTCTGTTTCCTACACATGTATAAAATGTGGCTGATCCAAACAGATAAGCAATTACTAACATTAATAACATAGTCTTAATCAAACACCAAATGGTAAGACTTTTTAAAAACACATTGTTTATAAATCGCTGATTGTGACTGGTTTGTTCACTTTTTATTTAAGAAACTCACAATGAAATGGCACACAGTGATGCCAGATCTATATGGGAAGGAAACTACAGCTCCCATCAGGCTATGAACGAATCAGCGTCCTTGTGATGCTGTTTGGTTACACTGCACTGTACTGTTTGAATATGCAGAAAGTAATCCACTGAACTAGCTCAAGTTTGTGAGCTCAAGATGCTCATGAACTGCCAAAGTGCTTGATGAAATATTGGCTCCTTGCTTACAACAAGCAAGCAGAACATGAGCTGAATTGGTAAGTGCTTGAGCATCACTATTTATCACATCTTTGGGAACAGGATTGTAAGCCTAGTGTGGGCAATGAATGGGATCCTCTTTGGGGCAGGGAGTAATGTTACTTCCAGTTTGTACCCACAAGTTAACATCATGGTGCTCTAGTAGGGATGCCAGGCTGAGCCTGGCAACTAACAGGAGGGCCGGGGGCCAGGGACATGGTGGGAGGGGGCTGACATGACTGTAATGACATCACTTCCAGGGAAAACTTGGAAGTGACAGTGGTAGCTGTAAGAATGACCTGAAACTCTATGGTTCAACCATACAACTCTACCATAGAGTTTCTATGATTTTCAGAGCTACCACCATTTCATCCACGTTTTCCCCAAAAGGGCATCATCTTGCTTACAATGCCAGTGAATGGTGGGCAAATGGGAGCTCAGGATGGAAAATCCCCTGCCCCAATCAAGAGGGATTTTTTTTGGACAGGTTCTAGGAATTTGCTCATCTCTATGGTTTGTACCACGGGCGGTTCATGTATAGTATTTGAATCCTTTCAGAAACACAATGATATATCTCCAACTTTTCAGCAACTTTATAAATTCCAGTACTTGGAAACCAAATTTACTACACAAACTACTTTTAATACAAGAGCACTTCCCCCTCATTTTGTAGTTTAGCAGTATTACTGCAGCTTCATTGTATTAAATTTCTCAATAATATAGAACAGAAAAAGTGTGGTCTGGCATTCAGATTTGGAGTGGAGCTTGAGCTGAGAGTTGGACAAACCTGATTTCCGCATACAAATCAGGAATAATTTATTGCAGTAAGGCATCCTTGCTTCACCAAGCTGCTTGTGGCTAGAAGCTCTTCATGGAAAGTCCAACTAACAACCATGTATTCACAATGTTATTTATTTTATGGAAGGAAGTTGATGTTGCAGTTGGTGTAGTGGAATGGCTATGCAATTGAGCAGTGACCTGGGAGGTCCTCTGCTCAAACCTCTCTTCTGCCAGGAAGTCACTAGGTAGTCTTAGGCAAGTCACACTCTGTCAGCCTCCCCATCCGCAATGTGGTGATAATAATAATCACACAGAATCTCTCTACATGAGACATCTTACACAAGAATGCTTAAGTGTAGACAGAGCCTTGGGGAAGGCAAAGATGAAATTAACAAACCCTCTGAAGAGCAATCTTTGCCTGCTCTGTAAAGAAGTGAAATTGACACAGCCTTCGGCTCTGTCTTTTTAAACTACTCTTCCCGGCTAGCATTGCATCTCCCTACACTTGAGCGTTCTCGTATACGATGTCTCGTGTACAGAGACTCATAGTTTCAGGAGTATTTCAATAAGATTCTGGCCTGTATCCAATCACACTTCAAGGGTATATTTCTTGTTTGAACACAACTAATTTTGTACACAACTATTATGCTAGAATATGTCTGATGACAATTCATGTTTTCCACTCTTCATTGTTTTCAACATAACATTTAACTTGACAGCCCAATATTTTGCTAAGTCTTACTGTGACAGTATGATATCATTTCTGTCCAAATCATCCACTTTATTTATTACAATTTGTGTTTTCAGATGGCAAAAACTAAGATAAATGTGCTAAGGAAGTGTAGGGTACAGCAGTTTGCAGTTCTCCCTTGCTGGTATTGGTTACATTCACAATTTTGTGTCTAGAAGACACAAATTTGGCATAGATATGAAATTAAAATTTCATATCTATGTCAAATAGTACAATTATATGTGTTTATACTCTCTTAAAACAGGAAAATGTTTGCGGCTGATAGGTCAGGCATGGCACATATTTCAATTCCTTTCCCCAAAGTGCCCCCCACACCAAATCAACGTTTACAGAAATTTTACGTCTTATCACAATGCCTTGTCCCCACATATTCACACCCTTCATTCAATAATTCTCCACTGTACAATTATTCATTTATTCATTAAATTAATTTATAATTTGCTTATTAGTTACCATAATGAATGCTGAGGATTTCATTGGTCAGGCATTTTTGTATGGCTCACATCTAATTCCAGAGTGGAAGGGCAACCTCAGTGTTGCCAAACACACTGGCCAGCTGGCATGGGACAATAATACAATGCTTCATGTGAGGGGTCTTTATTAGAATAAGACCCAACATGCAACCCAAAGAATAAAACAATCAGCGACAGAATTTTTCCTACTACTAAGTAGGAAGGAAGGGATGGGGAAGGGAATAGTGAGGATGTATAAAAGTGAGGGTAGTTTATGAAGTGGCACTGTGCCCAGTTCGGCAACGCATGAATACTATTTGATTTCAGGCTGTGAAAAGGAATAATAAACATAATACTGGGGATGTAATATGAAGGAGATAAAAAAGAAGTGACAAGGCTCCAGTTCTTTTGAGAAATCAACCACACTGACTGTGAAACAAGCCAGTCCCACCAATCAGCCAAAAATAACATTCTCCCTCTGCCTGCCTCCCTCTTTTTCCTTTGATCGGGTTCAAGACATATTTTTTAATATCTTGGTAACATGGTTGGATTCCGGATGTTGATTTCAAAGGTCCCATGCCCTGTAACGATCATTAGAAGATTAGACAGAGAGGCATACAAGGACTAATGGAAGTTTTCTGAACCCACACTCTTCTGCCCTTGGGTTTGATGAGCTTGCATTCAGACTGTTTCTGCCTCCCTTCAGAAAGTATGTCTTATCTTCATCTTCACAAAGAGACATAGGAAAAGAAAGCAGAAAAGTGTGCAACGGGAGCTGGGACAAAGGGACTGAAAAGCTTGTCGATCTATGAAGGGAGAAAGAAACTCTCGCCAGATTTCCAACCAGACAGTGAGACTAGTCAAAGTGATCAAATATAAAATTTTACATTGTTGTTTTCTTTCAGATCTGATCAGCCAGGACCTTGAATGTTTCTGAAAAATCTACTGGCAAATCATTTGGTTGTTGCTTGTTAATAATTGTATGTTTTTGCTATATATAGTCTATTAATGTTTTTACATCCTGTATCCTCACTTGAACCCTAAGTTTGGAAGCCAAAAGGAGAATCAAACAAGTGCAAACTAGCTAACTGGGCAATCCTAAGCAAAGTTATACCCTTCTAAGTCCATTAACTTAGGATGGCATAGTAAAACTGTACTTGGTGGTGGTGGTGGGAAATGCTGTCAAGTCATAGCTGACTTATGGTGATCCCTTCTAGGGTTTTCAAGGCAAGAAACTAACAGAGGTGGTTTATCATTGCCTGCCTTTGCAACTCTGGTCTTCTTTGGAGGTCTCCCATCCAATTATTAACCGAGGCTGACTCTTCTTAACTTCCAAGATTTGACAAGGTCAGGCTTGCCTGGGCTATCCAGGTCAGAGCAAGACTGTACTTAACCACACATATTTCCTTTCTCCCCTTAAGTAAACTAATGATTCACCTGAAAAAGAATGGATGCTGCTATATCAAAATCATACTTACTATACTGCTTGTTTATAGGCACAGTATGGAGAACAAATTCCTTTAGGAGCCATGTGGTTGTTTCTTGTGAGTAAATTTGCTCAAGAGGTGAGACACAGAGAGAAGCAGTGGCTCAGTGGCAGAGAATCTGCTTGGCACATAGAAGGTTCCAAGTCCAGTCATCAGCATCTCCATTTTGGTGTAGTGGTTAAGAGCAGCAGGACTCTAACCTGGAGAGCCAGGTTTGATTCCCCACTCCTCCACTTAAAGCCAGCTGGGTGACCTTGGGTCAGTCACAGCTTCTAGCTCTCTCAGCCCCACCCACCTCACAGGGAGTTTTGTTGTGGGGATAGTAACAACATACTTTGTAAACTGTTCTGAATGGGTGTTAAGTTGTCCTGAAGAGTGGTATATAAATCAAATGTTGTTGTTGTTATTTAAAGGATTTGGTAGTAGGGGCTGTGAAAGACCTCTGCATAGAATCCTGGAAAGCCACTGATAGTCTGAGTAGACGATACTGATTTTGCTGGACCAATGGTCTGATTCAGTATACAGTGGCTGCATGGTCATATACATTAATGTATGATATGCATAATCAGGGCTTTTTTTCTGAGAAAAGAGGTGGTGGAACTCAGTGGGTTGTCAGCACAGGGGGCAACTCTGGGCAGGAGGTAGTGCCCCTGGTACCACATGCATGCAAAGTGCGCACACGGTCCCAGGACCCACTTTGGGTCAGCTGGAACAAGGGGGGAGTTTTTTAAGATTTAAGTCACCCCCGGTGAAAACAGTCACATGGCTGGTGCCGGAACTCCGTTCCACCGCGTTCCAGCTGAAAAAAAGCCCTGTGCATAATACCATATTCCATGTTGCAGTCACGACTGCAATGGAAACACCAGCTAAGGGAGAACAGCAACTTTTACCAAATCCTGAGAATGAAGGAGGCACTTCACATTTCAGACCACTCCGTGATTCTTTTAGAGATGTTTTTTTTTTCTTTTTTATAGAATGAGGTCATAGTTGGAAGAGGGAGACTGACTTGGGGAAGGATTTCTTAACCTTTCCTCCCAAGCAGGGTTGCCGGGTCTCGGAGGGGGGGGGGGCAACCCAGGGATTGGGGAGCATGGAGGGGAGTCACACATGGGGGCACTTAGCTGCAGAGTGCCCTGTATCACACAAGGAATGTCATCATTCCTGGCATGATACTGAAGTAATGGATTTTGCCAGGACCAATTGAATAATAATTATCCCCAAACTCTAAATTGGGGGCCAATTTTTACTCAATTGGGAGACTGGCAAGTCTACTCTCAAGCCATGTGTCTGTTGAAAAATCACTCCCACTAACTGTGCCATCCTTGGCAGATTTACACCTTTCTAAGCCCATTGACTTCAATGGATTTAGAAGGGTGTAAATCTGTTTAGGATTTCACTGTAAGCTGGTTTTGATCATCAATGAGTAAAAGATGTGGTACCCATTTCTCTTCCCAAGTGGGAATAAAAGAAGCTTGGTTGGAGAGCCATTTACCACAGAACAATACCCTTAAGGGAAAAGGTTATGAAACCCCTGCCTGGAAAAAAAAGGGGCTGTTATTCATCAGGTGATGTGATTTACCTCCATGACATGAAAAGCTTCAGCTGCCTATTTCCATACCTCAAGCTTCTATTAAAGGGACAAGACATTTTCCTCCATTTTTTCCTACTGGCAATTCTCCTCACTCCCCTATGCTCTTCTCTCCCTTCACATTTGAAAGTCTTTACTTCAATTGATGCTTTTTGTAAAAAGGAAAAAAAGGCCCTTAAGCAAAGCTACGTGTAATGTGTAATTCCACTCCGACATTTTTGTTCTTTAAACTGGAATTCTAGGGAGGTGTAATTTCTTATCTGTCCACCAGAGGCCGTTGTAATGCAAGGAAGTAGACTGATTCTGTCTGTGCGGAATCTGAGGGAGATTTATTAATGCTGGAAAGGGAAAGACACTGGCAAGGAGCGTTATTATATCAACTTCTCCTGTGTAAATTACAATACTTTTCAGAACCTCTCCTGCTTGCCCATGTGAAATAGGTCATTCTAAACATGTCTGAATCAATTGATGAATGCATAGGAAGGGGCTAAATGTGAAACACTATGCAGAAGGTTCCAGAATCAATTCCTGGCACCTACAGTTAAAAGGAGCAGGAGTTCACTGCCTGAGACCCTATTAGGGTTGCCAACCTCTAGTCGGGGCCTGGAGTTCTCCCGGAATTGCAACTGATCTCCAGACTACAGAGACCAGTTCTTCTGCAGGGAATTGTGAAAAGGGGAAAACAGCATGCTACATAAATTCGTTGGGTTGTATCCAGCCATCATCTCCCCTCGCCCTCCATCTTGCCAAATTCCCCTCCTTATTGCAGCACCCCTCCCACATAGCTTTTGTCCAAGCAGGTCCCATGATCCCTAAAATAATCTTTTTAGTGGTCAAAAAATACCCTCTCCTCTTTTTTTTCATCGGGGAAAACCTGGTTGGATCCATCCCATTCACTATTAATTACAATAATAAGGAAATGCTTAGTCTGAGATCAACAAACTGTAAAAACAGTCTTCCCTTCTAACTTTTGATGGAGTATCTTTCTAATTTCCCTAAACTCCTTTCAACCCATTGCCTGCTGTAATGATCAAGGAACAATAGGAATGTTACTTCAGGGTACATAAACTAAACAGAAATAGTGCCACACCAAAGATTAGGGTCAGGCTATAAGAGACTCTCAGAGAGCGTGCCAGTAGGAAAGATACCCACTTGAGCTATAATTTCAACCTGAGCCAAGACTCACCAGGATTTAGCTCTGGAGCCTGTGGACCTAAAACCTGTCTGCAATGTAAACATGACATTGCAAGAAAAGAGTGCCGTTGGGCACATACACAGTAAGATTTTCTCATCAGCAAGCAATTATAACCAGTTCTTACACGACTTTAACCAAGGTAACCTTCCAGTCTAGTGGTTTCATTTAGGCCCCAGTTTACAAAAATGAATCACTGGTGCTGAAATAAAATTATAAAAATTCACTTAGTTTTAGTTTCCAAGTAGAGTTGCCAGGTGTCCGGTTTTCCACCGGACAGTCCGCTTTTTGTTAGACTGCCCAGTGAAAACAGAGTGGAAAAAAGGACACCTGCACACTGGACTAGCCAGCCCACCCTGCTGTGTGCCAAGTGAGAGACGAGCCTACTTGCTCGACCTCCCGGCATCCTGCGTGGCCAGGGAGAGGCCAGCCTGCTTGCCCCACAAGGCTCCTACATGCCTGGGAAACTGCCAGCCAGCCAGCTCTCCCAGCCTCTTGTGCGCTACATAACATTACTCTCAACATGATGTAAGCAGAGTATAAAAAAAAGTAAGTAGCAGGCCCCCATCTGGGTTTGGGGGGCAAGCCACCTGATAACCCTATCTCCTAGACTACAATACACACACATTTTCATTTTTCAGTCCTCTTCCAGACTTATATTTTTCTAATGCAACTTTGTAAATAAGATTATTAATGTTCCTAGGCCACAAAAAGAAATTACAAACACATCTGTGATGTTTATGGTGATCGTATGGTGGTGGCCTGAAAGATTTTTTTTTATTTAAAAAAAATGTTTTCCTACAGCATATAAATGCAGCTGATCACTGGAGATGATACCATAGTTGACCAGACTACTAGCCAAGAACAGAAGTGTTGACCCATTCTACAGATTGCCCAGAAACCAGAAAGATCTTCAAGTGAGACCACATGCTCAATACATTTCTTCTCACTTTATACCTCATTCTGTGTTGCTACTACTTCCTGCTAACAGACTTAGGTTTAACTGTTAATCTAAATGCTCTCTTTGTGCACATACAATATTCTGAATGTCAGCTTTCTCTGTGTGTGTCCCAGAAATAGTTCCTTATTCATGTCTGTCAAAGTTTTTGACACAAATTTGTCTCAAAGCCAAAATAAAACAAATTTAAAAGCCTTAATTCATATCCTGGTCTGTTAGGAAAAGTGACCATTCTTCATTTAATGTGAACTGAATACTCCCCGAAGGTGTTGGGTGATCCTGGTTTCTTCAGAGAAGCACACCACTCCAGCCAATGGGGTTTAAATAGGCAAATACACGCAGGAAAGAAAACAAGGCCTAGAAGTGTCTGAATTATTCTTTCCATCAGAGACTTCTAAGAACAAAACTGTAAAAAAAACCCCAAGAACCTTCATCTGCTTTTTAGAAGTTTCTGAACTCTTACTACAAATTTAAAAATGAAGAACCAATAAACAAAGCTGCCTACATACATTATCTACCTATTGGTTATGCACACTAAAATTTACCAGGCTCCTTGATTCTTAGGTAGGAAAAGAAATACCAACAGCCAGATCCTACCCATGTTCCTAATCCTTCCCAATGATTTTACAGCAGTTTAATAAGTAACAGAGCTAATACCTGAGGCATTAGTGTCTGCACTTGTTACCTAATTTCATTGCTTCAGCATTAAGGGTGCAATCCTAAGCATCCTTACTAAGGAGAAAGTCCTTCTGAACTCAGTGAGGTGTAATGCTGCACAGGACCATGATATAGAACTTCTCAGAATATGCTGGACCATTACACAGAAATGAAGACATCAGGATATAGTTTACCGCTGATAACTTAGGAGTTTTTTTACTCTGCAATTTGATATTTATTTTCACACAACCATTTTCTACACATGCTGCCAATATTACCATCAGGGCTTTTTTTCAGCAGGAACGTGGTGGAACGGAGTTCTGGCACCTCTTAAAAATGGTCACATGGCTGGTGGCTCCACCCCCTGATCTCCAGACAGAGGGGAGTTTAGATTGCCCTCCGCGCCACCGAGCGTCACGGAGGGCAAACTAAACTCCCCTCTGTCTGGAGATCAGGGGGCGGGGCCACCAGCCATGTGACCATTTTCGCCAAGGGCAATTTAAACTTTAAAAAACTCCCCCCTTGTTCCAGCTGACCCAAAGTGACGTCATTGTGCAGTCTTAAGTTTCACCACTGAGTTCCACCACCTCTTTTCCCAGAAAAAAAGCCCTGATTACCATCAATTCAAAGTATTTTTCTTGGTAGTTTTAAAGCCCCTCACAACCGGACTTAGCGTCCAAAAGGACCAACTCATGGTACCCACAGGAACCCAAAAGGTCCAGCCGCTTCCATCCAGCGGATTTGAACAAGGATCATACGTGCCTCCTGAGTGGCCGGTCCCATCCTTTGAGAAGGGCCTCCTGAAGAGGTATGCAAGGTTTCTTCATGGTTAGTACCCCACAGGTTCAAAAGACTTGTTCTGTTTCACAGGGCCTTTGAATAAGTATTGGCATTCAACTCTTGTTGCTGGGTATCAGCAATACGACTTCCATTCTGAATTGTTCCATTTGGGGTTTTTTGGAGGTAACTAACTTGTTTTATATTGCATTGATTTGACTGATTGTATGCCACCTCAAACTACAGGAAGGTAAAATGTACATTTATATAAACAGGAAAACAAAGGCTCACAATAGTGACCTATGGGGTAGAGTTACTGTGCAATCTTAAAGAGATTTGTGCCCTTCTAAGTCCATTGAACAGAAGGGGCTTTGAAGAGTCTAATGCTGTTTAGGACTGCACTGTAAGTATAGTAAATAAATCAGATTACAACTGTGAAAACCCAAGTCCAAATCCTTACGGTCTTAGTACATTTTTGTCCTCTCTTTTCTCCAAGGACCTGAGGGTGTCATATATCTTTCCTATTTCCCAATTTTATCCTCGGAACAACCCTGTGAGGTGGGTTAAACTGAAAAGGTGTGATCAGCCTAAGGTGAGCATCATTACCATGTAGGAATTTGAATCCATGTGTCCCAAACTCTAACCACTATACCACGCTGACTTCCTCTGTCCTGGAACTCAATGGGTGGTCTTGGACCTGTCACTCTCTCTCAAAGACTTGTTGTAAAACTAAAATGCAGGAACAGAGAACTATGTATGTTGCCCTGAGGAAGGGTGGGATAAATATATATTACAGAGACAAATGAAGGATTGAGCAGCACATTTCTAAGAGTCATAGCTGCAATTAAAAATGGCTGTTCCCCAGCTGTAAGCCACATTAAATCATATTCACGTTCCAAATTTTACATTAACGATAAATGAAGGCATTCTTAGCATCTCTTGAGAAAGTGCCCTCAGGGCTGGTGCTATGTTAGCACTTGGATAGGAGCTGGGACCAGACTCCAGTGGTCTATGCCATATGGCAGAGCACCAAGCCTGGTTTCCAAAGCTCCAGGGATAACCACAGGGCCAGGCATGTGGGTTTGCCTAACCTTAAGTTAACACATAATTCAGCTCACCTTATTCCTTCTATGACATAGCTGAAAGAAACCTGAATTGACACAGAAAGCCATTCTGACAGAAAGCTTTCTCCTGCTAAAGTTTTGCTTTACCACTTCTTACATTTTTTTTTAAAGAAAAAGACTGAGAGAACCACAAAATAGTTTTGGGCAGCGCAGCTGTGGCATTTCTTAAAACCTACTCATGTCCAAACCACACCTCGATGGCAGGCTGGCACACAGCCTGGTTTTGTCTGGTTCCAGATTATTTCAAAGTTCAAGCGAGAAAAAGAGAAGAAAGTAGAAAGTAGAGACAAGAACAAATTACAATGTAGTGATGAAGTCTACATTCCCTAACTCATTAGCGAAGCATCTGAGACCCCATCCCTACAATACAGCCCTCCCATTTGAGTAAAAAGCCTTTTTGAATAATTCGGTTTTGCATTATTTGCAGAAAGCCAGGAGAGTGGGGGCTCTCCTGACCTCCTCAGGCAGGTCTTTCCACAGGGTAGGGGCCACCACAGAGAAAGCCCATGTATGGCATGCTGTTGATTTCGCCCATGTGCAGCCTGGCACCTGCAGGAGACCCTGATCAGATGAGCGAAGCTGCCATGGAGGAATATAGGGAGCGAGGTGGTCCCATAGGTACGCTGGACCAAAGTCGTATGTAATAACCAATAACTTGAACTGAGCACGGTAACGGATAGGTAGCCAATGGAGTGACTGTAGGATGGAAGTGATGTTCATGCTCCTGCTAATAGTCAAGCCGCAGCATTTTGCACTAATTGGAGCCTCCTAGTTAACTTAAATGGGAGACCTATGTATAGAGCATTACAATAGTCAAGCCTTGATGTTACCATAGCATGGATCCAGGTGGCCAGGTCAGCCATGTTGAGATAAGAAGCCATCTTCCAGGCTAGAGTGAGGTTGTAGAAAGCATTTTTTGCTGCTGCCTTAACTTGTTTTTCTAGTAATAACGTTAGATCCAGTATAACTTCTAGGCTCTTAACAGGAGTCTGCAAGGGTCAGACAAAATCCATCAAGATCTCTGCCTTCCCAACAAGCATCACTAACCACCAGAACATCTTTCTTCCTTGCTAGTCCAACACACATTTATATACATCTTCCCTTCACATATGTGCTTCACAGTGTTTAACTGGTTGGGTTGTGAATCAGCTCTCTGCTGGTTCGAATCTTACGACTGGCATGAAGTAGTTTTGAGTAAGCCACTCCTCTCAGCTCCCCAGCTGTATTATAGGGATAATAACAAGACTGACTTTGTTCACTGCTCTGAGTAAGGCACTAATCTGTCTTGAAGAGTGATATATAAACACAGTTGTTATTATCATTACTACATTTATGCACATATTCATTGTGATATCCAGGGCTTTTTTTCAGCTGGAATGCGGTGGAACGGAGTTCCAGAACCTCTTGAAAATGGTCACATGGCTGGTGGTCCCGCCCCCTGATCTCCAGACAGAGGGGAGTTTAGATTGCCCTCTGCGAGGCAATCTAAGCTCCCCTCTGTCTGGAGATCAGGGGGCAGGGCTACCAGCCATGTGACCATTTTCTCCAAGGGCAACCCACTGAGTTCCACCACCTCTTTTCCCAGAAAAAAAGCCCTGGTGATATCCAATGTAAACATCATGCAATGGGACTCAAAGCAGAGGGGTACAGATAAGCCTTTTTTAGTTTCTTTTTTTAATGCTGTTGTCCTGGCCATTCTGTTTCATCTATTTTCATTGCTGGCTTTCCCATTCTGTTGAGGCATTTTAATGTCATTTTACACCATTTACACATTACATGCCATTTATATGCAGCTGATGCAAACATATTTAAAATTATCCAGTAGGAAATTCTCAGTTCTCAAGCACGTGGAGGCCCAACTGGGGATAGGGCCATAGCTCATGGAGACAGGGGGGGTTCTGCCTTTCTCTGGCATTGTTTTTCTCACCTGAAATGACCCAGGGACATGTACAGGTAGGCTACCTAAGCAGCCCCTCAATGGACCAAACAGCAGCTTCTGTGTCTGATCTGGGTTGGGGAAATGGTGTGGTGAGAGGCAGAAATCCTTTCTCCCTACACATTATTGTCCTAACTCAAACAAGCCCCTTGCGTAGGAAACTCACAACAGAAATGTGACTGACTGAAATTCAGATCAGGAACCCAGACACAACCCATGGGAAACCCATGGCCCTAAAAGTTGACTCAGCACTTAAGGATTAGAATGTACCTGCATGGTGGTATGTCTTTCAGGAACTGTTTCCCAAATTACTTACAACAAATCATTTTTTTCTGAATCAAAACAAGACACACTTGACTTTATCTATGAAAGGTTTACTTTAAGAGTTGTGAGAGTTACAATTATTCTCTCGTAGAGGAGCCAAGTCCCTATATTTCTGCATAAGATGCTGGCCTGGGCATTCTTCCTGAGTGAACTCAGAGCAGTAACTCTTGCAGAGATACTACAATACAGCCTCCTCAGGCAAGGGTAATTCTTCTGCAGATACAATCACACTTGACACAAGGGATTTACAGAGTTTTCCACCTTCTCAGTAGAGTCCAACAGGGAAAAAACAAGGCTAAAGCGAAGAATCATGCAGAGACACAGAAGGCAGCCTCTTCTGTAGGTAGCAGTTTGGATTTCCCAGGAGCCTTTAGTTGTTTAATGTCTTTATTTCTCATGGCATGCAGTTTGGGAACTGCTGATCTAATAACGTTGTCCTCCCTTTGTGCCCTGGCTTGGGTGACAGCAGAGGGAGATGTGTGGGAACAAGCAGCAAAGAACAGATGTGGGGAAAGATGTGCAAATATTGAGCAGGATAGAAAACTTAGGATATAAGTAGGAGACCTTGGAAATTTGAAAAAAAAAACCTGCTACAAAGTCAATGGAAGTTAGACCGGTTATTTGAGGCAAAGGCCTTCAGGATCTACACTGAGGGACAAGGATATTTATATTCAGATGAAGCCATTCAGGAGATAAGCAGCTCCGGAAAAACAACCTACAACACCTTTGACTTTTACAAAGGCATAAGGGGAAAAATACAGAAATCACACAGCCAAAAAACCTTATCTCTGCCAGCAGATTCTTAGGCACGCATAAAAAGAACCAAACGGAAAGACAAAGAGCAAATGGAGGCCACAAGTGCTGCATTTCAATCCCTGGAACGCGCTAGGAGGGCTCCCTGATCACACCATGGAACCCGGTAAGTCAGCGTGACACCAGATAGAAGCTATGGCTCTTGCACTTGCTGTTCTACCCAGGAATGCCTTCCACTGTTCCCTTTTCACCCTGTCTGTCTGGACTCCCAGCCAAGACCGCTGAGTTTCAGAGAAAGCAGCAGCTTTAGGTTTCAGTGTGGCCTGCCTAGCAGTCCTCTTCCTGGCTACCGGGTTAATAGGAATGCTTTAAATATTCCCTGTCTGACTCACATGTGCAAGTCCAGCAACCTGAATTCACTGTCTGCAAGACAGAAATAAAGAATGGCACATAGTAAAGCTTCTGAACAAATTTTATAGTACGGAATTACAGGGATAACAGACCAGGGCTTCACTGTGATCATGGCTGCAGAGCTGCACAAAATGCATTTGATGACATTTTCAGTGCTAACCATGACCTTGTGGGATAGATGAGAGAGAATGGAAGGCATAAGATCACTGTCGGAAAGACATGTAGTGTACAGGTTAGACTGTTAGGATCTGGGAGACCCAGGTTCAAATTCCTGTCATAGAAGCTTGTTGAATGACCTTTGGCCTGTGACACACTCTCAGCCTAACCTACCTCACAGAGTTGTTGCAAAGATAAAATGGAGGAGAGGGAAATTATGTAAGCTGCTTTAGGTCCCCCCTGCACAGAAAGGTAGCGTATAAATGAAGTAAATACATCAGAACCAAGGTCTCCCTCATCTAAGCTTTCAGTCAGCAGTATAAAACTTTATGTGCTACTCTGCATTGCATGTCAGACTTGGACTCCTTGTTTAGCTCATCCAGAAAAGTATAGTTTGCAGCCAGGGTCCATTAGAATGATGCAACAGGGTGATTCCCCCCCACACACACACACAATTGTGCACACGCATTCGTGCATGCACACACACAAACAGGCATGACAACAGTCACTGTAGACATTATAGAATTTCTATATGGATTACAGTGTTCCATTTTGTGGCCGACCAGCTTCCAGAAGCTGTTAACAAAAGGATTCGGAGGTGAACTATGAGGCATCCCTATATAGTTATCTGTATCCTCCCCTCCCCGCCCAGAAGGTGGAGGTCAAATAAAATCAGAGAAACAGCGCAGAAGGAAACCCCAGCTTCTGAACTTGAGGTAAAGAAAAAGGTGTTGGGAGACTGGATTTCTTCCATCACAGTTTTGGCCCAGAGGAAAAACTAAGAGAACGAGAGTAATGGTTGTTGTGGGTTTTCCGGGCTGTATTGCCGTGGTCTTGGCATTGTAGTTCCTGACGTTTCGCCAGCAGCTGTGCCTGGCATCTTCAGAGGTGTAGCACCAAAAGACGAGAGTAAGTTTAGACAAGAACGAGAGTAAGTTTAGACATGAGATGAAGGAAAACAACAGAATTTTGACCATTTTCAAACAATTAAATGTCATCTAAAGGAATGTTTACTAGATCTACTAAGGGTAAACCAAGAAGCAATCAATTTAATTTACAGAAAAGCAAACTTAGGCTACAGAGTCAGAGAGCCTTTCTGGCCATAAATGGCAGTTAGTTCAGCAACTGAACCCTTTTATTCTGAGCCAACAAGAAAAGCTTTAAGCAAAAAGTAGACACATTAAGTACTGGGCCAGTTCTCTTAAAGAAGATGGAGGAATAATCCCATGTAACTTTTGCTTGAAAGTACAACTGACTTGACCCAGTCTTGGACAGTGGCTCAAAAGCCTAACCAGATGTGATGCTGAGAACTCCATTGTTACGGTTCCCAAGAAAATCTTCTTGAAATAGGAGCTGTGCAGTATCCCAGTTGAACTTGAGATGGTCACATAGGAAGAGTCCACCCTCTTTTCTCACCCATGTGGTTGTCTTGATTTCAAACAGCCTTGTAGAGTTGCTGTTTGGACTACTAGGGAAGATATACAGGCACTCTCAATGTTTCCCCAATGGGAGAACAGCAGTTCTATGAGGCTATTTCAGGTTGCAATAGTGGTGTGGAAGAAATTAATCCCCACACCAAGCCATCATCCTTAGACACATCAGGGACCTCCTATTTACGAAGAAAACTACTGAATAAGGCAATGCACATATTTTATGGCTTCACTACATGCAAACGCATATCCTTGAAAATGCAGTGTTCCATTTATGTGTACTGAAGCTGGAAAAAACACGCATTGCCCTATACAGACAAAATGGCAATCACTTGTATTGAAAAGATTGTGTGTTGCATGATCTCCCCTTAAGTGCTACTGACCTGCCAAAATCGTAACTTCTGAAAAAGGCTCCCGTAGCCATATAAGACATATGAATTTAGTCATTGGGACTGGCCCTTTGACTCCAAGGGCCAAGTCACTCAACTAAAGTGGCACTGTGAGAATGGAGGTACAGCATAGCTATTTTGAGCTACCAGAACCAGACTGAACAGAGAATAATTTTACTGGGTTTAAGCTGCCAACTGGGCTTGAGGTGAGAGGACCAGAAAACCTCTTCTAGACCTTTTCAGACAACATAAATTTGTACTATGGAGGAGTGTGTACAGAGGAGTGTGTACATTTATGTGTATGACGGAAGAGGGATTGCAATGTCAGCCCCACCACCTTCCTCTTGCACATTCACTGCTTTTTTCAGGCTCCATGACCACGCGTACAAACCCTATGTACATACCACTTCTATAAGAATGTCAGAAAAGTCCAGCTGGATCAGAGCAGTGGTTCATCTAGGCCAGCATCCCATTTCACACAGTTTATTTATTTAAATTATTTCTGCACTACCTCTCATTAGTGAGCCCCGTGGCACAGAGTGGTAAGCAGCAGTATTGCAGCCCAAGCTCTGCTCATGACCTGAGTTCGATCCTGGCAGAAGCCAGGTTCAGGTAACCAGCTCAAGGCTGACTCAGCCTTCCATCCTTCCGAGGTCGGTAAAATGAACACCCAGTTTCCTGGGGGTAAAGTGTAGATGACTGGGGAAGGCAATGGCAAACCACCCCATAACAAAAAGTCTGCCAAGAAAACGTCATGATGCGACATCCCCTCATGGGTCAGTAATGACTCGGTGCTTGCACAGGGGACTACCTTTACCTACCTCTCCATAGAACAGTAAAGCACAATAACAACATTAAACACCATAAAAGTTGCAACAATTAAGATAGTATTGCAACACAGAACACCTTAAAACAAGCCTCATATAATACTACTTAGGCTAGAAGCAGATTGCAGAAATTAGTTCAAAAAATCAACCCTTTGATTAAAAGCTTGGGTAGAAATAAATGTTTTAGCCAAGCATCTAGAAAAGTAGTAGAGTAGATGCCTGGAGAGTTTCAGGGCGAATGGCATTTCACACACAAAGTGTCACCACCACTAAAAAAGGCCTGTCTCCACTTGCTACCTTCAAGTACCCTACCTCCAAGCCATTGCAGGCATTAAAAAGGTGAGAACCAGCACTTCCAATTGTGCCCTACAACATGCCACAGCCAGTGTCGACTTTTCAGCAGATATTAGCCCTGTACACCAAGCTGCCGCAAATGGGACAAGCTGAAGTTTCCAGTCCTGGAGGGACAACAAACATGACGCAATGGCCAGGGCCTTTCCCTCTTACCCTTGCTATTCAGAGCTTTGCTTCCTTTGGACAAAAAGATGCCGTTCAGTCGCCATGGCTAGTAGCCACGGATGGACCTATGCATCTACTCCCCTCTTAAAGCCATCCATGCATGTGGCCCTCGCGACATCCATGTGCAGTAAATCCCGTATCTGTATAGGAACTGTGCATGCAGTCTTATGAACATATACAGGTTGGGGGTGTAGGTTGCTGCTCTAGTCCTGCTGTCACCCAAGCACACACATGTACACATTCAGTGTATATGCACAGGTCTTCTGAAAAGGTCTAATGTGTAGAGTAATACACACGCTGGCTCAACCAAGGGTGTAACATACCAGCGGGACAGCATTTTGAGCAGTTTCAAGTGCGCCACGTTATGTTGGCTCACCCACAGTGATCTCTCTGCCTTTCCCATTTCTCCTGCCTTGTGTGAGATGGTAGCATACAGCATGAAGTTCTTTTCTACTCTGCAAGTGGAAGAAAGCTAGGATATTGTCCAAAAAAATTTTTTTTTTGTGCCCAGGAGGTATGCTGAGTTCACAGCTTGATATACTGTGTAAACAAAAAGAGAACAAGCCAGTGTGGCAGCACCCCACGGACAACTGCTTTGCTTCTTGTCTTCGGAGAGCGCTGCAGTGAGCAGCAACTAATAGCTTAGCCAACGCTCAGCACAAAATGCTTCCCACTGGTCTGGTGATTATTTTTCCATATCCCCCTCTCTTAATACCCTATTCCCAGCCAGGCAAACCAGTGCAAACGACTGAAACATTAACCTGTCTTTGCTTCTTACACAGTGACAAATTATTTCCCACGTGGAAATCCTGGGTTGATCTCCCCCTTGCAGTCAGGATCTTTGAGGGGTGGGGGACTGAACAAAAAGCTCTTTATTACACAGAAAGATCATTTTACCTTTTATGTACTGCAGAGCAGGAGCCGTTTTCTTCTCATTTGGAACACGTCCTGCTTTAACATACTGCAGATCTACTCCCATAAGCAAAGGATTAAAAACAATGCTCTATATCACTAAGGTGTTTTAACAATCACCATGCCAAATTTTGAGAGAAAGGACAAACTTCCACTTTGGGAAAAAAGTACACACACACACAGGCCTAGAAGAGAGTGCTTTTTGTATCTATTTGCTGTTGTTCACAGCCCCAATTGGCGGCTGCTTCTATTCAAATCACCACTAATATTGTCATTGTAGCCAATAAGATTTGTCTGTCCAATGGAATCACTGAGCTAAAAGGAAGCAATCTCAGAGTGGGAGCGTGCAGATTTTAAACACATCCACTATTTTGTGCTGATAAGGTTCCGGAAGACCACTGCAACACGAGGTACCAGAGAGGAAAGACCAAATGGGTACTGTGGGTGCAGCTACACAAAAGATTTTTCCCTTTTGCATTCTGTTCAAAAGATTGCCCAAAAGGATATTTATGCTGCCTAAATGGGTGCATATATGTGTTTCCTGAGGGTAGAAAATGTCCACACACACACACACAAACACAAGTACGTTTTGCATAAGTATTAACTTTCAATGTATTCTGAACCCTAAAAGGTCAAGATGCAGTATGCTTTCTCAGATGTTGTTAAACATCTGTGCAGGTTTCATCTTCTATGACACACAATCTGTCTGTCCAGGTCATTGCAACCTCAGCATGAATTATAACTAGTGTGCTATGTGCTTGACAGATACATGTAATACTTAAAGATTCAAGTAGGATTTTTGAAGTCGCATCATTCCCTGTGCTTGCAGCAGAGGGAGGGACCGATTTACAGTGGAACAGTGTGTGCATGTTACATGCTGTCAAGTCGCTTCCAACTTACGGTAACCCTACCGTAAGACCTCCAAAAACATCTAATCATTAACAGCCTTGGTTGTTGTGGATTTTCCAGGAGGTATAGCTATACCTCTGAAGATGCCAGTCACAGCTGCTGGCGAAACGTCAGGAACTACAATGCCAAGACCACGGCTATACAGCCCGGAAAATCCACAACAACCATCGTTCTCCGGCCATGAAAGCCTTCGACAATATATTAACAGCCTTGCTCAGATCATGCAAACTGGACGACGTGGCTTCCTTTACTGAGTCAAGCCACCTCATGTGGGGTCTTCCTCTTTTCCTACTGCCTTCTACTTTTCCTAGCATTATTGAATTTTCTAGTGAGAGCAGAACCACAAGTGACAAAAGGCACAGATTGGACACTTGTCTGCTTCCCTCAAGTTTTGATGGGAAATGTAGGCGTCCTGGTCTCGCAGCTTCGCTCTCTGACTGCTGTCCAATGGACTTTTCAACTGTCACTTGTCCAACATTCCACCAAGCTGCCTACATTTCCCATCAAAACTTGAGGGAAGCTGACTAGTGTCCAATCTGTGCCTTTTGTCACTTGTGGTTCTGCTCTGAGTCTTATCTTCTTATGATGCGGCCAAAGTACAATAGCTTAAGCTTTCCACATTTCAAATGAATCAATTTTCTTCCTCTCAGCTTTCTTCACTGTCCATCTTTCACATCCATAAATAGTAATGGGGAATACCAGTGTGGATTATATTGATCCTGGTCACCATTGACTCATCTTTATCCTTAAGGATCTTTTCTAGTTCCTTCATGGCTGCCCTTTCAAGTCTCAAAGCCAAGCTACAAGTGATGAATTGCACTTGCCTGGCAAGTGAACAGACTCACGTCCCCTGTTCACTTGCCATTCACTTGCGCGCCACTTGATCAAGTAGAGCGCAAGTGAATGGCAAGTGAACAGGGGACGTGAGTCTGTTCACTTGCCAGGCAAGTGTAATTCATCACTTGTCGCTTGGCTCTCAATCGCCTTCTGATTTCCTGGTTGCAATTTCCCTTTTGGTTGATTATCAAGCCAAGGAATAGAAAATCTTTAACAATTTCTCCACTGCAGTTGGAGAAGCACAGCTGAGCTGGCTAGTTCCCATTTGCTTCCTAGGAATGCTCTACAAAAGCCAGTGTAGCATAGTGGGCAGAATACTAAACCTGATCTAGGGGGAGTCAGGCTCAGAGTTCCTCTCAGCCATTTAACTCCCTGGAAGACCTTGGGCCAGCCATTATCCCACACTCTAATCTCCCACACATGGCACATGATCCTTGTTCTGAGGTAAAAGGTAGGTGCAAGCACCAAGTAATTACTGACCCATGGGGGGATGTCACATCACGACATTTTCTTGGCATGTATTGTCGAAGGCTTTCACAGCCGGAGAACGATGGTTGTTGTGGGTCACAGTGTCACAGTGATCTCTGTCCTTTGGTGCTACACCTCTGAAGATGCCAGCCACAGCTGCTGGCGAAACGTCAGGAACTACAATGCCAAGACCACGGCAATACAGCCCGGAAAACCCACAACAACCATTTTCTTGGCAGACTTTTGCTATGGGGTGGTTTGCCATTGCCTTCCCCAGTCATCTACACTTTCCCCCCAGGAAACTAGGTACTCATTTTACCAACCTCAGAAGGATGGAAGGCTGAGTCAACCTTGAGCCGGCTATCTGAACCCGGCTTCCGCCAGGATCGAACTCAGGTTGTGAGCAGAGCTTGGGCTGCAGTACTGCCGCTTACCACTCTGTGCCACAGGGCTCTTTGTTGTTGTGAGGATATAATGGAAAAGGGAGGATGATGTTATAAGCCTCCCCATTGCGAAATAATTATGTAAATAAATATAAATTAAAAAATCCTTACTCTCATATTATCTCTTCAGCACCTATAGGCCAAAAAGAGGATGCTATAGGCACAGCCATGTTTGTGCATGATGAAGCAATGCTGCTTGGCTTCTTATGCCATATTGTATGAATCAATGCCTCTGTGTGTTATAGCTCAGAAGACCGGACCACTAGGCATCAGTCAGAAAGCCATCACTGTACTTGCAAAAAAAAAAAAAAAGTGTTGCTATTTTTGATAGTGAGCGATCCTTGTGCAATATATTTTGGTAGTTACTGCTAACTCATCCAAATTAGCCCATTTTGTTGGCTAATTAATTTTCTATTCTGGAGTGTCATTGGCACTGGCTTCGTTGGCTGTCCCATGGATGTTCTGATTTTCCAGCTGTGTCCGTGTCTCTGTTGGCTATTGGGATCAAAAGCGTGGCACAGCAACCCCATGCACTAAGCGGGTAGGAATGCAGGCGTCTTGTCCAAGTTCCTTTGCAGACTGAGAGGAGTATCTGAGTCGCAGTCTCAGGCCAGCTTGAGTGAATTTACTGTACCCAGTACCCTTTAGCTTTTAAGCAAATGGTGATTTTTTGCAATGTTTCTGGGAAGGGGATAAATTTTGGTGGAGAGATGATAACTGGGTTTTCTCCCATGGAATTTGAGCAGGGGGAGGGATTGCCTTAAGATTAAGTTACTTTTGTATCAGTTACTAGAACTAAATGAAGCAACTGCACCAACTGGATCTAATCATGATTGATTTTGAAACATACAGCACCTTGAATAACATTAAAAGCTTTTTATTTAACCTACAGTATTTATTCAAATGCAAGACTAGGGTTTTTCCAAGGTATCCAATAAAAAAAAGACGTGGGTTGTCTTACATTCACATACAAGTTACAGTTATAGCCAATAATAATGTAAGTATAAGTATAATATAATAATAATGTAACTATAACAGGCCCCTGCACACTTGGAAATTAAACTCTGAGCACAGCAATCCCAACATTAATCTGACTGAAATTCTCTGCAACAGCCACATGGAGGATACAAAAACTTCGTAATGTGATGATGATGATGACAACATTTGATTTATATACCACCCTTCAGGACAATTTAACACCCACTCTGAGCAGTTTACAAAGCATGTTATTATTATCCCCACAACAAAACACCCTGTGAGGTGGGTGGGGCTGAGAGAGCTCCGGAGAGATGTGACTGACCCAAGGTCACCCAACTGGCTTCAAGAGGACTAGGGAATCAAATCCTGTTCTCCAGATTAGAGTCCTGCACTTTTAACCACTACACCAAACTGGCTCCTTATAAACAACACCAAGGGCTGTCAGTCCCCCAGTGGTGGGGGGATGTCCCACTCCCAGCCTCTGCCTTCTGCCATCACTCACCCAGCTTGTAGCAGAGGGAAAGGCCCTGGGGAATGGATCCAGGAGGCAAAAGACCTCCAAGGCCAGCACGCAGCAGGTGTGCTCCCCATAGGCGCGATGACATCACTTCCAAGAGCAAGAGCGCGCACACGAAAGGACTCAGAAAAACTGAGTGCCAGGCCCTCCTTCCAACTAGGACCGTAAGTGGACCTGGCAGTCTTCAAAACGCCACATGTAGCACAGCACTCAATACAGGAGAAATCAGATCATACTTAAGCTAAAGAGCAGGAAGGAACTGAGTTTTAATTAAAATGCCTTTTCAGCTTTTGGTGGTAGATGTAGAACATAAGAAAATATGATGGCCAACCGCAAACACGAAAACCGCAAGGATGTTCCACAATATAGTCACCTTTAAGATTTGGAAACTACACATTCAGAAGAAAAAATGAGCCTTGTTTGCATGTTACAGTGAATGCACGTACAACCTACATGTATGTACATACACCTGCTTGTAAGAAAGAGTGGATGCACATGCATTTTACAAATCAAGTCAGGGACCAGTACCTGGATAAATGCAGTGTTTCAATCATGCATTCAGCTTTACATGTGTTGAATGTAATGTGAGAATTAATACTCAACATATATATATATATATATAAAGGAACTATTGAGTGTATGCTGTACTTAAATTGCATGTGTGCTCACTGTATCTTGTGAACAGGATATGGAGTTCTCCGTTTCGAATTTGCTGGGTGGCAGGAAAGGGTTTTAACCCTTTCCCCTGTCTGCTGATCCTAGTAAGTCCTGAACTATTTTTCTCCCTGCTAGGTTCCAAAATTAAAAGTAAATCCAACTGGATGAAAAATTACTGTGGGAGGGGGGACATTTGCAGAGGAGAACTGGTAGATCATTCTTCCCTGAATGGGCCTCATGCCTCCATATTCACATCATCTTGGCACATGGAGGTTTGGAGACACCTGTTTGCAGAGATAATGTGATGTTCCATCACTATGCCACTTTCCTTGCTGAAAGGAGAGGCTAAGGAGATGGAATCTGCCAATGTACGTAACATCTCCTGCATCCGTTTCTATTCCAGTTTGCATTTTAACAGGTCTATTTTTAAATACCTACTCAATTTTGCCAAGATGTGTGAAGGTGAGAGAAAAAAAACTCACTTCCAGCCACTAAAAAAAGTTACATGATAGGATACTTAAAGCTCTGTCTGTGTTGCAAAAGCCCATAGAAGGCTAATTCTTCCACTACATAAGCAGGCAACATATAAGTGTGAAGAGGCAGTTGCAGAGGCAGCCACTGAATGAAAGCTTTATGAGATCCCTGGTTGAAACTGAGGTGATAGACATGAAGGGGTTTGAGCCCACATATTCAAAGCTGTTACTGTTTGGAGGAATCAGGAAGGGGAGAGAACAGAATTGTTCGAAGTTAGGCTTCAAACTGTCTTTTGGGAACCCTAAGCTTCCTCAGAAGATTATCACTGGTTCCTCAATGACAATATCAGTAAAAGACAGCACATTTTCTTGAAAGACAGATTAACCAACAGTAGTGCTTTTCTTGCCTCGCCCCAAAAAGCCAGTGTGGTATAGAGTGCTGGACTAAGAGCAGGCAGACACAGGTTTGAATCCCACTCTGCCACAGAAGTTCACCTTGGTCTAATCATTCTCTCTCAGCCTAACTTACCTCATAGAGCTATGGTTGTGAGGACAGAATGAGTGGGCGAGAGATCTGTGCATGCTACTCTGAGCGCTTTGAGGGAAAGGCAGGATAAAATGCACAGAGAATGAACAGTGATCCTAGAAAGTCTGAGGGCCAAGCTACAAGTGACGAATGACACTTGCCTGGCAAGTGAACAGACTCACATGTATTCCTCCCTGTTCACTTGCCATTCTCTTGCTCTCCACTTGATCAAGTGGAGTACAAGTGAATGGCAAGTGAACAGGGAGGAATACACGTGAGTCTGTTCACTTGCCAGGCAAGTGTCATTCGTCACTTGTAGCTCGACCCTCAGGCTTAAATCTTCACCTCTTTCTGCAAAATGAGGATAATAAAACTGGCATACCATACTGGCTCATATGTATCACACCAAGATAATATGTGTGAAGTGCCTTGGGCATTAACTGTGCCCATCTTGAGCAGACTTGTACCCTTCTAAGCTCATTAATTTGAATGGACTTTGTAACTTTGCTTAGGATGGAACTATAAAAGCAGCGTATAAACATTAAGCATTAATAATAATAAAATGGCATATAGCTGCAAGAGAGCATTAAGTGTGTTTTAGGGAGCATCTCTGGGGCCATGTGTTCTTGGCTACACTCTCAGTTCACATTTGATGGCAATGAGGACCAACAGGTCTGATAAGAGTATCCTGTCAACTGAGCATGCTCCTTAAACATATCCCAGAATCTCTGCAACACAAAGAGCTTTTATGCTAGTCAAGTCAATGTGAAGCAGGCTCCCTCAAGCTAGGAAATTTGGAGACCACTCCTCTACAAGGTAATTTCTGTCACATTAAATTACAGCCTTCCGCATTATTACTGGGGAATTAATCGATGGTATCTTTGGAAATTGTATAATTTAACCAACACGTACAAAAATGGATCAATGTAACTAACATTCCACAGTGCAAGAACATTAGCTTGGGGCACAGCCATTCCTTTTTCATGGGATTTCAAGCAGACTCTTTGGAAGAAGTGATTTGAGGAATGTTGCCTCCGACCACCATGCACAAATTAGTTAACTGGAGTCCTCTGATTGAAACCCAAAAGACATGCTTTATGGCTTCATGTTAAAACAGGACTATTGATCCTTGGAAAGTAGGGTTGCCAGCCTCGAGGTGGTGGCTGGAAATCTCCCGGAAATACAACTGATCTCCAGGCTGTACAGATCTGTTCCCCTGGAGAAAATGGCTACTTTGGAATATGGACTGTATGGCATTTTACCCTGTTGATGTCCCTTGCCTCCCCAAACCCTGCCCTCTCCAGGCTCCACTCCCAAAATCTCCAGGAATTTCCCAACCTGGAGCTGGTAACACTACTGGAAAGCCAAATTCTGCAAATCCACTATGAAGAGAATCCATTGTGTAAATACTGTTGGATTGCTTCAAGGAATCCATCTTGACAAATTAAACAAAAAAGTTCATTGCTAATGGTGGCAATAGTTTATAAAAGACCATGCCATCTATGATTTGAGAAAGTAAACTTATTGCAATAAAGCAGGCAAAGAAAAAATCTCAGGTCACCTGCAATCTTGAACACTTAATGCTGGCATCTAGAAATCTGAAATTTTTCCATATCTGTGTTCTGGGCAGCCCCCTCAAAACTAACACTAACAAAATTCTAAATATTCTTTCAAGCTGCACAAGCATAGAGAGAAATGCCAACAGGAAACTGGAAACAGTGCCTTGTCCACACGACACTATCTTTGAAATACCAGCAGCATAAAATATACTCTTTGTTTCCATACCTATTAACAGCAGGAAGACAGTTTTACACACTGCACTATCCATGCAGCTCTCCAAAAAGTCCTCATCGCCTATGTGAATGGGAGGAAACCAGCATGGGCAAAAATGTTAACAACTGTATGGTTTTTAAAATTATATTTTACTTTGTAAGCCTCCTTGAGCAGGTTTTCTAGAAAGGCAGCATAGAAATTTTCTAAATAAATAGGCTTCAACTGGCCTAAGAGCGGAGTTACCCCCTTCTAAGTTCACTGAAGTCAATGTGCTTAGAAGGATGCATCTTTTCTTAGGATCGCACTGAAAATCCCCCCAAACTGAAGCCGCCCACGATAAGAAGTATGTGAACTGAGAATCTCTTTTATTTATTTTCCCCATAGTGGCCGACTGTAATTCTAACATGCCAGCAGAGTTCTCATTTCTTCAGATGTTTTAGCCATGCATTTAAGAGCCAAGCAGCTTTTTTCAAAATGAGGTTAGATACATAGCAAAGAAGTTAAACAAAAGGGCCCTATTGGAGATGCTGAAAATTGTTTAAGCTTTCTTTGAGAAGTCTTGCAGGAAACCTCAAGAGACATATTGTGTTCTGAGCAACCAAAGGATAAATGCGAAAGGAATTTTTTAAAAAAGGGCTGGTGAAAAAGAAAGCTCCCATCGAATAGCATCTGATGAAATGTTTTTGAAAAGGGGGGAAGTGTACTGGGGGCGATGCGGGCACAGCGGAGGGACAGCTCATGCAAGTTCCAGATGGCTGAAATAAAAGTCCATTAGCTTAGGTAGATAGTGTCATTTTACTTAAAAATACCACACGCTCTTGCCTGCATTCCAGACAGGAATTCATATTTCATGTGGAGCCAATTCCATATCCCAAGTAAATCCACTTAGTCTACTGAACCACCCTCTGAGATAAATACTAAACCTGAGTCTGCAAGCGAACTACAAGAATTCGCTTCAAGAAAAAAAAACACCATTTTTACTCGCAGGTTCTAAATGCCCGCCTCGAGGCTATATTGCTACAGCTTTTACAAGATTTCATTCTTAGAGGGCTGGCAGCTCTAGTATGAGTTGTGGATGGGGTTTTGTAGGATAATTTATTGTGCCATTTTTAATCACTGGGTTTCTGGAACAAAGGCCCCATTGACTACACCAGCATGGAGCCCGGCACTTCCTGTCTGCCACCTTCTCAGTATTAAACCACTAGACTCCTTTGGTAACCGAGGCTCTACAGAACATGTTTCTGCCGCACAAGAGTTCTTTCTGCCCTGCCGTTATACATGTGATGGTTTTCACACACTAACAGTCTGGCCAATTATAGAGACTTCTTTATAGGTTAGGCTTTCCATCCTGGTACTTATGTTAAGCAAACCTATTCTCCTGTAGTATATGAACAGCTATTTTTGGCAATCTGGCATTAAAATAATTTGGCAGGCTGGCAAAAGAAAATTGTTCAACCTGCCTAATCACATAAGACTACTCTTCAGACTCCAACACTGATTAATTGGTTACATTGATTGATTCAAATTGTTCTGTTTAAATTAAAAAAATTGGCCCTGATTAACCAGTCTGGAGTTACGGGATTTTTTTAAAGCAAGATTTTAATACTGTGGAGAGTGCTGTCAAGTCATAGCTGATTTATGGCGACCCCTAGTGGGATTTTCATGGTAAGAGACTAACAGTGGTGGTTTGCCATTGGCTGTCTTTGCAACCCTGGTCTTCACTGGAAGTCTCTTATCCAATTACTAACCAATGCCGATCCAGCTTAGCTTCCAAGATCCGATGAGATTGGGTTTGCCTAGGCTATCCAGGTTAAGGTATTTTAATATTACCACTTACAAAACGTGCAAGTATCATCTCAGAAGAGGCTTTCTTCTTTCCCTCTCCATAGAACAGAATGAGTTTTCTGAGAATGTCTTTATTTAAAAGCAGTGGGTAGGCTTTTTCCCCATCAAAGCTACTGTTTATTGACTTGTAACTTTAATTTGCTGATTACTTGATACATTTAATTAACGTTAAGTGTTCTTTAATCAAGCAACAGCCCAACAGTGCAGTCCTAACACCTCTTTGGAGTAAGGCCCATTGAATAAACCTGAGTAGGGTTTTAAGTAGACTTGCTCTGCCAATCGCTCTAAACCGTAAGGATGTGCTTTGCCAGGCTTGGCTAAATTCATAATTCAAGTTTCCACTGCATCTGCCACAGAGGAAATTAAGAGTGTAAGTAACATTGTGTCCTACCTACACCTGCTTAATTCTGCTTCGGTCGTAGTGCTCCCGCATATAAGCACAAGAAGCTGCAAGTGACATAAGAGTCAGATACAGGAAAAAAAAACCTCGTCTACACAGCTGCTTAATTGATGTAGCCAGCGCACATACCTCGGCAGGGGACCAAAAGCAAGCAGCTGCTTGTGCAAACATGCCTACCACGTGCGCTAGCGGTTACCTGGCTTGCTGGAATATTTTCAGTAAATGCAGAGATGTTAAAACTAAACAGGCATGGGTCTGACAAACAGATCTTGTTCTGTTGGGAACAATGCACTGAAGCATGCATCAGTCTTAATTTTTAAAGAAAAAACTATGTAGGAACAGCTGAATAAACATTCAGCTTTTTAGATAAGCAGTGACTGTACAAGTCCAGATTATCTTAAATATTAAGAGCGGGTTACTGGACACAACATTGCTAGGCAAATCAAGTGATAGCAGAACAATAAGGAACGGATGCAGTTCTCACAAAGCAGCAGTAAGTAGGATATTTCTAGAAGCCCACAGCAGAGATGTTTCTCTGTTTTCCCCGCTCAAAGGGAGAAGGGAAATATATAAAGTCTTTCCAGGTCACAATACAGGACCATGTTTGCAAAACTTGGGGTGAAGAGCTGGCTCAAAGCAACAGTGGGATGAACAAGATGAAACAGATCTCAGTTTACCACAATGAAAACTTCCTCTTTGTCTTCTCTCCACTTTCTGGACCATCCTTAATACCCATTCTAGAAGTCTGTGATAAAAGCATCATGTCAATCATGCCTTTTGTCATGACTTGATCCACACATGCTTTCTTCCTTCTCTAGTAACAACTCTCTTTCATGCCTTTGAGCCAGTGCAGTGTTGGAGCTGAATCCAGACTAAATTTTCTGCTAATGGAAGGGGAGGTGTAATTTCTGCCAATTCCCCCTTTTTGCTGCAGACCCTCAATTTGTCTCTCACATTCTTCCTGAGGATCCCACAGAAGCAGTGTTTTGGGGAGACCAATGGGCTGCAGGGGGGGCAGGAAAGTTCTGCTGATGGAATTGCATTCTGTTATTGGCAAAGTTAGTCTGGATACAGCCCTTAGCTTTGGTCAAGTGAGACCTGGGTTTAAATCTCCACTCTGCCACAGCGCTCAATGGATGAGCCTTCAGCCAGTCATTGTTTCTCGGCTGAATCTATCTGGCAGGGTTGTTTGGAATATTCAACTCGATAGCCTAGAAGAAGTGTGGGATATGGAAGCTAATTAGATGCACTGAATGACAGAGAAATAGTAAAATTCTGCTTTAGACCACCTCTGGACCAATGCTTTGCCTATGACGGCTTGTATCCTACCACTCCACTCAGCAAAGATGAAGCCTCCCTCCACCTTAAGTGTGTCTTCCTGTAGCACAAAAGACACTTAAGGTGGACAAAGTCTTGTTTGGCTGGATGGAGGCTTCAAACTTTGTTCAGTGGAGCAACGTGGGTACAAACTGACAAGTCTCTTGTCTGGTTCTCACCTTCATGTTTATACATTGTGTAAACACCTTCATATATATTGAATGCCAATGGATCTGCCACAAACATGTACCTTTATCCCACGTAAGTGTTATGCATGCATTTTCTGCACAGAAATTAAATTTGTGTAAGAAAATCTCAGTGTAAGGTCCATGAAGATACCTTACACTGAGTCAGCTCACATAGGGCCAAGCTCAAAGTGACGAATTACACTCGAATGGCAAGTGAACAGACTCACATGTATTCTTCCCTGTTCACTTGTAGTCTACTTGCACTCCACTCGATCACGTAGTGATCATGTAGCAAGCGAACAGGGAGGAATACATGTGAGTCTGTTCACTTGCCATTCAAGTGTCATTCGTCACTTGTAGCTTGGCTCATAGTCTATTGAGTTCAGTACTGTCTCCTCTGATTGGCAGCAGCTCTCAGGCAGAACCTTTCACATCATGTTCTCCCTGATCCTTTTTAACAAAAGATGCTGTGGACTGAACGTGGATCAGTGTGCATGCAAAGTAAATGCTCCGCCACTGACCCATGGCTGCATCTAACCATCGTGGTGAAGCAGCACTTAAACATCTGCTTTAAAGGCTTTACCACTACCTCCAGTCCCCCAACATGTTTTAGGGCACGGGACTTCACCTCTGCTCCCCATGTCCTCTCCTGTTTCTCACACCACATCAGGGCTTAGTGTCCAAGAACTCTAATTTCTTGAGGCCCAGTTTTTATACGCTCCCTCTGACTTCATGTGACATTTCAGATTTCACAAGCTCACCCCTCTGATTCCAGCTCAGAGAACTCTTTCATTCTTGGATACCTTTACTGCACACGCTAAGGCTGCTTTCACACATGTGGGATAATGCATTTTCAGGGCACTTTAGCCATTGTTGCAAATGATCGTGAAAGTGCATAGAAAGTGAATTATCCAACATACGTGAACATATTCTAAGTAAGCTGGGCAGCGAGCCTGCTTCTACGATAGGACTTCTGAGCAAGCGGGCAGGAATAGGGAACGACAGGACAGCATAAAGAGCAAGCATTTATCCACCTCTCTCCAGGCCCCCAGAGTGCCCCATACAAGACTCAGGATGCAGTTAAAACTCCCAAGATAAGGAGCCCAGAAACTAACTCCAGCTCTGTGTTTCTGATCTTCTTGCAGAGAAGAATGATAGGAGGGTAGAGGAAAGCCAATGCATCATATCTCAGAGAAGGCTCAAAGAACTGAGCATGTATAGCCCAGATAGGCAACTGGGCCAGTTAAGTGCAATAAAGACAGTTGACTGTCAGTGGAAGCAGTTAACATGAACACAACTGTACACAGCCATCTAACTACCAGCTGTAAAAATGAAGATGCAGAACTGCTGGTCAGAGCCGCTGACTGAACTGAAAAAGTGAATGGAATTGCTGCAGAGATTTGAGGCAGTGGGGCTACCCTGGTGGAAGCCTGTCGGGTTTTGTTCTCTGAATCCTTGAAGGGGAAGAAGGATGTACTTATCGTACCAATGTCTGGGATATGAAGCTGATCTTTGAGACTCTTTCCAGATATCTGTCCACCATCACATCACATATCACAAACACACACATGCACACCAACTGATAACTCCAAGAAAGCCTGGTGCAGCTACAAGGCTGCCGCCTTGAGTGTCTTCCTCAATTGTCTTGACATGCTATAGAGAATAAGCAAGGGGATCCTTTGACTGGCTTTGAAAGGGCAACGGTGGGGCAGCTCGCTGGCGAGGAGGAAGCAGGAGCCTTTGGGGTAAAAAGAACTTTAGGATTGCGGATTTCCATCTCTCTCCCCCCTGGCAGAAGAGCAAGATTCGGGTCTAGCAGCACCTTAAAGACCAACTAGATTTCCAGGGTATCTGACTAAGGGAGCTTTGACTCTCGAAAGTTCAGACCGTGGAAATGTTGGTCTTTAAGGTGCTCCCGGACCCGAATCTTGCTTTTCTACTGCAGACCAACACGGCCACCCCCAGAAACTCTCCCCGGCACAGAAGCCGGAACGAAGCTCGCCTCACCGGTGTCCTGCAGCAGCCAGACGGGGCTGCAAGAGAGGCTCCCCAAAGGCGCGAAGGCCCTTCTGCCCTGCGCTCAACGCTGCGCTCTCCCCCTGCAGGTGCCCGGCTGTCCCCGGAGCCCCTCACTCACCTCGGCCGGCTGGAAGGCGCGGAGGGGCAGCTGCAGCGCGAAGCCGAAGGCGGGCAGGCGACTCCCCCGTGGTGCTGGTTCAGGTAACGCCGGGAGCCTGGGAGGGGGCGGCACGGGGACGCTGCTGCAGCCAGTGGGGACTGTGCTGGAGCAGCGGCTGCGGACTGAGAGGCCCGGAACAGCGGCCGCCGCATTTAAGCGGGATCATGTGGGGAGAGGCGGCGGCGACGGGGGGGGGGCATAATGGGCCGACCCCTCCCCTGCTGGGCTGGAGAGAGTGGGGCTGCCCCATGGAGAGCCGGTCGCCTGCGCTCCCCCGATGTCCACCCACCTTCACGGGCTGGCGTGCGCAGGATGGGTGGGGCCGGGCGAGGGCTCCCTCCGTCCCGTCGAATCGGGCGCTCAAGTCCCCTCTCGTGAGGCTCGGAGGCCTTGCCTGGGGCTGAGTCTGGGCGTGTTGGGAGAGGCGCTCGCCAGGTCGGGAGACGAGGGCACGCCAAGTCCTCGGTTATAAAAGGAAACGGTGGTTGCCAGCTTCCAGGTGGGGCCGGGAGATCTCCAGGAGTTACAACTGATCTCCAGATTACAGAAATAAATTCCCCTAGAGAAAATGGCTGGTTTGGAGGGTGGACTCGATGGCCTTACACCCCACGAAAGGCCCTTCCCTCCCCAAACCCCAGCCTCCCCAAATCTCCAGGAATTTCGCAACTCAGAGTTGGCAGCCCTGAATTGGGGGTTAAATGAAACCAGACTGCCAGTCTACGTAATAATCTGTATGCCTTAGAAAGGGGGCGGGGAATTTATGTATTCTGTGAGAATTACCCCAGAGTAACGACCTTTCCGGATTGTTTCAGGTGGGTAGTAGTGTCGGTCTGCAGTAGAGAAGCAAGATTTGGGTGCAATAGGACAGTCAAAGCCAACTAGATTTGAAGGGAGCTCTGACTCTTGAAAGCTCGTACGCTCAAAATCTAGCTGCTCTTGAATTTTACCTGCCCTGGTTCCGTCCTCACAATCATTACTGTGAATTAGGGTCACAGTCCTTCACACTTTGGAGCCTTGAAGGATAAGTAAGCACACATAGGGTTAACTTTACATCAGCTGCCCCTTTGGTGCCCTGTTTGGGGTGAGCACTCTCGTGGGTTCACATCCTCTCTCAGCAAGGAAGTGCACTGACTCATCTTAGGCCACCTTTTGTCAGCCTAACTTGCCTGGCAGGGTTATTGTGAGAATAAAATGGAGGGGGAGAGAACCACATTCTTAGTGAGCTCTTTCTTGGAAGCACAAGATACAAATGTGATGGACGGAAGGCCCGGCATGATTGAAAGGACTGGTTAAAAGGTCATAAAAGAGTTCATCGCTAAAACTGTAGGAAATGTTTCAGTTGACTCATTTGCCCGCCCCCCCAAATCCCTGTTTTTGAGTTTTAAAGGGTGCATGAGCAGAGTGGGACTTTTAAAAAATCATCTATCAAAAATCTCAGAGATTCCTACATTTTGCAAAACGTTTTGCACTATATTCTGTCTTAGGTTGGCAGCAGGCTGGATTCCCAGCCACTTCTTTTTGATAAACCGTTCCAAACTTCTACTTCACCAAACAAAAAGGACACCCCCCCCCTTGAACTACCTAACCTAGTAGTAATTCTTCAGGAAAGGGTCTCCAACCTGTGGCTCTAGAGCACAAAACCAGATATAGATCTTTTTAAAAGAAAGTTAAATATTTATATTAAGGTGCGGGTAGGCGGGGTACTAAAACAACCAGTTATGAAGGGAATGACAGGGAAAGATTTCCATGGGACTAAAAGGCTTCTTAGTTATGCTTTACAGAAAGGAAAATGATAGCAGTGAACGGCTGCCAGTAATTCAGGTGCAAACCACGCACTGATTTATGCCAGGGTGCTGCTAAGCCAATTGCACAGGGTGCTCCTATGTATATTTATTGCTTTTTGGTGAGATGTTAAGTGTGCCACTTCCTAATAAAGGACACACAGCAACATTTTTTTACAATTAGATAGCAACAAATTGTCTATTTATCAGAATAGGTTGCAAAGCTGGGCTGAAAATGAAATGCAACAGAGACAATTGGAAAAATTTGTAGTTATGTGAAAACAATTAAATATACAGATAGAGGACTGGGAATATCTGGCTGTAGTACATGTAGTCAATCACAACATGAGTCTGCAGTGTGATGCGACTGCAAAAAGGCTAATGTGATCTTTGGCTATATTAATAGAAGCATAGTGTCCAGATTAGGAGAAGGAAGCCTTCTACTCTACTCTGAGCTACTACTCACCTCATCTGGAGGACTGTGTCCAGTTCTGAGCACTGCACTTTAAGAAGGTAAAGGTGTAAGCACCGAGTCATTACTGACCCATGGGGGACATCACGTTTTCTTGGCAGACTTTTTATGGGGTGGTTTGCCATTGCCTTCCCCAGTCATCTACACTTTACCCCCAGGAAACTGGGTACTCATTTTACCAATCTCGGAAGGATGGAAGGCTGAGTCAACCTTGAGCCGGCTACCTGAATCCAGCTTCCGCCGGGATCGAACTCAGGTTATGAGCAGAACTTGGGCTGCAGTACTGCAGCTTACCACTCTGCGCCACGGGGCTTGAAGGATGCAGACAAATTCCTTCCTTTTCCAGTGTTGCAGCCCAAATCCATATCAGGAACCCTCCTCCCACCTATTGGTGGGGGGTCAACATGCTTGATGTTCCAATCATGGAACTCCAACATTGTGTGTAGTTTGGCCTTTCTTTTATTCCCAAGGTTCCTAATATATCTTCTGCCCATTTAATGTATTTTCTGCAACAAAAGATATTTGGCTCACCTTTGGCCTAAGCTTCCACCAGTTAAATTGGGTTAAAGAGAAGCAATAGTGTGTAAGTGTGAAAGAAATCCAGCCCAGGATGTGCTGAAATTCATGTGATTCCTACAAATGTAAAAAAAGATAATTTGGGCACCAATGATACTCATAAGGTTCGAAGAGCTCTTGATTTGCTGGTGCATGGGCTGGACTTTAATAGCATGTCATTGCTTTGTGTAGTGTTGTGTTTAATTGCATGGAATTTCCTTGCCAGGTCAGAATCAGGCCTCCATTTAATTTGTCTTGAGATCTTCATGTTTATGCAAGTCCAGAAGAGGAGGTGGCAGGGAAGGCTGTATTCAAGCAGAAACATCAATCATGAAATGTGTCCATCAAATTCCAGCTTTACATAATTAAAATATCATTTGCACCGTCTTGGCCTTTTATTCACATTTGTAAAGGGCCAGGGAGAGGCTTTGCTTTTCTTCCTTATTCCTCTCTTGGTTCATGTTTGGAAGCATTCTTTAACAGTGAAGGGGGTGCAGGTGCAAATGCTTACCCAAGTGCATCAGAAAAAACCCCTGTGAGGCTGGTGCTTTCAGACATCAGAACTCAGGTCAACGGCTCTAAGGCTTTAAGAAAAATTCCCAATATTATATGACAAATTAGCCTTTAAAATAGCTGTTCTGGCTTTGGTAAACTTCAGTTCTTACCATTTTGAGCAGAAGGAGAAATTGGCAAATATGTGTTCTTCCTCACAAGTGAGAAAGTAATACTGATTTGATTTCTCTGAAGTCATAGAAACACGAACACAGTTTAGGTTAAATCTAGCATTTTAAAGACCCATTGATATCAACATGAAAGATGAATACACAAAAACTGTGAACCAGGAAGTCCTGGATTTCAGTGTGACTGTTCTAGGCCTACAATCGGCACACATTTACAAGGGAGCAACTCCCTCTGAATTCAGCTGGAATTATTTCTGAAGGCCAAGCTACAAGTGATGAATGACACTTGAATGGCAAGTGGATTGAGTGGAGGGCAAGTGAACAGGGAGAAATACACTTGCCGTTCAAGTGTCATTTGTCACTTATCTTGGCCCAAAGTAACCATTGTACTGCATGTGGCAGGTAGGGCTGCTGAGAGCTTCCATTAGGTTTCCAGACAAAGATTCCTCTCTAGAAATCCCTCTCCCAACAGATTCCCTCCCCGTTCAGAAAAACACACATAAAATACTTGATTAGCATATGTTTGCTGCTAATATCCCCCAGCACTTTGCCTGGTTCCTGAAAACACCCAGGGCTACCTGGGTGCTCAGAAATTTGTACCCCTAGTCCTCACCGAGAGCCCTAGTAGCAGATGGCTCTCTCTCATCTTTGGCTCTTGTTCCTCAAATTGGAGATAATAGTGCTAACTAGGGTTGCCAGCTCCAAGTTGGGAAATTCCCGGAGATCTAGGGGGTGAAACCTGGAGAAACGGGTTTGGGGACGGAAAGGACCTTGGCATGGCATAATTCCATAGAGTCCATCCCCCAAAGTAGCCATTTTCTCCAGGTGAACTGATCTCTGTGGCCTGGAGACCATTTGTAATTCCGGGGGATCTCCAGCCACTACCTGGAGGCTGGCAACCCTAGTGCTAACCTGTGTTGTGAAGATTACTGAGCCAATGTATATAAAATGTTTTGAACATTTTTAAAAAACTGTATAAATGCTAAGTAGGATGCCCAATTCTTCCATTACAACCAGTGGAACTTAAAGGGGATGAATTGGGACTGGATTTCGCTCCAGTATCCATGCCTTCACTTGCTTTGTTTCCTTGCACTGCTTTTCCAAGCTGTTTGGATTCATGCTGAGGCCTCGCCACTGAAATAGAAGGCTTTAGAAATAGTGCAGAGACATGAAAGCTGCAGACATGACAAAGTAATAATGACACAATATTCAAAGCTTTGTATGGATTTAGTAGAATAATAAATGTCAAAAGCCATGAATAATTCCTTGTAATCCTAAATATATACCATGTGCCAGAAATCAGAGAACTGGTCTGTTGAGTTCCCCTAAGCAATTGCCCATTGACATTGCCAAATGTAAATTCAAACCAGATGATGGACTTTGGGTGGTCCCCTCAAGAGTCAAAATATGAAATGCCTTTAAAGATGCAACATCCAAACAGTTCTGGCAAAACAAACAATCAGATTGTTGCCGGCAAAGGACAGGATCGTTGTTGTCTAATGGTTAGATCCAGCAGGTTGAGCCTGTGGGCAGTTTAGGGAAGATGGGGAGAGAGTGTCACCACAAAATGGCTGCCATGGACAGGGGCACAGGCAGCCACAAAATGGCTGCATGAAGTCTGGAGACAAATTTTTAGGCGTTTCCAATCCAAGCATCCATCTATAAAGGAAGCAACTGTTTTGAAATGGGTGCAGCCAGAAGATACAAAGGTAGGAGATTCCTGGACTCTTCTAAAACAACTCCTGCTCCAGTGAAGTATAGGAAAGCCAGGACTGCTTTGAGGAAGAGAAGCTTTGGAAAGAAGAGAAAGACGGCAGGCATTGTGGCCCTTTGGGGATCACTGGATTAGATGGTTTAATACCCATTCAAGGCAAACAAAGGCTGGACACAGACATAATTGTAAAGGGATTTGAAGGGGATATAGAGATATGGGGCTTGGCTCCTTTGTACCCATTCTGCTAACAGTGGATCATTCCTCCTGCTCAGCATGTCTTTTCTGCCAGTATTCAGTATTGTCCGAATGGATTCAAAGGCTCCAAACAATAGCTTTTCAAGAAGCACACACTCAATATTGTTTGCTCCGTAGTGGTTCTGGTCAAACAGGGCCTGCAAGTTTTTGAAGCAGTACCTTTGAAGTAGGAGCCCCTCTACCTCACAAGATGACTGAGAAGATACAAGATTATTTTTCATTATTATTGATTCGATTTCTAGCCTGTCCTCCCTGTGAACAGGCTCAGGGCAGGTTACAGTAAAATGCTCAATGAGCATTAAAACACATAAATACATTTAAAAACCAGACAACACCACAAATACATACAAAACAGCATTTTGGATGGCGGGCCCCCTCCAATTTCCCCAATCATGGTATAAAACAAAGCAGAACAGAAGGGGTGGGGGCACAGTTTAAAATAATCTGGTGACTGCACTTATAGGGAGGCAGATGATTATGTTGCCCCCCTGGTGGGAGACCAGTAGGGAGGCTCCAAAAACAAAGACTGGCCTCAACCATATGCCTGGTGGAACATCTCTGTCTTACAGGCCCGGCAAAAAGATGTAAGATCTTGGCAGGCCTGGGTGTCCTCCAACAGAGAGTTCTACCAGGTTGGGGCCAGGACTGAAAAAACCCTGGCCCTGATCGAGGCCAGCTAGGCCTCCCTGGGGCCTGGGACCCCCAGTAGGATGGAGGGCAATACCACACATGCCACCCTGAGACCTTTGGAGAAGGGTAAGATTATGTGACAGATGAATAGATACATATATATCTCCTGCAATAGCTACAGACAGGCAATATTTATTTATTTATTTAGAAAATGCATAAGCCACCTCTCCAGAGACCTGCTTAAGGCAGTTCACAAAATGAAAGTGATAACACTAAAATCATAAAACGAACCCTAAAATTATCAATGTTAAAGCAAGCCAGAAAAACAAAATTTAAGCAACGGAAAAATAGTCTTCATTCTGTAAAACATAAAATCAATTTTAAAAGATGAAACCCTTCAAATTAAAAAAAATGCTGCTGTCAGATCAGACAAAAAACCCTCCTGCTGCTTCTCAGCTATAACCAAATCAAAAAGACCCAAATTATCCAGGGTCTCTGTTGGCCAATTTGATTCAGGTGCTGATTAATCCCCATACTGTGCAAACAGATTGAAGGTAGGTAGGATTTGTTTTTATGAACAGTAACTCTGAGATAATGTCTTTGTGCTTAGTTCACCTGCAAACATAAAAACAACACAAACAGCAACTCTCGATAGCACAATAAAAACCCTGTGGAATAATAAGTAGCCCATAGAAAGGGGAGCTTTGCAATAAGTCTTACCATCTGCAGTAATTTTCTGCAACGCTCATGGCCAATTTCACCTAAACAGTATGGACTGAAACTTCCTTCCACTCATCATGTGTCTGTCCCTGTTGGCTGTTAAAAAAAGAAAAGAAAAGATGCTAGTAGTCATATATAAGGTTGCTCTGATTTCCGCCACTTCACAGGACCTAGGAGAGCCCTCCTCCCCACCGCCACCCCGCTCCAATGCCAGTACTCAATACCGAAGAGTACCATGACAAAAAAATCCCTGGCTGAACTAACGAACTTAGTTGATTTTACTGTTCTACTGGAAGAAACTATTCTGCTTCTTCTTGCCCTCCATGTATCTGACGAAGAGAACTGTGATTCTCGAAAGCTTATGCTACAATAAAGTTGGTTAGTCTTAAAGGTGCTACTGGACTCTTTTTGATTTTGCTACTACAGACTAACACGGCTAACTCCTCTGGATCTACTGGACAAGGACATCTTTGTTTATAATCCTCAGCTGCCTGTTCTTGTTGGGTATCAGGAAATCTTTCAAGACAAAACTCCCCATAATAGAAAGTTTGACACATCTCAGGATCACTATATGGTCACAATTTGTAATGTGTAGTGTCCCAGTTCCATATCTATATTTTAGTTAATCTCAGTTTATAGAAAACTAGATGTCAGGAAGAAAGATTCTAGCCTGGCTGCCTTTCTGACGCACTAGTTGTTTCACATACAGGGAGTTTTGTGTATTTTTATTTAGTTTCATTTATTTAAATAATTTATAGATCTCATTTTCTCTGTATATATTCAAGGAAGTTGACAAAAATGAAAATAACTAAAATAAAATCCCACATAAAATATAAATGACAAAAGATGCAACTCTTTTAAAAACTAATCCCTGTACAAAAAGCTCTCTAAAGTTTTAGCCTTGCGCAGCTTCCAGAAATGTACCAGCCATCCTTGCTGAAACTGAATCCTGATAAGACAAAGGTAATGTTAGGCCTTTTCTGCATGGGCAATTTACTCCTCTCTTTTTGAGTGTTTGCCCCTCAAGGATCAGATTTATTTTGGCCTTTCCACCTACCTTTCTGCGCCTTGCTTTTATTCATGGTGTATTTGCTCTCTTTTTTTGTCCACACCGCCATGAAATAAAAAGGGTTATGCAGTGAGGTGTAGATGTCATCATTGGCATCACTGACATCACTGGTGCTGTCATATTATTCCCCCCCTTTTTTATTTTCAGATATGCCCAGTCACATTACCACTATGACGTAATGACATTATGATTAGAGATGGGCACGATCCGCATTACGAACGAAAAAACCCAAGATAATGGCGATCGCGCGATCGTGACCCGGCGGATCGTGATCGTTCACGGCCAATGATCCAGCGATCGGAGAGAGGCCTGGATCAGGGCGATCGGGCTTGGTTTGGGGATCCAGACACTCAGGCGCCAGCAATCTATTCCCCTGGCAACGGAGCCAGGGGAATGCCTGAGCTCTGTTTGCCCTCCTTCTGTCACCCTGGAAACCCCAATGGAAGCCCAGCTTTCCTTGATCAGCAAGGCTTCCTTCCAACCACGGAGCAGCAAAGCAGTCACAAGTTGGGAGAAGACACCCAGGGAAGGGAGGGGGAAGGGGGTGTTCTGTAGCCATGGGCACTCCAATCTCATCCCTGCAAACCCTGATAGGCAGCTCTGACGGCCACCGCCAGCACCCACCTTCCCACATAGCTGGGAATAGCAGCACGCCCCGCTTTGGCCTCCACGATCCATGGCTCGGGAACGGGAGATGCTCGGTGCGGATCGTTAATTCGGGATCAGCGCTGGCGCCAATCTATGATCAGCTGGATCGTTAATTTTTTTGGATCATGCCCATCTCTAATTATGATGTCCAAAGGTGCCCAGTACTAAGCCATTAGCAGTGGGAAAAAACAAAACAAAAGAGAAACAAAAGCAAAAGGAAACCCAACATGGAATGCATGCACTGTTGGCGCAGAGTAACCCCAAACACAAAACTTTAACCCCCAAAGCATAAATAGTTAATCTTTGAAAACCTAAAAGTTATCTATGTAACCATATGAATTGTTGTGAAGCACCTTTCCTTTTTGGAAGAAAACTTTATGAAGGTTTGCCCCCCAATGCCAGCCTCTCTGTCTTTCAGCCCTGGATCAGCCCTGGTACAGCTTTCCAGTTTGGATTGTGTGTGGGGTGGGGTGTGTGTGTCAAAAATCCTAAACAAAAATGTCTACTTGGAGCATGGCAGTCATATATCGGGGTGTTTTTAAAAAAAACAACCAAGTATAATGATGTTATAACATTATGACGGTATAGCATAATTATGCTTGGTTTTAAAAAAATCCCTATACATGACATATTGTATATGGAATAGTGTTTTAATGTTTATTTATAATGTTTTTATTGTTTTTAAACTTTATGTTATTAATTGTATGTTGTCACACTGCCCTGAGCCTGTCTGACAGGGAGGGTGGTCTAGAAATGCAATAAATAAAATAAATAAATAAATAAATAAGCACTGCTCCGAGTAGACATTTTTGTTTAGGATTTATGACACATACCCTGGTCCAAGCCATAGAGACTCACCTGGGCTTACCCCAAGCTGAGAAGCAGAGGCCAGCACCAGGGAGTCAAACCAATGCAATAAAAACTTCATTATGTTCTACCCAATCTGTGGTTTGAATGTCCCTCAGCCAATCATAAGAAGAGAAAGACGTAGAGTCCTGCGAATGAAGCAAGTCTACAACGTTTATTAAACGTGGAGGAGCAGAGGTCACGCAGAGAGTGGTTCCCGGGTGTCCAACACTCATCAAAGCTACAATAGCTGTGCAAAGCATTGTACACCTTTTGATTAATTACAATGTTTGTTGTTCTATTGGCTCAAATATTACTGTGGTCCTCGTTGGCTCAAGTAGGCGACCACCTCTAATGATACAATAGTCCAAGGGTATTCTTATTGGAAGAAATAACTTTAGTCAACAGCATAATTACAATATTTCCCGATTGCCTTTGCTTATCTTATCAGTGCTTGTTTTATCTTTAGAAGGAACATCTCTCTTCCTTTCCCACACATCTCTTTCATTATATCCATCTCTCTAGCCCATGTAACATTTTACCAAGGGCTCCCCAATGTTGCTTTTGGCAACCTTGTATGCTACAGGCAGAGATTGTTTCTCTGGGTTCTGTGGGAGGGGAGCACTCTCCCTTCCTGAGGAATGTGCTTGGAGTTGCATTTAGCACCCGTTCCCCTTTCTCTGGGGCTTCTCAGCCTTGAAAGGTACTGCTAATCTGGTTAACTCACAGCTAGCTTCCTTCTTTCCGTAACACATTTTCTTTCCCATTCTTCTTCTATTGCTACATTCGGCATGAACAGCTTTACTAAGAAGTGTCTGTATCAACCTATAAGCAGTGTCTAGCTACTAGTGGGTGCAGGTGCAGGTGTAACCACCTTATAGCAAGGTTCACAGTGGCTGGTCTCAATCTTCACAGTGACTAACATACATAAGTTCTGCTTTGGTCATTTTGTTTCAAGTCTCATTCTCTTGCAAGTTGCATTACAAATACTACATTATCTCCTGAGAATAATAATGCATAGCAATAATAAAGGCACATGAAATATTCTTCTTCATTAAATCTACTTCCCACAATTATGACGTTATAATGTCATAAGGTTTCCTTTTTTAAAAAAAAGGTGCATTTTGGGAAAGACTAGACTAGACTATTGAGGCTAGACTATTGTAATGCACTTTACGTGGATCCACCCTTAAAGTTAACTTGGAAATTCCATTTGGTACAGAGCACTGGAGCCCGGTCACTATCGGGCGCTGGGAGGAACATGCATGTTACACCCACTCTGCTGTCACTCCTGGTAACCAATGAGTTAACAGGTTCAATTTAAGATTCTGGTTAGCACCTACAAAGCCCTTAATGATCTTGGACCCGCATATATGCAGGACTGCCTCTCTTGTTATGCTCTGCCATGACAGTTTCACCCATCTGAGCAAATGTGCCACCCTGAATATGGGTAAAATTGGCAATTGCCCAGTGGCACGTATTCTCTGTGGTGGCACCTTGTAGAATGGCCTGCCTGAGGAAGTCAGGAAGGACCCCACACTTCTGCTGCTTTTCTTTTTACAGAATATGCAAAACAGAAATGTTCAGGAGGGCAATTTACAAAGGGATTCAAAGTTGTATAATAGAACAGTTTGGGATGGAAATAGGACTTCCATCTATTGTATGATATGTGTTGGCTGACTTACGTGCTATTGCTTCTGCAAACCTGAGCTGTCTTTGCAGACCTCATCCTAGCGAGAAATCAGCTGTGTGAAGGGATTGCTTTGCTTCTGCTGGCTTAGAGCCAAGCTACAAGAGATGAATTCCACTTGCCTGGCAAGTGAACAGACTCGTGTATTCCTCCCTGTTCACTTGCCATTCACTTGCGCTCCACTTGATCAAGTGGAGAGCAAGAGAATGGCAAGTGAACAGGGAGGAATACATGTGAGTCTGTTCACTTGCCAGGCAAGTGTCATTCGTCACTTGTAGCTTGGCTCTTAGCTGGGATTTTTGCAGTACATTCCTTTTAAGAGCTGTTCCTCCTCTCCCTCCTTTAAAAAGCTGTCTGAAATCTCCATCCCTCCCTCCACTTCAAAGAAAGAAGAGCATCTAAGGAGAAAAAATGGGGTAAGGTAGCAGTGAGAAAGTGCTCTTAGGTTGGTGGAGGGGGTTACGTGTAGGGTTTCCAGGTCCCTGGGGGGGCAAACCGGGGGATGTGGGGCACAGGGAGAACTGTACAACACTGCCTGTGTTCTCGGCACAAGCTATTATGGCTAGCATCAACCAATGTACAGGCCACCACATTTTGCACCCGCTGTCATTTATGGATTGTTTTCAAAGCAGCTCAGTGTATAGCATAATACAGTAGTCTGTCCTCGAAGGCTACTATGGAATGGTGTGGCCAGATCAGCAGCATCTGTAAAAAGAGTCAGTTTCCTTGTGAAAGGAAACTGAAAGAAAGCTCTCTTAGCAACTGACCCTGGTTGCTTTTTAACTAATAGGAAGGGAGAATGTAACAAACCCCCTGAACTCTTAACTGACTGCCAGAATCAGTATGAAGGAGCCAGATGGTACACCTGAAAAGGTACAGAGGGTACACCTGGAAACGATTTATCACTTCATATGCATGTAAGAACTAGGCCAGAGAAATATATTCAAAACAAAATATTTTCGTCTGGTTGGAATTTCAGAGATAAAAGGGGGCCAAAGGAGAATTTAATGGACTTGTTTTTCAGTGTGGCTTAAACACACTTAACCTTTTGTCTCCAAGGCACCTCCATTAGTTATGATTGAAATTGTAACAAAGCACAATAAGCCTTTTTGTGCGAGATTCTTCATAACTTGTCTCTGTGCCCACAAATGCTGTGTTCAGTCTGAGAAAAATGGTTTGTACCTTTAAAGGACTAAAAAAATGGGAGGGGTTGCAGCATTTCAATTAGCCACTGCCTTTAACAGCAGCTTGGTGTGCCAATATTAACAGGTGCTGATGTTTATCTCCTTGCTTCAAAAGCTCCGTTAGCTAATTTTTGGTACAATCCTAAGCAGAGTTACAGCCTTCTAAGCCTTCAGTGGACTTTGAAGGGTATAACTCTGGTAGGTTTGTACCAAAAATCAGCAGATAGAATTCTTGTGGGTAGGAACTTCAAAAATGCTCACTTTCCCATCCACATGGCATTCAAAAAGATTATATCAAACCACGTTTGAAAAACATTGCATCAAAGCATGGGAAAACCTGAAAAGTGAATGTTTTTTTTTAAAAAAAACTTCATTTAGGATGCCAAACTGGAGCCCAACCTCCATATGGAAACGATCTCTGCTCAGGACAGCACTACAAGTGACTATTCAAAGTGCAAGAGCAAGGTGGCAGAATATGCAGTGATGGCAAAATTGACGAGTTATATAAACAGAAGACCAATAAGAGAATTTGAAGAGAAACATGTAGGGGTTACGTGTAGGGTTTCCAGGTCCCTGGGGGGCCAAACCGGGGGATGGGGGGCACAGGGAGAACTGTACAACACTGCCTGTGTTCTCGGCACAAGCTATTATGGCTAGCATCAACCAATGTACAGGCCACCGCAAATTATTTTGCTTATAAAGAATAGAATAAATAAGATGTTGCAGTTTTACAAACTGGAATAAGATCACATACTGACTTATTGTATATAGTTTATAAGAGGTTATAGTCTGACAAGGGGGGAAATGTATGAATATATAATCGAATATATAATTGCTAAAATAGTTTGTAGGTATGAAAACATTGATAAAGCTAGGGATAAGTAGAGAGGATTGCTATATTCATCAGTTGCATAAAGAGATAAGATGAAATATTGTAGTAATAATGGAATGAGGAGTTTTTCCTTTTTGATTATTAATTTTTATTAAGTGTGGAGAAGGAGGTGGGAGGCGCTTAAGTATGTGTAGTATAGAGGAATGATATATAGTAATGGGACTTAACAGTTGCAATCTTTATTGCTACATGGATAAATATTGAAAAAGATTAAGTTTTTGTGCACTCTGTATTCTAAGAATTCTTGTAGCGATAAGTCGCAAAATCTTCTTGACCTTATTAACTTTTCCCTCCCCACTTCTTTCTTTTTGTATCCATTTTTTTTACTTTGATAAAATAAAATAAAATAAAATATATATTTAAAAAAAAAACAAAGTGCAAGAGCAAGCCAGACTGTTTTTCCCTCAGGTTTTTTTCTGGGCAACCTAGGTTTGCCAACCTTTAGGTGGTGGCTGGAGATCTCTTGGAATTACTATTCATCTCCAGGCCACAGAAATCAGTTCCTCTGGAGAAAATGGCTGCTTTGGAGGGTAAACTTTTATGACACTATACTCTGCTGAGCTCCGTCCCCTCCCCTGACCCGGTCTTTGCCAGGCTCTACCCCTGAAATCTCCAGGAATTCCCCAACCTGGAGTTGGCAACCCTAGGTCCACCCTGTGTTATGCCCATTTCTGTCAGCCTGAGCAAGCGGCCAGCCCCAAAGAGTAAGTTCTTTGGCAGGTGATCATTTCTGGCACAGCCTTCCTTCCTAAAAGTACTGCTGTGGTCAAAATCCTGTACTTCATCCTTGAGGTAATATTTCCCTCCATAATTCCACATTCCTCAGACTACCTGGTAGCAAGGCTTGAGGCAAGTGCTAGAATGCAGAGAAGTCATAGCCAGTGGCAGAGTAGATGCTTCATATGCAAAAGGTTTGATTCAGTCCTCTGAATTCAGTTAGAGTGTTGGAAAGTTTTCTCCCAGAGATCTTCAGCCGGAGTTTTGGGGAACTGTCGCTAGTCACAGGGAGACAGCAGATGGACCAATGGTCTGACTGAATGGGACTGTGCACATGTTGCAAAGTGTGCGCAGTCTACACTCATGTTCAGATAATGGGATTGTTACTAAAGGCCTTGCCTGTACCTCCTCAGATTTCTGAAAAGGCCTACTTTGTAATGTGTGTGCCTACCTAGTATAAAGAAACTTCAGAACAGCCATGGAACGGATAAAATCCTGGTTCCATGCACTTGCTAAGGACTAGCTTTTTGCTCTTACTCTTGTAAATAATATATATTTCTATCGAATGTATGTCTGAACTAATCTTCTCAATTTTTAACTGAGAGCTGCTATGTTTGGTTCGGGTTGCTGTCTGACACAGTACAGCATTGTACAACATTGCACGGTCACTGCCATACAATATCAGTTTCCTGCCACCTGAAACAAGGGTTATCACCACCTTGTTTTGTCTGGCAGAGGCTATGTGCCTGCAACAGCTGTGTGATAGGCAGAAATTGAACAAATGCCCCTCACAGCGTCTCCATGTTGAGGAAAGCTGTGTGCGGCTGAATTTTGGCTCACTAGGAAATTGTTAAAGGTGTAATGTTTGTCAGGGAAAAACTAACTTTAAAGAAACCAACCCAAATGAAGAGAAATTCTATGTCCTTAGTTGCAGTAGACTAGAGTTGTTAACTTTTTACCAGTCTCTGTTCCTGTGCCTTTAAGTGTAGCTTAATATATGGGCCGTATTATCATGTTGTAAAAAGTTTCAGTTTGTAAATTTGTTCATCTATTTGTTCATTTATTCTCTGCCTTTCTCCCCAGTGGGGATGCAAAGTGGCTGACGTTCTCTCTTCCATTGTATCTGCATAACAGCCCTGGGAAGTAGGTTAGGCTGAGAGCGTGTGACTGGCCCAAGGTCACCCAACAAGCTTCCATGGTAGAACTGGGATTCAAACCTGAGTCTTCCGTATCCTAGTCTGATACTCCAACCACTATACCACATTGGGTCTCAGACTGACTTCTGCATTTTGAACTGCTGTTAAAAGCACAGGTCTTTTGTGCTCCATTGGTCTCCTGAAGTGACTCTGCCCACATCACTTTGAGGCTATTATAGCCAATACTGAAACTAGCCTTCAGAACAATATGCATCTTAGGTGGTTGTTTTTTTAAGCATTTACTGCCTATCCAGCCTCTAGAAAGCGAATGTTGTATGGTGGTTAGAGTTAAATTAGGATATAGGAGGCGTGGCTTGAAATCTCCACTCTTGTCATGAATAGTATTGTCAGCTGTCTCTTTAATAGAGGTTTAATGTGCAAAAATGGGTAGTTGGCGTTTTTGAAACGGAGCTAAATAACTTCATCTGATAACTACTTCTCATCAAACTGATACTAAAGGTACAGCTAGAGAAACCACTTTGAAAGTTCTCAGTCGTAATCACAAATGGGGACCCTAACACGTACCTAGGCAAATGCTAGGAGATTTGAGGGGGTAGTGCCTGGGGAGAGTGGAGTTTGGAGAGGATGTGAAGTCACTCTGGGTTACACTCTAGGAATTTATCTTAATCTCTATGATCATTGCTCAGGGAAATTCCTAGAGCATCACCAGTGAGGTCATTTTTTCTCCTGTTCCTCAGTTTGTTAAGAACTGAAGATTGGGACTGTGGCCAACTGGGAAGCCTAGTCACAAAGATCACTGGATGGCCTTGAGCAGGTAACCTATCTCACAGGGTTGTTCTGAAAATAAAAGAGGAGAACATATGTCACTTGAGGAAAAGGCAAAATAAAAAGAATGATAAAAGGATGGATTTTAGATCTGTTCTTGAGTATTCATTGTTATTTGTATGTAATCATACTTAACACTTTATATATATAAAGACAAGTGTCCTGACAGACTCATCAATGCCCAGCCCAAACGGCTGGAGCTAGTATGGTTGCCAGGGACCTGGAGTCCCTGGATGGGAGATGCTCAGGTCCCTGGACTCTCCCAGCGAGGGACTGGGAGCTGGCACTTATCCTGGCTTCCTTCTTCATGCCCGCTGCACACATGCTTGCCCGGATGGGAGTGACATCATCAGGCGGGGGTCAAAGGGTGCTCCCGGGGCAAAGGAAGCCCTTGTCCTTGCCGGCACAGGCTGCTCTCGCCACAACCATGGTCTGCTCTTGCTGCCACCGTTGTGGCCCGCTCTCGTTTGGTGCAAAGGGGCTGCGGCGGCAAGAATGGGCTGCGGTGGTGGCGACAGCGGCCTGCTCTTGCCACCGCTGCCGCGGCCCACTCTCGCAGTGTGCTGCATCGCCTGGGGAAGGGGTGACCCAGGGAGCGTGCCCCCCACCAGCCAAGTAAGTGGGCACAGGGAGAGGAAAAGATGGGATCAGGGGACCCCCCACCCTGGGTGGGGGGATGAGAACCCTAGGACCTAGAAACATGAAATTTGGGGAGATTCCTTTCATGATGTAAACACCCACTAAGAAGAGATTTTAAGAAATTCGCCCCCTAAGAGGGTAAAAATGGGTAAAATGTGTTTTCCCAAAGGGATACAGATTCCCTGTATGGCTGGCAGGCTGCTGCCTGCTTGTGCCCCTGCCCTGATTGGGCCAGCCTTTCAAGGTCATTTGCATATGTGGGCTGATTGGGGCTTACAACATTCCACCTTCCCCCCCCCCCCCAGACACTTGGGACACAGAGTTCATTTGTGTATATGGCCTGACTGGTCCTCATCTCTCACATTCTAAACAGTATGCAGTTGCTATTGGGAGCCATTGAATGTGTCCTGAGATAAAATGCACCTCCCAGTCTTCCACTAAAAGTTCACTAGGATTGCCAATCTACCTGTGGGGCCTGGCTTTCCTGTGTGGCTGACAGGCTCCTGCCTGCTTACACCCCCCCCCCACTCTGATTGGTCAGCTGTGGAACTGTAAGCCAAGCAACAAGAGATGGATTACAGGAAGAGGAGCACATGAAGGAAGTTGCAATGTTAGCCAGGAAGCTGAGTTTTAAAAGAGATCAGAAGGCTTTGTCAATTTCCCCTCTCTACAGTGCCAGTGAGATCTCTGCTCAGAAGGTTTGTTTATTTCCTCTTTGCCTCTTAGGAAGGGAGGTGAAACTGAAAAAGTCTTCAGGAGGCAAAGAGGAAATTAACAAACCCTCTGAGCAGGATCTTCCTGGCTCTGCAGAGAGGGGAAATTGGCAAAGCCTTCTGATCTCTTTTAAAACTCAGCTACCCGGCTTCCAGGCTAACATTGCAACTCCCTTCACGTCCTCCTCCTTGTGTTATTCATCTCTTGTAGCTTGGCTCTTTGTGTTCTCAGGTAAAAATCACTTTACTTCACTTTATTCAAACACCTTTGTGAAGCTCGGGTACTATGCCATTATACTACAAAACCAACTAAAAAAAAAACCCACAAACCAAAAAAATGTTACATACCCATAAGTATTATAACTGGATTTAAAGTAGTTAAGTACTGTAGCGAAGCACAGGTATGAAGCTAGTGATGCTATAAGGAAATATAAATAAAGGAAGCTTTAACATAAAATACAGTGAGATGGATCCAGCCAGTTTTTCTGTTGTTGAAATATGGTGGAAGAATCTCATTTGACCACCCAAAAATTTATGCTGGGAATCATGAAGCCTGTATGGATAGAAGCCATGTAGGACTGGGGTTGTGGCAAGGATAGGGACTAGCCAAGACAGTACGAAAATGTTCATCGGATCCATCGCTGGATCAGTGTTGCTACACACACACACACACACACACACACACACACCGAAGTTCAAATAGTTGCTTGATGTTGAAAAATGCAGCTGGAAATATTATTTTCCCTTAAATGCATTTTCATATGAGCTGATTTTATGCATGGTGAGTTTGTACACCTAGGTCATTACACAGCAATGGAAGTGAATGCTCCCTGTTTGATTGTGGATTCACAGGACTCTTGCTGAGATCACAATGCAAGTCTTTATCACACGGGTGGAAGAATTCACTGTTGAAGTGAGGCCTATAGAACTTGTAGCTGCAGTGCTAAGGACCCTTTCCTGGGCATAAGGCCCTCTGAATAGTATGGGACTTACTTCTGAGGAGACCTGGGTAGAATTGTTCCCTGTCACCACCAAGGCAGTAACAGTCCACTTGGAGGTCTACCAACCTGTTTTTGATGCCTATTTGAGACTGCAAATACAACAGGGAGGATATCAAGCCAGAATGCGTGGCCTTATGCTCTACAATAGGCTTGGTGCATCACCAGTGAAACTGGTCTAGTTGCAAGTCTTAAGCCATTGCTAAAGCACACCAAACAGATGACACATTTAAAGCTATGGGTCACTCTAAACATTATTTCCTTCACGAGTTCTCCACAAAGCCAACCCGAGCTCAGACACACAGCAGCTTTGGGAAAAGGCTTGCGTAAAAAAGAAGAGCCCAAATGGGCTTGGAAAACTGCCTCTGGCGGGAGGAAAGCTCTTGCTCTTCTCCCAAGCTTTTTTCCCTGAGCAAAAATAGTGAGTGGGGGCAACGCTTTCCCCATTTCTGCTGCCTTAGAGCCAAGCTGCAAGTGACGAATTACACTTCCTGGCAAGTGAACAGACTCACATGAACAGACTCACTTGCTCTCTCACTTGGAGAGCAAGTGAACGGCAAGTGAACAGGGAGGAATACACGTGAGTCTGTTCACTTGCCAGGCAAGGGTAATTCATCACTTGTAGCTTGGCTCTTATATGCAGAGAATACCTCCATGTGGAGCAGATGAAACAAGAGACTCTCCCCCTCATTCTTTCTGCTCAGGGGAAAAAATCTTGGGTGAAAGGCAGCACCTCTTCTGGTGGAAGAAGGGATAAATTCGATTCATTTGAAATGTGGTGCTGGAGGAGAGTTTTGCGGATACCATGGACAGCCAAAAATACAAATAAGCGGGTGCTAGATCAAATCAAGCCTGAATCCTCTCTAGAAGCTAAAATGACAAAACTAAGGCTATTGTACTAAGAGAAGATTCTCTGGAAAAGTCAATAATGCTAGGAAAAGTGGAAGGCAGTAGGAAAAAAGGAAGACCTAAAATGAGATGGCTTGACTCAATCAAAGAAGCCACGTCCCCCAGTTTGCAGGATCTGGCCAAGTCTGTTAATGATAGTACATTTGGGAGGTCTTTCATTCATAGGGTTGCCATAGGTTGGAGGCAACTTGATGGCATATAGCACACATTCCTGGTGACAGCTTTCCGAGCCCATTTGGGTTCTTTTTTAATGCAAGCCATTCCCCAAAGCTGCTGTGTGTCTGTACAAGCCTGGGTTGGCTCCGTGGAGAACTCGTGAACAAAGTAACATTTAGAGTGATCCTCAGACACAGCAGAACAGGGGCAGAGCCATCCTCATTAATGCAAGTTTTCTACCTCCAGCAATTACATACACCAAAAACTGCTGCTACGCAAGTGTTTTGGTTCTCAGAGTGGTACACATGCACATGTGTTTTCTCTTATATTTGCCTCTCATTTAGATCCAATCCAGAGCAAATAGACCCTATCCGAGATGGAGTGCGAAGATACCTTCAGCTCCCATGTGACCGGACTGTGCTGATACTCCATGCAAAGGTTGCACAGAAATCATACGGCAATGAAAAAAGGTAGGAAGTCACCTTACATTTTCTCTTTAAACCAGAGATCCGCAGAGACCTCTGCAGTATAGAAATGAGATTGCATGTATAGATGCATACGTTTGTCTTTCCCATAAGTAAGGCTCTTGTTAGTCATCCAGGCATTCTCAGCTCTGCTGCTCTTCCTTGCTTTGACCCACAAACTAATTTTCCTATCACTGTTTTGTATGATATGTTGTAACTATGGGAAGCAGAGAGGATTCCAGTTCTGCCACAGCCTTCAGCAGTTTTAATTGCACAAATAAGAATGCTAAGTATTCTGAATAATTACAAAAATTTCTATATTTACCGTGGCCTGAGCTTCCTCCATACCCAACCAGCCAAAACCTCCTGGTATTTTTTCATTGCAATGCGAAACACAGAGAAATATCATATTCTAATTCCAGAGAGTCATTTGGCCCTGCAATCATCCTACACAGCCCCCCTACCCAAATGTCCCTCCATACTACATTGGACATGAGAGATGCCATTTCTTGTAAGGCAAGTGCTTCTCCCAGCCGGAAAAATTAGATCTTCTCCAGAGACCTGCCTCTGGGGTATCCTCTCCTTGTCTGCATTTTGGAGCACCTGCCAGGTGAGAACAATACCTTGAATGCTGCTTTTGACCCCAGCTAAGTTGGCTTTTTTGCTGTGAAAAATTCCAGAGGGGGTCACTGGGATAGTCTGTTGCAGCAAAAATAAACAGGAGTCGAGTGGCTCACACAATTTTAAAGGCTCACACAATTTTATTCCAGCATAAGCTTTCATGAACTAGAGCCCACTTATTCTGTCACTAGGAGGTAATCTTCCCTTTGCATTTGTGGGCTTAAGGGATCACGAAACGCAGCATATACAGAATGATTATAATTATGTAAAGTTCAGACCTAATCTGGAAGAATACAGAGACCATTCACTAGCTATGCTTGGTTATTTAATACCAGTAATGGGTGTTATAGCTGGATCCTCACAGGGGCTGACAATCATAATGGGATCCCCCACAGCCCAAAACCCTCCTTTCCCTTTCCGAAGTGGAAAAAACTTTTTAAAGTGCTAAAAAGGGGGTGATGCAGAGCTTATTTATTTACTTATTTATCTATACTCTGTCTTTCTCCGCAACGGGGGCCCAAAGCTAGTTACATCATTCCCCCCTCCTCTGTTTTATCCTTACAGCAACCCCATAAGGTAGGTTAGGCTGAGAGTGTGTGACTGGCCCAAGGTTCCCCAACAAGCTTCCGTGACAGAGTGGAGATCTGAACCTGAATTTCCCAAATCCTAATCTAACTACTACACCACAATGACTCTCTGGCTTTGTCATTTTGAAAGTGGAGCTTAGATTAATCACTATCCCTATATTGGCTACAGATGGAGAATTCAAATGGACACTCCACCCACAGTCACCCCACAGTCCTTCCCATGAGCTGGATGAAATGAGGTTTTCCCTTGATCCGTCTCATAGTCACAGTTATAGTGACACAAATATCCTAAATCCTGGTCCATCTCAAACTGAGAGTTGGTGTAAAACCTAATAATGGATCACAAATCAGCATTTTTAAGCTGGAGTCTCCTTTTGATGCTCTTTTGTTGAAGAATTAAGACAAGAATTGTGTCAGAAATAGGGGTGTGCAAAGGCACTCTGTTTCGGGATTCTCGTTTCGGGTATACCCGAAACGAGAATCTGTTTCGGCAACAGCTAAATCTGAAACGGCAAGCCGTTTCGGGTTTAGCAGTTTGGTATTGTTTCGGATTGTTTCGGGTTGTTTCGGGTTTTTCAATGGGAAAATGCCTCCATCTTCCCGGACGCCTGGGGGAGGCATTTTCCCACCTAATCAAGCCAAAATTGGTGGGGACCTTCCTCTAACTCCTCTCTAACAGCCCCCCAAGTTTCAGACCGATTGGACTTTGGGGGGGCATGTTATGGCCCCCCAAACCAGGTCCCCCTATCCTCGCCTAAAAAAAGGAAACGTGAACGTATTTTTAGCTTGCTGCTGCTAATCTTCTTCATTATTTCCTATGGGGAAAAAATGAAGAGGCAGGCTTGTCTTGCCAGGGGTGGAATTTTGCATGCAAAATGCCCCCCAACCCTCAGGGGCCCTTCTCCCACCTTTCCTCCCACCCCCCACCAAGGCTCAGCCTGCTCCCACTTGGGGGGGGCATTTCATGGCCTCCCCAAGTAGGAGCTCTTTTCCCCACCAATTTCACCTGGGGGAGGATTGTCTTGCCAGGGGTGGCATTTTGCATGCAAAATGCCCCCCAACCCTCAGGGACCCTTCTCCCACCTCCACTCCCACCCCCCACCAAGGATCAGCCAGCTCCCACTTGGGGGGGCATTTCATGGCCTCCCCAAGTAGGTGCTCTCAGCCCCCAAAGTCCACCCCCTACAGCCCCACACAAACCCAATTCCCCCCCAGCTGCCACACACAGACCCAAATCCCCACATTAGCCCCTCACAGACCCAAATCCACCCCCAGCAGCCCCACACCCATAACCCCAGGAACAGGCTGGCAAAGGCCAGCCCTCTCCCTTTGTTCCCTATGCTAGGAACTTCTAAACGCTCTTTCCCAGGGCAATTCCGCACAGCCCAGGGGTGCCACAATGGTGGGCAAAATTCTGAGTGCCAGCTTGTCCCTGTGAAAGAACACCTGAACCACAGACACCCTCCCTCAAATCCCCCCACCACCTACAGAGATGGCTGGCCAGCCAGCCCCATTGTTCCCTGTGATGGGAACCAACTGCACAACAAAGAATAAAACACGAACAACACAAAATAAAGTTTTTTAAAAAATATTTTCTCCCTTTCAAAGTACAAGTAGGCAAAGCATTATGACACATTACACCAGCAGTCCCCCACCCAGAAAAATAACACAACTCTCACTTAACATCAGAGAATCACAAAAGCACAATTCCTGTCAAAAACACTTTATTTCTTTAACTGCTTTAGGTTATACAGTAGGAGGACACAACAAGGCATGATAGCAGTGTACTACACAAAATAATACAACCCACTTCACCGTTTTTGACAGCAATTGTGTTTGGGTGATTCTCTGATGTGAAGTGAGTTGTGTTATTTTTGTGTAGTACACTGATTTCATGCCCTGTTGTGCCTTCCTACTGTGTAACCTAAAGCAGTTAAAGAAATAAAGTGCTTTTGACAGCAATTTTTTGGGGTGATTCTTTAATGTGAAGTGAGTTGTGTTATTTTTGTGTAAGATACTGCTGCCATGCCCTTTGGTGTGCCCCCCTGCTGTGTAACCTAAAGCTGTTCAAGAAATAAAGTGTTTTTGACAGGAATTGTGCTTTTGTGATTCTCTGATGTTAATTGAGTTGTGTTATTTTTGTGAGGTGGAATGCTGGAATGCCCTTTGGTGTGCCCCCCCTGCTGTGTAACCTAAAGCTGTTCAAGAAATAAAGTGTTTTTGACAGGAATTGTGCTTTTGTGATTCTCTGATGTTAAGTGAGTTGTGTTAATTTTTCTGTGTGGGGGACTGCTGGTGTAATGTGTCATAATGCTTTGCCTACTTGTACTTTGAAAGGGAGAAAATAATTTTTTAAAAACTTTATTTTGTGTTGTTCATGTTTTATTCTTTGTTGTGCAATTGGTTCCCATCATAGGGAACAATGGGGCTGGCTGGCCAGCCATCTCTGTAGGTGGTGGGGGGATTTGAGGGAGGGTGTCTGTGGTTCAGGTGCTCTTTCACAGGTGCTCTTTCACAGGGACAAGCTGGCACTCAGAAGTTTGCCCACCATTGTGGCACCCCTGGGCTGTGCGGAATTGCCCTGGGAAAGAGCGTTTAGAAGTTCCTAGCATAGGGAACAAAGGGAGAGGGCTGGCCTTTGCCAGCCTGTTCCTGGGGTTATGGGTGTGGGGCTGCTGGGGGTGGATTTGGGTCTGTGAGGGGCTAATGTGGGGATTTGGGTCTGTGTGTGGCAGCTGGGGGGGATTGGGTTTGTGTGGGGCTGTAGGGGGTGGACTTTGGGGGCTGAGAGCACCTACTTGGGGAGCCCATGAAATGCCCCCCAAGTGGGAGCTGGCTGATCCTTGGTGGGGGGTGGGAGTAGAGGTGGGAGAAGGGTCCCTGAGGGTTGGGGGGCATTTTGCATGCAAAATGCCACCCTTGGCAAGACAAGCCTGCCTCTTCATTTTTTCCCCATAGGAAATAATGAAGAAGATTAGCAGCAGCAAGCTAAAAATACATTCACGTTTCCCTTTTTTAGGCAAGGATAGGGGAACCTGGTTTGGGGGGCCATAACATGCCCCCCCAAAGTCCAATCGGTCTGAAACTTGGGGGGCTGTTAGAGAGGAGTTAGAGGAAGGTCCCCACCAATTTTGGCTTGATTAGGTGGGAAAATGCCTCCCCCAGGCGTCCGGGAAGACGGAGGCATTTTCCCATTGAAAAACCCGAAACAACCCGAAACAACCCAAAACGTTTCGGAAATCGCTGTTTCGGATTACCTGAAACGTTTCGGGTTTTCTGAAACATTTCGGGAGAACCCGAAACAACCCGAAACAGGTTGTTTCGGGGTTTTTTTGGGTATCATATACCCGAATTGCACACCCCTAGTCAGAAACAGAATGTCCTGGTAGGCTGAAATGAGCTGCTGTAGCACAGTGGTTAAGTGGTTCGGCAGCAAGCCTGCAAATCAACACTCTACTGGTTTGAATCCCTCTACTACCATGAGACCAGTAGGTGGCCTTGGGTAAGCCACTCCTCTTAGCCGCAGCTCCCTGCTGTATTGTGGGGAAAATAATAACATTAACTTGTTCACCACTCTGGGTGAGGCAGTTTATTATGATGATTATTATTAAAATTACATGCAACACAATCAATAATAAATAAAGATCACGTTATCATTGATTGGCCTTGCTGAGCTGATACAAGTTTCCGCCAGAGACCTAAGTATCAGCCAGGTATCAGTGCAAGATGTACGCTTTTCCAAGTAACACCGTCTTTTGCAATTCTGTAGGTGTTATGTCAGAAAGCTGCAGTTTTTCCATATAAGTTGCAAATATCATCATCATCATCATCATCATCATCATCATCATCATCATTATTATTATTAATTTGTAGAAAGGGCCTCTGGTCAAGGCAGCACATGGTTAGCACCGCTCAATTTTAGTACCAGTCAGCTCTCTCTCTCTCTCTCCCCCCTCCCCTGCATATATTTTCACAACTCAACATGATAGGAAGATTCCTGAGCTAATGCTACTGTGACACAAAGTGTTCCAAAAAATGGAAAAGTTGTGGGTTTGGCAGGACAAAAAGAACTAGCCCTAAATATTCCAGTTACAGTTTAAATGAGCCCCACTGTAGTACTTTCCCCCCCTGTGTATACTGAATCCAGGACCCTATATCATAATGAAAGTGCTGGAAAATACTATTATTGTGTTGGGCTATAAAACCGCTCATTTTGATGCTTTGATTACTAACATTTTATATGGTGTCAGTACGGCATGAATCTCAACCATTCACGTGAGTTTAAAGATGGTGGAAACCCAAATAAAACACAGGAAAACATGTTTCCAAACCTCTGGACCACCGTTTATTTGTGTTGGTCTACGATTCTGGCTGTGAATGTAAACTCTGTGCTCAACCTGTTGGAACTTCCACATTCCTAGCTGGAAAAGTCACCTTGACAAGTTCTCCCTCTGCTCCAGCAAGGAAGAAATGCAAGCTTATTTCCCTATATAATCGCCACCATCCTCCATGGGTCAGGGTTGGTCTGATCAGCTCACAGAGCCTCTGTTAGATGTGGCTGTTTCATGCAGACTTCTGGAGCCAGGAGTGGGGGCATCAAAGAGATGGCAAGACCATGGGTGATGGTGGTTATGAGAAGAAATGCTGAAGGAGCTTCCCCAGAGAGACCCTGTGGCACACACATCACTGTTGATACTGAAATGCGTGTTATCTGCCCCTTTACATCACCCTCTGCCCTGACCTAGGTAGCCTAGGCAAGCCTGATCCTACCAAATCTTAGAAGCTAATCAAGGTCGACCTTGGTTAGTAATTGGATGGGAGACCTCCAAAGAAGACCAGGGTTGCTATGCAAATGCAGGCAATGGCAAACCACCTCTTGCCTTGAAAACCCCACCAGAGGTTGCTGTAGGGGGTTTCATAAGTCAACTATGATTTTTTAGCAATCTCTACCACTTCATTGCCTAATGGATGGGTTGAGGGATGTGCTTGGAGGCAGAAGAAATTAGAATACAGTTCCACAACAGATACATTACGGGATGAGAAGCCATTTGAAAGATAGTGCTGGGAGGGAGTGCTGGCCTTAAACTGAGTATAAAGTTCAGCCACAAATGAATGTATCAGTCTCAAGCAAATCTGTGGCTTGGTTCAGTGTCTGTGACAAGCTGTGGTTTGCTGCCATGTGAATGTGCCTACAGATCACCAAGCTTGCTTCCTGCTTCTCTATCTGTGTGATGAGATAATGTTTTGTTTTGGCCAGATAACAAAAGATTTCTGGACTCACCGCAAACCTTCTTTTGCAATGACATCTGAACCTACAACTTATGCTTTCCACTTACCCTGTAAACTAGGATGCAAAACTGGGACTCAGGCTACTTCCACAGGGGGCAGAAAATGTAGCATGTGCTGTAGGAGCGGATAGAAATAGTGTCCACATCATCCCTTCCTGCAAGGCTCTTTGAAGATGACACACACCTTTCACTTTGTTGTGCTGACTTGGAAGATCTAAGACAATAACAATCATGCGCCCCATGTTCCAGCATCTCCTCTTCCCAACTGAGTTATGGTCTGCAGTCCAGTAGCACCTTTAAGACTAACCAATTTTATTATAGCATAAGCTTTCGAGAATCAAGTTCTCTTCGTCAGATGCCTGATCAGGCATCTGACGAAGAGAACTTGATTCTCGAAAGCTTATGCTATAATAAAATTGGTTAGTCTTAAAGGTGCTACTGGACTCTTTTTGATTTTGCTACTACAGACTAACACGGCTAACTCCTCTGGATCTATGGTCTGCAGTGTGGCTCAGCTGTGAAAAGAAAAAGAAGCTCTTTAAAGGGCAGAGGGGGGAGTAGTGCTGAGATCTCCCATTAAAAGTGGTTGAAAGTAGGACATAACCTGTGCTTTGCACAATCAAACAGAAGCAGAGAGATTTTTCAGAGAAGCAGAGATGGTATGAAAGAGGGATTGCAATGGTGACCTGGGTAGGACAGGCTAGCCCGATCATCTTAGGTCTCGAAACCTAAGCAGTATTCGCCATGGTTAGAATTGGATGGGAGACCACCAAGGAAGTCCAGGGTTGCTACACAGAGGCAGGCAATGAGAGACCCCCTCTGAATGCCTCCTGCCTTGAAATCCTGTGAGGTCACCATAAGTTAGCTGCAACTTGGCAAAAATTTTAAAAATTCATCCCACTGTTACTTCAGGTAATTGGGTTTTGCAGAGTTTTGTATTGCTTTAAAAACCTGCCAACCCTGTTTAACCAGAGGCCACAAAAAGACCAAAAAAGTATACATTGTTTGTGAGACTTGAAGTTTTTCTTTCTTTTATTAAGTTTGTACACAATACAATGAATTACAACAGGTTGCAAACTGTAAATTACAGATTACAGAGAGAGAATATAATAAGTAATATATAACTTAAATATTGTTTACATAGTATAACATTATATAGCAGAAACTAGAGGATAACTTACACATCTGCGTACATATGAAAAAACTTCAGTCCTAGTTGAAAAATATATTCTGTGTGAAACATAAAGATTTGTTGTGATTTTCTATTTTTGTTGTACACTTGTCTTATGAATTGTACGTTTCTATTCAAAAGGAGACTTCTCAGCTTTGCAAGTTTTTGAAACAATGCAGAAAATTGCAAAATGTGTCAACAGAGCCAGTCATGGACAAAAGAAAATGAGTGCACAATAAGCTCCACTGGTTCTGACATTTACAATTCAGTGGCCTTAGAAGGGTACAACTTTGCTTAATATTACTCTACAAATCTTCAGTTATCTGTTTTTTTAAAAAAACCTTTGGCATTTGTCTCCAGTCAAGGACTACAAAACATTGGCCATTTCCACGCAGCCTGTCGTTCCCACCCTTTTTCTGCTTTAGGTGTGTGTTTTGCTGAGTCGCTCTGACAACTCATCCTGCACACACTCTCCACAAGAGTTTACCTTGCGCTATGAGGTCTCAGGACAGCCTCCAAACAGTCCCTAACAAAAAGCAGTTTTGGAGGGGAGGTTGGATACTTTTGTCATTGTAGCCTGAAATTGCTCCCCTCCCTGAATGCGATTGCGTTCAGCTCATTTTGCAAGGAGGCTTCCACGGCTGAACTGAAAAAGAAAGAGCTTTGGGGGAGGGACTGGGCAGAGATAGGAGGATTCTTCAGAGCACGTTAAGCATTCATATGCCAAAGAACAGGAAAAAGCTGCTCTGTCAACCTACAGCAGAGAACACTACAGAAACTGCATTCCCAGTAAACACGTGGAAAAGGCTTTAACAAAACAGTATGCATATAATGGTTGTTGTGGGTTTATGCATATATTTTGCAAACGTAGACATGAGGAAGCCTGAGGAAAAGCCGCCAGAATTTCATGGTTGGGCCATGCCTTTAAGGACATGCTGAAATGGCCATTCTGTAGATCTTCAAGTATGTGGCAAATATGTATTGGGAGTGCTTCATTCCTCCAAGGAATGTGTGTGTTTTGTAGAATGATCTGTATAATCTTCACTGCTTTGTGAAGTGAGTTACCTTGACAAAATTGTCCCAGTCTATCCCATGAAGCTAATGGGTTCTACACCAGTTTTATTTGGGAAATCAAGGCCTTCCCTCCCTCCCTCCCTCCCTCCCTCACTCTGTGCTCTGAAGTGCTCAGCCCAAGAAAGTGAATGGATAATCTTCTTCACCCTTCCACAAGAGATGTACAACTTTTTGATTTCATCTTGCATTTGACTGATTTCTCGGATGCATTTATTAAGGGGAGGGGCTGTAGCTCAGTGGCAGAGCATCTGCTCTGCATGCAGAAGGTCTTGGTTTCAGTCCTTGGCATCTGTCATAGGTGATGTGAACCACCTCTGCCTGAGACCCTACAGACTTGGATGGACCAATGGTCTGATTCCGTATAAGGCATCTTCATGTGTTCATGTGAGTTCCTTTGTCATGTTGCTTGTGATTACTATCTACTGTTTCAGCTCAACTGTATTTTTGCATCAGCCTGGAAAAATGAGAGAAATGTTTTAAGTAAATAGATAGATAATGGCTAAGCAGGAATCTGAACAGCCCTAGGCTGCCCTTCATTGAGTTATAACAATAATTGAATAATATTTATACTTGAAATCAGAGGCTGTGATCTAGAGGGGTGCTATAAGGGGGATGGGGGAACTGCTGGCACTCTTCTGTATGTAGATATACAAAATCTTGTATGAGCAGCTGCATAAAGTCGATTCCTGCAATGGAACAGATTCTCTGGTTTCACTTTACTTTTTCCGATGCATGACTTTTTTCCCTCCAACCTTTGTATCCTTTATGAAACAATATAGATATATTTTGCATTAGAATGCTCCAGAGGAATAACAGAGAAGCTTCCTTTGCTTGGCTGACAAAGAAAATACTTTGTTTTTTATCAGGTTTTTCTGTCCACCACCTTGTGTTTATCTCATTGGGCCAGGCTGGAAACTAAAGCAGGAAGAAATGAAAGGTATGGCCAGTTGGAAGCCATAATAATAGAACTGATGGCATGGATCCAGCCTTCCTCCGAGAAGCCTTCTTCGAGACTAAGGAGGCTTCCTCCAACTTCAGTGGCTCTTCTGTTGAAGGAAGAGGTGTTCAAGTTGGAGGAAGGCTCTTTAAATGGGAGTAGGATGGCGAAAAGGTCTTGAGAAGAATGAACTGACTTTGAGGTTTAATGTGTGGAAATGGGCTGCTGGAGTTTTTTATGGCATAGAGGTCAATAATGTCACTTGGTAAGTAACATCATATTAAGCCTCTATTAAAAGGCCAGGACATTTTTCTTCAGGCAGTTGGCAACCGTAGATTGACAGAAAGCTTCAAATTTTGCTCAGTGGAGTGATAGGATAGGGGTAGGATGCACCCCCAAAGTACATTACATGTTTTTTCTGTATTCAGAGACGTCTATTTAGCCTGCTTTTAGACATAATAACAACAGACTAATAAACTATAAGAGAAATTAATCAAACACATGTTCTTCACTGTGCTTAGGCCGTGAAAGGTTGTGAGGAACATATTGGTCATTTCCACACATCCTAACGTCGGGCAACACTCACGGAACAAGGACTTCTTCCTGGCGCAATTTCTGACATCATTGTGCCATGAAAATAGGATCGTGGCACGATGACATCAGAAATCACTCCAGAAAGACGTCCTCTTTCTGTGAGTGTTGAGCGATGTTAGGACATGTGGAATTTTCAGAAAAAGTTGCAAGAACCAAGATGGCAGCCATCACCTCAGAACTGTAGCATTCATTTGGGAGCTGAAATAAATAGAGCAGGAAAAGTTGATTATAAGATTTTTAAAAAGGGGGGAAAGAAAACAGTTTTATGATTAAGGTTCCTTCAGACATACAAACCACGCTAAGTAGGAGCGGCCCCTCTCCTTTCCTCTATTCTTGTTATCCCACCTGGCTCTGACATGTATGTGAACATCAGGTCTGATTCTAACTTGTCATTGCCCTCCCTCCAGTCAGGATGGCTACAGAGTGGGGGAAATCATGTGACTGGCAATGCCCATGTGGCAAACATACCATTTGCCTACTTTGGGCTGGCAGGAGAAATGTGGGGAGTTAAACTGATGTTGTGCAATGCATCAACTTCACTTCCAGGTGAAAGCCCAGAAGTAACATCAGCATATCAGGTGATGCTCTGGAATTTCCTGTAAATTCTATGGTATTACAATAGAGTTTGGGGCAAAGTCCATAGTGTTACCTGATGTGCTAACATCACATTCAGGTCTTCCATGACACCATTTCCATCCCCAGCCCCACCTCCAAAGCTCCCAAGGGTGCTGGGTGGTAGCCTGGCAATCCTACTATGTGGTTGCAGCATTAACACACATATCACACCTTCTGTAGTGGTTCCCTCCCAACTACTTATGGGTGTGACCTTAGTTGCAGTGGTATCATTCTCATTCTCCAGGGAGCTCAGGCCAGTGTGTTGAGCCTCCACAACATCTAACCCATAGATTTGACAGAGGGTGTTTTTGTCTACGAGGCTCTAAACAGATCTTGCTTGAATCAGGGTTTTATATTTACATTTACCAGCTTTACATTAAGCAACCAGCACTTGTACACTAGAAAAGTTATCAGGCCACACTTCCATCTGGGATTGTACATGTGGTGACCATTGCTTTGCTGTATGCTATTCTGCCCTACTTCAGGCATTACTATACTTTTCACACCATCCAATGCACTGTTCTTTATCTAGTCATGCACACATTCTGCTTAGACTTCTTCTGCATATTCTCAAGGTGTCCCTGCTCTTCTATATTCAGTCTTAGCCAAAGGCACCAAAATCTTATACTAGCATAGGCATGGAGGGGAGATGTGTCCACTACTCCACTTACATGCTGAGTTTACTTTGGCCTCTGTTTACTAGTAAATTGGATAGATCAATCACTGCAGGAAATACAGAGAAGCCCATCACCCAGCTGGTAGCCTGAAGAAACACCACAAAGGCCTGGAGCCCGCTGGTCTGGGGCTTGGGCTGCCAGCAGTAAGAAATGTGTCCAGACCACAGGGAGGGTGTTAGAGTCTCATGATTTGCTGGCACATGAAGGCAGGCAGAGGGAGGTGAGCATGCTGAAGTTCCATTTCTGGAACTCTTGGCATGTAGTTTGGTGCTACAGCCATGGGAAACTTGATACAGAATTGGGTCATGGCACTGCATGAAGGGACTTTTAACTCCTCCCTGTTTCCTGATTGAACTCCCCCTTCCAATTACTTTAAGCCCCAACAGAGGAAGAAGACAAGCCCGATACAATGCCTGTCTTTTTTTTTTCTTCAATGAGGACCTAAACCAACCTCGGAGGAATTTTCAATGAGAGAAACTTGGGGTTGGGGGAGAATAAATCCTCCTGCCCCAGTAGCACAGCCACAATATAGCTGCTTTTTATGATGACTTAAAATTCAGTCACAGAATTCCTGCATGATAAATAGTTTGGCTGTATGGGTGGTAGCGGGAGAATGTTTTTATTTATCCAAATGCTATAAACAAACAAATATTGCGATTACGCATATTACACCGTGTATTACACCCCTCAAGAAATAGCAGCTGAAGGCAGACAGGTGACTTGCATGTTTTCTTCTTGCCCTTCTGCCATAACATGAAGAGTAACCGTGCAATCCTATGCAGAGTTACTCCAGTCAAAGCCAGTTGATTTCAGTGGGCTTAGACTGGAGTAACTTTGGATAGGATTGCACTGTAAGTGCATTTCCAATTAGGAATACTCAAATGCACAGCAGTTTGTTTCATAGTTTGTTTTCTGGTCACAAACAGGGAGTAGTTCTTTCATCAGTTAGTTTGGCTGTTTGTAAACAGTTTGAGCCTGTTCATCAGCTTACTTTTCAGGTTTTCAAGCAGCACACTATAGTACAGTACTGTACAGGGCAATTGTCAGTGTTTCATGTGCTTTCTCACACGGCCCAGTGTGAGTCCTACTTCCCCCTCCACCAAAGACCTGTAGTCCTATGCAAATCAACTAGTCAAACAATGGTTAAAATAAACATTGTATTTTAAAAAATAACTTACCACTTGGTGTTTAAGTCCATGTTATGTGTCATTTTGTGAATATGCATTATTTCACAGCCTTATAGAAGGTGTAGTCCCACACACACGTCATTTAATTACTTATCCTAACCATCCATGATCTTGGATAGAATCATTGCACCTATTGCACAGATGCAAAAACTTCCTGCAAGGCCAGAAAATGAAACTCCACCAACCACAGCTACTGTGCAGCGATAAAGTACAGCTGTTCGAGGTGAACAGGCAAATACATGGGATGTTTGGTTCATGGATGATTGCAGGTGTCAACTATGATATATTCACCTTTTGAATGTGTTTACTGTGAAATTCACAGAAGTAGAGAATACCAACATCCACCATAAGCCATATACAGACAAAGGACTTGCACAACTCCCTTTAGATTCACCCATCATGGTGGAAATGTGAAAATAGAAAGCAAGAATTCATTATGCTTTCTCTTTCCTTCCCTTGCTAATAGTCTGGAGTTATAAGGAAATTGCTGTAAGATCTTTAAATCCTCTCTTTTTCTTTTCCAGCTAAAGATCTGACAGCATCCAATTCCAAAGTATGTGGGTACATGGGACTGGACAGTGTGGGAAACAGCCATATGGAAACCCAGAAATTAAACTTTGAGGAACAGACAGACTCCAAGGTAAACTGCATAATGTGACTCTGTTTAGCATGGGTGTCTATGTACCATGGGTATTATCAATGCACCTATCTCATATTTCACTTTTATGGCAGACCCCAGTGCTCAGCAATTTGTTGATGCCTACTGAAAAGGACTTTTTAAAAAAAATCTGTTTTTTTTTAAAAAAATGCTTTTTTTTTTGCTGTTTCTTGAAATTTTTATTTGCTTGTGGTATGATCCAGTCAAAGTTAAATGCTTTTAAAACCTGAGGAATGCAGTGGAAATGTTTAAGGATCAATCTGCAACAGATAAAATATAATCAAAATAAATATTTATTATGTGGTGTACACTATAGTATTATTAAAACCATAGAGCCTGAATGTCAGGCTGTATTCAGAATCAAAGCAAGCTTTATTTAAGGTATAACCTTTTCCAAACACAGTTGATGAACATGTCAAATAACCAACACAAGATCATACGTGTTTCGGCCTCAGCTGCCTTTCTCAGTGGTGACATTCAGGCTCTATGTTTTTAATCAGACTATTGTGTACACCACATAATAAATATTTATTTTAATTATATTTTATCTGTTGCACCATGACCCTTGTAGTCTCTTCAGCCACCCCTCCCTTTTTTTCTTTCTGGAAAAGTTTAAGCCATACTGAATTCAGTTCACATACTTAAGCTTACATTAGTGGGAATACATAGTGCTGATCTTTGGCTGGATTGTGCCTTCCTTTTCCCCTCCTTTTTAAAAAGTTTTGATGATCCTGTGACTTCACTCAAAAATCTCACAATGTCAATCCATTGCTTGGTGGAAACTATTTTTCTATAGGCCAAATAAACTAAATACAGTCTTGAGATCAACCAGTGAAGGAAAGTGCAGAACGTTGTTTGAGCTGCAGTTTGTGGTGAGCACTTCAGCAAGTCATAGCCTCAAAATCATGCAGGCAAAGAAACAGGGCACAATGGAGGTTGTTGGTGCCCAGCCACAGTCCCCCCAATCCAGCTGGTGACATTGTGCAGGCAAACCTATGCTGTGCTCGAAGAGAAAGGGTGGATCCCAAAACACACTTTCCATATGAGTTAGTTGGTAGCGTGTCTGACATAAACAGCCAATATATATATACAAAGTGGTACAGATTGACAGGGATCAGATAATTCATGCACACTGCATTCAGAGGCTCATATAAGCCAGTCAACACAGCCCCTTACAGAGCTGCATAATATATATGCAGATTCTCATTTCCTTTCCATCCATGCAACGTGGCCAGGAATACTATCCTTTTCTACCTGTCTTAAAGTGCAATTTTGACAAGTTTACTTAGAAGTAAGTCCCACTGTATTCAGTGGGGCTTCCTTCCAAGTAAGTGTGCATAGCATTACACTGTCTACTGTGTGATTATTACATGCTTACTGATAGACATGCGCACTACGCTGTTGTGAATAGCTATCTCTAAATAGTGTGGCTCCAAAAGAAGAGAAATACATCAAAACCTCTTTTGCTGGGATTTTTTGAATTTAGGAGAAATGGGTGAATAGCCCAACAAAAATATCTTTTCAGATGAGCCCCCACAAGGACGATGCAGAATTTGAACCAGGTGAACATTTGGTTCATCAGCACTAACCTTTACCATCCCGTCAATTTCTGATTGGGGCATCTTTAGAAACTGTCTATCACAGTATCCCTGTCAGTTGAAAAAGATATAGGATCAGCTTCCATAAATAGCATGATGTCAATGGGGGCAAGCAGAGTTACAATCATCCTTCCTTTGGTATTAAATAAACAACCAATATAATATGTTCATGGCCTTAGCCACGGGGCAGCTAAAAACCAGGGCTTGGTGTGAGGGATGTAAGTCCCTAAGGAAATCAATAAGTGCCTTAAACAGGAAAAGGCAACACCCATCTGAGATTGTAAACTTCTGGTGGTTTGTTGGAAGGAAAGTCCTTCATGGCCCAAGGCCATATTGCTCTACAAAGCCTTTGATGTCAGTCTTTGATTGCTTGGATGTCCTTTACATTTAAGTTATGGAAACTCCGAGGAAGCCTGTCCCTAGTTAGGCACTCTGCCCTTGAATGAAGTCTAGTCTAGCATTCTACTACATGCTGGCAAATGTCATGCAGATGATGCCAGATGAAATAGACACTAGTGTGCAAAACTTCCTTACAGGAGCCTCCCAACAGCCAGAGGAGATGGCAGTTCCCTACCCAAAGCAGTGGCCCAAAGCTTGGTTCGTTAGACCATCCACATAGAAAGGAGCACACAACTTACATTTTGGCATCACAGCAACAAAAGTTAGTAAAGGCCTGTGAAATGGCACTGAGAGCCAAACTACAAGTGACGCCTGACACAGGTTGGACACGTGTCAGCTTCCCTCAAGTTTTGATGGGAAATGTAGGCACCCTGGTCTTGCAGCTGTAATGGAGAGCCAAGCTGTAAAACCAGGACGCCTACATTTCCCATCAAAACTTGAGGGAAGCTGACACGTGTCCAACCTGTGTAAGGCATCACTTCTAGCTTGGCCCTAAGTCATTGGGCTGCACAAGAGCTGCAGGTCTTTCATGCGTTCCCCCCCCCAGCCATTTCAAACCCTGGGAAAGTTTATTCCTCGGGTGACAGGACCCTTGTGCAGTGGGGAGGGGGAAAGGGAGTGAAATCACTCTCTTCTTCCTCTTCTGTCAGAGAAGCTCTGTGATAAACGAGGTCAATTACACCCTCTCGGCTCTCCCCAGGGCAGTCTCCCAGCCAGCATGGGCATCACTTCACACAACTCCCACAATCCCAGGAATAAACTTTCCCAGGGTCAGAAATGAGTGCTGGGAGAAAGGAACATGAGAAAGATCTAAAACTGTCAGTGCCTTCTGCCGACCGATCATTGGATCCAACCCGTCGTCTATCTACCTTGTCCACTCAGAAGGAAGTTGCCTGTTTTCCTGCATTGAACCTGGAAGCAGTTGTGGGTTTTCACTTGGAGAAGCCACTAAAATCTTTCCCGATTCCCCAAAGACATTCAAGCGTCCCCCTCCTGTTGACCTCAGCATCCTCCTCACAAATCAATGTTTCCAGTTCTGCACCATCATCTTGCATTGCCATATGGCAGCCAGAAAAAGTCAGGCCTTCAGGGTCTTCAAAGCAACCTATCTGTCATAGCTTTTGTCCATCCACATTTGGCACTCCCTGCAGCGGGCGACCTGCCAGGGATGACGTACCTTGCAAAGCCATCGGCTTCTGCTGATGAACATTGACGCTGCTTGTTTCTAAGCATAAGTGCCTTCTCTTGCTGGCAGATAAGTGGCGAAAGAAAACCGAAAGATCAAGAGTAGGAGCAATAACTTGGCACCTTCTTCTAGAACAAAAATGTCTACAGCATTATCTCAGACCTCAGAAGAATGTGGGGACCAGAGGAGGGCCAGAAAGGCTACAGAGAAGACCTTTGTGTTTGCTACGCTTGACTCATTGTGAAAGCAAAGCCTATCAGAAGACAGGGAGCGCCAAGATGACTGGGAACTGTAAACCTAGGAACTTTCTTATGCTGTGCAGCAAAAATTGCATGTGAACATTAATTTCCATTTGGATTCCCCTGACCCTAAAGTAAATAAAGCCTTCACAGTCATTGAGTCCCTCATTCCACCTGTAATAACAGCTCTAATCACATTCCCCTTTACATGAACCTCAGAGAACTTTGAATGAGGACCATTATGTGTTCCAGTGGGAGCTGCTTTGACCCATATTTCATTCTCATTGGTGGCAAGGTGAGGCGATCAGTGATAGTTCACACTGATTCCCTGTGAAGATCAGTTTGTTTTCTTGCCCAGTGGCATTGCCAATGAAACGATGCCTTGCAATCATATTTCTTGGTAAAAGGAATTGTTTTTTCCCCCTTGTATCTTGTTAAACAACTGTTGTTGCCTTGTTTCAGAGCAGGAGGGTATATAACCAGACCACTGTGTCAAAGCCAAATGTTTTGTAATCTAATTAACATAGTTAATTAAAATCTAAAAAAAAATATGTAGCCTCTCAAAAGGGGCCTCCAATTTAAACACTTGTTAATCATTTGGTATTTGATAAGTTTCACGTCTTGTTTTTATGCACATCGTGTTTCATCATTTCATTTTTATTACGGATGGTACTTCACAAGCTGGAAGTGGCTTGTGCCACTCTGGAATTCTGAGAGTTAAGCTACAAGAGACGGATTACACGAGGAGGAGAATATGAAAGGAATTGCAATGTTAGCCGGGAAACTTGAGTTTTAAAAGAGATCGGAAGGCTTTGTCAATTTCCCCTCTCTACAGAGCATGGGAAATTGCTGCTCAGAAGGTTTGTTTATTTCCTCTTTGCCTCTTAGCAGGGGAGGTGAACAGAGCCTTCCAGAGGCAAAGAGGAAATTAATAAATCCTCTAAGGAGGGATCTTCCCTGGCTCTGTAGTGAGGGGAAATTGACAAAGCCTTCTGATCTCTTTTAAAACTCAGCTTCTCGGTGACTCCCTTCATGTGCTCCTCCTCGTGTAATTCGTAACTTGGCTCTGAGAAGGCCTGCTTCAGACAGTAATACCTCAGCATAATTTCTACCTCACAGCAATACTCCCTTGAATGCAGGAATTCAGCTGTGCGAAAGCTCTGTACATTTCGGATTCTGACAAGAGGAAACACTTCCGGCTGGTCCTGAAGTTGTTCTTTAGCAATGGCCAGGAAATTGGCACTTTCCACAGCAAGTTGATCAAAGTGATCTCTAAGCCCTCGCAGAAGAAGCAGTCCTTGAAAAACACAGAGTGTAAGTGTTCCTTGGGTCAGTGAGTCAAAGTGAAGGGAGTTTCTTGGACCTTTGTTGAGGCAGCCTTCTAAGCCATTCAGAAAGATGGGAAGAGGGGTAGAAAAAAAGGGGTCCAGGGGCACTTTAGGACTCTAACAAAATATATTCCTATATAAGCTTTACCGCAAGAGCGGTAAAGGAATTGCTTTGGGGTCAAATAGAGGTCAGAGTTCACTTCATCAGATGCCTGAGGTGTAGATCTGTCAGGCCAGTTTTATATACAAAACAGAAAAGCGTAATCAGGTCACCCAAAGAAGGTGTGAGATGCTCCCAATTGTCTTTAGAGGGGCAAACATGTGAAACCTAGCACAGGATGAAAGAGAGAAGCGGATACAATAGGAAGTTGCAGAGAGCTAGCCAAACTAATTAATATCTGTTGAGAGTGGGATATCCAAGATTTTAACACCTATCATGAGTTAGGAATCCCAGGGGTATACTACAGGTGGTCATTGAGCTCTGGGTTAAGAATGGTTAGGCAAGAGCGGTAAAGGAATTGCTTTGGGGTCAAATAGAAGACAGAAAACAGGGCCTGTGGAAGAGGGGCCTCTGTCCCAACCCCCCTGCATGTAAGAGCCAAACTTCACATGATGGCAGAGCTCTACAATCGGATCTTCAAACACGTAATTTCCCTGCAGAACAGCAGCCAGGATGGCCCAGTACAGATTATGGCTGCAACACTGAGGAAGGAGGGTTTAAACTCTTAATTCCCTTCACCGTTTCCCCAATCAGAAATGCCTCCCACAATCCAAGCTGTTTTATATCAGGTCCATTAGGTTCCCAGGAGGCTTAGCTCTAAGCAAAAGGTTTGTGCCTTCCAACCATATCCTGGGACCCTACTTGCTTCCCGTGCCCGTCATAGTTATGGAAGGTAACTGACTGCTTCCATATGCAGGGTTTGCTCTGCCATGGCTCTCAAACTGCAGTGGGGTTTTTTGGAGCATCCACATGATACTATCTTCTTCTTAGTTCCCTTCCATGGATTCCCCTCCCACCCCACAAATTTGTTCCAGTGTTTCTGAACCTGGTTTGATCTGATGTATCCAAAAACTTTGGACTCAAAGTAGATTAGCCCACAAGTGGGTGCGAAGGTGTGGATTTCTGGACTTCCCTATCCACATCTACCATCAATCTCTGTCCAGTTCCACTCACACCTGCCATTGTATTTGTAGTGGCAACGAGTCCACCATGAGGAATCACACTGGTGTGGATGCAGCCTAAGTCATCTATCCCTTTCACATAGTCATTTCAGTTCTTATGTTGCCAGAGCAGAATAAGAACCCACCACACAGAAGCAACATCATTTGTAATATTTCAGTAGCCTTCACCAAAAATGTTATTAAAGGGGAGCAGAAGAACTCAAATTCATATTCCTGCCAATGCCCGTTTTATTTTACTTTGCATTATGAATCAATGCAAGCCTACATATGAGAACACCCCAAAGGTTCTTCTTGAGGTTGCATCACTGCTGTCTTCTTCTTTTCTGCCCCCCCCCCCCCCGCAGTGTGTATTTCATCTGGATCCAAGGTCTCCCTCTTCAACCGCCTGCGCTCCCAAACAGTCAGCACCCGCTATCTTTCCGTGGAGGGTGGTGCCTTCACTGCAAGTGCCAGGCAGTGGGCAGCATTTACACTTCATCTGGGTGAGGCTTGTTATGTGCATGGTCATTTCTAATAATTCATGCAGGACATGAATGAGGCGGCCTGCCCAGGCACTGGTACCGCTGAACCCAGGGAACTGTGCCCACAAGTGGGTGGCAGTCTCCAAAAACCAAGACTATTTAATGGTGGGGTTCAGAGATTGTCAAATTAATTAAGTTACTATCTTTTATGAGGTCGCTATTGTAAGTTTCAAACAGAAATTGAGCACGGGAAACTAGTGGTGTGATCCAGTGCATTGGAAAACCAAATGCATGAAGTTTTCTACAGGGGGTGAGTATAATATAAAGCAGTAGGACAAACTCTCATTAATACACTTTAATCTGTCACTTCTTGTAAATGGCATACATTTGGCATTTAATTTTCCTTATTTAGTGTCCTTGAGTTGTTCATGTGGACATGTGTCACTCTTGTAATTGCTATTTTTCTTGCAAATAAATTACTTTAAATACAGTGGGTGGCAACAGGGATTGAATGTGCCTCATCATGTCCACCCACTAGAGCAGAAACAAGTCTGAAATGCAAAATAAAAGTCCAACAATCTTGTGGCACTTGCACATTACAAAATACCTTATTCAAATGTATCCAGATGGCATACTTTTGACATCAAATCCAGTTTTTTTCTTGCAGAATGCAGAATTTTTCTTGCTTTGGCACACCATTTTTATTTTTTCATTCAAAATTTATAAACTTGCTTCAAGCCCTCTGGTTAACCACTCATGGAAAGAGAATGTTGAATTAACTGGTGCTTAGGTCTGATCCAGTAAGGCAGTTTTACAGATAGTGAACTAAGCCTGGCTTAGTCCAGTGTCAGCCATGGCACAGGGACAAAATACCAGTTACGCATAACACAAGTTGGGTCATGGGTGCCCAGCCTGACTCTCAGCCACATGTTCACACAGGAACTTTCCTTTAAAAACTTCTCGGGTGCTCCGCACAGCTCCAAACTCTGCAGGGGGAAAGAAGAGGCTTCTGGCTTCCCTTCTGAACCATTTTGCCAGTGTAAACAACTGCAGGGGAAAGGCTGATTGCCCTATCTTTGGGCTCCATGTGCTCTGTGATGACCATGTGAAGCCCAAGGAAGAGGCAAACATCCCTGCGGCCATCTGAATCCCCTCCTGCCCCTTTGCAGTGTTTTGAGCCACACACAGCAACTGGGAGGTTTTTTAAAGCTTAGTCCCCATGTGAATGTGTGACTGAGAGTCAGGTCTCATGTCAAACATAACATGCATTTGGCCTAAAATCAGTGTTTGATTCCCATTCCATCACTCTGTTCCATGGCCAATATTGTTTTATTTTCCATCAAGGGTAACGTTAAAGTCAAACTGCTTCCTGCTCATTGCTCTCGGCCTTTGACTCTTTGTCGATTCTGTCCTCAGCAAATGAATGTTGTCCCCAGTCCCAGAGTGAATTCCCCCTCCGAGAAGGCTACATTCGCTATGGATCCGTAGTCCGTCTCATTTGCACAGCCACCGGTATTGCGCTGCCCCCTTTGGTAAGACTTAGCTGTAAATGGAAATGTGGATTGTAGAGCTGTCTAACTTGTTTATGTAAAAGAAATATGGATATGCTCACCTTTCTCCTGAGCATCTCAAGACTCAGAGCAGGTGCTTGACAATATAAAAACAATTTGATAAAACAAATATTAAAACAGATATGAAAGCATTAAAAACCAAACTAAATACACCGTATGCCCCCACCAGCAGGGTATCCCTCCCCCCTTGTTCAGGCTCAGGCTGTCTCCAAAACTCTCTCACATAACTCCAGAAACCCAGGAAGTTAGGAGCCTCCTCCCCCGACCACTTCTCGGAGATTGCTCTACAGGCATGGGAAAGCCACTAAAAAAAATTATTTAGCATCCTATGGATTCTAGCCTGATTTTGTAATAATTGCTTCCTCTCAGGAGATAAGCTTATCTCCTGCCCCCCACACTGCATCCCTCATGCTCTCTCAATGGAGTAGCAAGAGAAAAACTGGGCAGACAACAGCTCAGATGTGGATTCTACAATGAGGCACAAGGAGGTGGGGAGGCCCTAGGTGCATATTTGAGAGGATGGCAACATCCCATCTTGTCCACCTTCCCAGCCTTCCACCTCCTCCTCTATCTCTGCCTCCACTCCCACCCAAGAACTGGAGCAGCTCATCCTTCCTCAGAACTCATCACACACAGTGCAGCATACTACGCATGCCGTAGAGTGCTTCCCAAGTTCTCATCAGATTCCTTCTTCTCTGAAGAGGTCATTTACCATTTTGGGTTGCCATGGCCAAACTCCAATCGGAGGAAGGAATCATGTGAGAGTTTGGGAAAGCCTGTAGCCTAGGAGAGTGAGGACAGAAGGAAGAGAAACCATACTGGGCAGGGGCAGGGAGGTGGGCAGAAGGCCAGAAGCAGCAGGCAGAGGTAGAGGTAGAGGCCTCAGGCAGCCTTATCTGTTGAACCAGCACTAATCACCACAAAAACATGAGTTGTTAGTCAACTGTAAGCTACACAGCAAGCGGAGAATTTCTGAACTTCTTCAGTCTGGGATAGCAGAAAGGACAGGAGGACACTACATGCCATGTGAAACTGTCTTTTCATGTGGTTAGAGCTGTCACTACTATACCCCCCCAAAAAATCAACCTTTCCTTATCCTTTTTGGGAGCAGAACCCAACTGTCCTGCCCATACCTTGCATTTTTTTTTGACTGAAAGTGTAGTGTTTCTTCTGGATATGATACATGTTGCACTTGGGAGTCGTCAGTCCTTGGCAGTTCAACCCCAAAGCCCCTTACAAGCAAGCACGCAGGTGTCTTGGATAAGGTAGCTTTATTAAGGATCCATCAGTACAAGGTCTTTACTCTAAGATGGTCATTGGCAGAAGTGATCATTCAAACAGAGGCTAACTAGATATAGGGAGATTTCCCCGCCCTGGGGTCCGTTGCATTCGGGCGTGAACATCCCTGAGCTTCGGGAGAATTGATAAGAGCACTATAGACACAGCACAGTGTTAAGTCATTTTTGTCTGTGAGAATAGCTACATGTTTCATTACACATCTGGCCTCCAAGACCATTGATAACCAACCCTCCTCCGTCCAGCACAATGCACATTAATAACTCAACAGTAATTCCGTACACCCAGTAAAACACATATACATCAATGGCAGGGATGTATGCATTCCTGACAGGAATGCAGGAAATGGCAGCAGGAGTGTCCTGGAGTTGCTCTTGTATAGTTTATTTTTATTTGTATTGGGTCCCAAAGTGACCCCATGCAGCTTACAACACAAAAGAACTCTATATACAAACACTAGTACACAAAACAACAAACTTGTTGTTCTAGGGCTGGTCCTGGGTTCACTTCCTGGCTCAACTGAAGGCAGGGGCTATGAGCCACAAGCTAAGAGCCCAAGAGCTTGGTGTGAACCTAGGGATCACACCCCTGGCCACAACCAAGCTTTATAGGCAGTTGAGCAAAAAGAAGGGGACCTTCAGGAAGATGGCTCAGTTGATAAATATATTCCTCCTATGCTTTCCCTCCCTGTCCTGTACCTGTGACATAGCCATTGACAAATAACACGACTCTTTGTGTCATCACCATGCACTGGAGGGGGCGCCAGGGGAGGGGGCACGCACCGTGGAGCTGGTGGCAGCAGTGCTAGCGGCTGAACGGGAGGGCTGGGAAGCTGCCCATGCACCTATATCATTTTGTAACTTTTGAACAAGTTTTATTTTTCAGTGTGTTTAGAGGCTGTCTATTTTCCAGCAGTACCCCTCTAGGGTACTTAAAAACTCTTCTGAAAAAAAGCTTAAATAGCCACTGTATATCTCTATACATTCAAAGGTTTTCTTTCAGACAACAAGAAATTGTACATCAAGGTTTGCATTTTCAGCGCTGCCTTGCACAAGACAATTTTCCTCTGTGGCTCTCCCCTCTTGTATGAAAGATATAAGAACAGTTTCCCTCAGCACCTGTTATAACATTTTATTTATATTTGTATTTTAAATTCCTAGAAGCCAATGTGGGAACCAGACTTTGGCTGAAAAACAGGTTAAAAATACAATCCATCACGAGTTAAACAGTGTGTCTACAGACAACATCCATACCAAGTGAGGGCCCTGATGGCCGCATCAGTATGCTTTAGAAGTGCTTGATAAAATGGAAGTATCAACCTGTCACTTTAGTGCGGCGGTGCTGTTGGAAATCTTAATGTTCAGGTGAACATGTTCTCCTGGTGACATTATTAGTGAATCTAAAGGTGAAAAACCACTCCTCTATGTAGAAATGAGGGGTAGAACTTTTAAAAAGCTTTGACCTTTCTGAAGCGGAACGAGGTCTTCCGCGCAATACACGCACACAAATGCTACTGCATCTCTGTGTTTATCTCCCCAGATCATTCGCAAAGTTGCTAAGCAATCTGTGATGATGGATGTGGATGAGCCAATCTCCCAGCTGCACAAATGTGCTTTCCAGCTCTATGGCAGTGATGGGATGTACCTGTGCCTCTCCACAGAGAAAGTGATCCAATTCCAGGTAACAAGTTCAGAGCAAATCAGATGTCACAGATCATCATCTTCTGTACTAGCACATACAGATATATTGTGTCTGGTAACAAACAGGCTTGGCCCTCCCATTAGGTGTACCTAGATAATTGCCAAGGCTGCTAGAGACAGGGCTGGCACGTCCATGGAGGCAGGTCTGACAGCCGCCTCGAGCACGGAGGCACCAGAGGGGGTGCCAGGGGAGGGGGCACGCACCATGGAGCTGGTGACAGCAGTGCTAGCGGCTGAATGGGAGGGCTGGGAAGCTTCCCTCGCACCATCCTGGCCACCTGCTTTGCCTGGCTTGCAGCTGCTGCACCCGGGCGGGAGTGCATGCTGGCAGTGGCAGTGCAGGGCAGTCTGAGCGGGCAGTCTCACAGCCTTCCTGTGAGTGGCCCCATGCTGCTGCCGCTGCCGCCTGCACACAGCTGTGAGCCAGGCATGGCAGGCAGCTGGGATGGTGCTGTGCAATTGAGCAGGAGGGCTGGGAGGCCACCTGCGCGCTGTCCCAGCTGCCTGCTGTGCCAATGGGGCCGGCTCGCAGTGGCATGCTGCGTGATGACGTGACACACAGTGATGTCATCATACAGTCCAGGTGCATGTGCATGTGTTCTTCACAGACACGCGTGGGGGCAGCAATAGCCCTGAAGCTGCCCCTGGCCTCAGGCGCCAGAAACTCTGGCACCAGCCCTGGCTAGAGGGATGGGGTGGCAAGCAGCACACTGGCAACTGGTGGGGGGACTGGGATGAAGACAAGCATGTAAGTGTCTGACATCATTAATATTATTATGTCCCTTCCAGGCTGTACTGGGAAGGGTAACTCTAAGAATCGCTGGAATCTAGTTGGGGTCTGATCATAGCAGGCAGCCTGGCTCGCCTTCTGGAAACCCTAAATGGCATCACCAGCCCCAGCGGTGCCACCTGGTTCATGCTGGCCAGGGCCTGCTCATTGGACATGCCTTTCCCACCATGCCCTCACCCTCTGCTCTTCCCCTATGAAGAAGGGAGGGAGAGAGGGAGGGAAAGTCAGTGGCTGCCTGATCTACCACCACTGAACTCCTCTCCTGCCTGGCTTGTGGGGTGTCAGGTGGTAGTGACTCCTTCCTCCTGCTCAGGTCTGTGCACCATGACTCAAGATAAGTGAAAATCTGTGTGTGCCTGGCCCATGAGCAGTGACTCAGGATGCACCTGGGCCCATGCACTCCTAGCCTGGGATCGGTCTAAGGGCCAAGCTAGAAGTGACGAATCACACTTGAATGGCAAGTGAACAGGGAGGAATACACGTGAGTCTGTTCACTTGCCATTCAAGTGTTATTCGTCACGTCTAGCTTGGCCTTAAGAAAGGGAGGTGTCCAGCTGGAGGGGGCATGGAATGTCTCTTCTAGTATTATAGCCTTGCCCATTTTGAACACCTCATGGTCCAAATGGGATAATAAATACTTGTTGCAATCCAGCCTAGGAATTGTAGTTCAACCCACTCCATTTTGAGCATGTGCCAGCATGCTGAATGCCACTGGCTGATTAATACTATAGGCCAATTATTCAAATTGTAGGTCATGACCCAAGAGTGGGTTGTGACTCTCTCACAGGTGGGTCACAAGACTCAGGCTGCTGCAGCATAGTGGTTAAGTGGTTCGGCTGTGAATCAGCACTTTTCTAGTTTAACTCCCACTACTGCCATGAGCTATGCAGGTGGTCTTGGATAAGCCACTCAGTATAGCTCCCCAGCTATACTGTGGAAATAATAATATAATACTGATTTTGTCCACCACTCTGAATGAGCACTAATCTGTCTAGAAGGGTGGTATACAAGCACAGTGTTGCTGTTGTTCTTAACTTTTGAATGGGAGAGGAGACTCCTTCCTCTCCTCCTCCATTCCTCCCAGCAGTGGCAAAAAGGGAGGGAAGAGCTGCCAAATTCCCTCCTCCTCCTGCCCTCCTTACCCAATACTGCCCATTCATTCACAAGGGGTTGGCTTGCTCCCAGCCACCTGTGGTATGGGATGCAATGAGTATTGTCTACAGCCTGGCAACCAGTGAGCAGGAACATGGGAGGGCAGCCACCAATGATGGTGTGCCATCACTTCCAGAAATAAATGGAAGTGACATCATGTCTCTTTAGGAATCACTGGAAACTCAATGGTAAAACTCAGGGCTTTTTTCTGGGAAAAGAGGTGGTGGAACTCAGGACCACACAGTGATGTCACTTTGGGTCAGCTGGAACAGGGGGGGGGGAGTTTTTTAAAGTTTAAATCACCCTCGGCGAAAATGGTCACATGGCCGGTGGCCCCACCCCCTGATCTCCAGACAGAGGGGGGTTTAGATTGCCCTTCGCACCGTGGTGGGCAATTTAAACTCCTCTCTGTCTGGAGATCAGGGGGCGGGGCCACCGGCCATGTGACCATTTTCAAGAGGTGCTGGAACTCTGTTCTACTGCGTTCCCGATGAAAAAAAGCCCTGGTAAAACTACAGTATTTGACATATAGCTGTTGTTATTTACTTACTTACTTCATTTATACCCCACCTTTCTCCCCAGTAGGGACCCAAAGGGGCTTACAATATTGTTCTCCCCACCTCCACTTTTTCACATAACAACCCTTTGAAGTGGGTTAGACTCTTCCATGGGAGAGTGAGAATTCAAATGTTGGTCTCCCAGATTCTAATCCGACACTCTTACCCAGTGGTCCCCAAACTTTTTGAGCCTGTGGGCACCTTTGGAATTCTGACACAGGATGGTGGGCACAACCACAAAAAGCCTTCTCCCTGCCCAGCTAAGTGACGGGCAGGCTCAGCCGCTGCTCCCCCCTCACCCGTGGATGATGATGATGATGATGATGATGATGATGATGATGATGATGATGATGATGATGATGATGATGATGATGATAACATTCGATTTATATACCGTCCTTCAGGACAACTTAACGCCCACTCAGAGCGGTTTACAAAGTATGCCATTATTATCCTCACAACAAAACACCTTGTGAGGTGGGTGGGGCTGAGAGAGCTCCAGAGAACTGTGACTAGCCCAAGGTCACCCAGCTGGCTTCAAGTGGAGGAGTAGGGAATCAAACCTGGTTCTCCAGATTAGAGTCCTGCACTCTTAACCACTACACCAAACTGGATCAGATGGGAAGGGAGAAAGTGGTGTTCACTTGTCTTCTCCTTGCCCAGCTGAGAAGCCCCGAGGCAGTGGGAAGGCCCCTCTCACTTCTTATTCCTGCATTCTGCATTCTGCACATGCATGGGGATAAGAAGTGAGTCATCAGCAACACGGTTTGCCTTTTATATAGCAGGATGAGTCGCTCAATTTGAGAGAAAACAAGTATTGCAAATAAATTTGATTTTTGAACATCATGTTTGCAAAAAGCAGATCATGTCTAATTGTAATGCTGTGTTCTTTCATTGTGATCCTGTTCCACTGTGCACACATCCTCTGATTTAGGAGGCAAGAACCATCATTTCAGCACAGAGTTTTTGTGTTGCCTGCAGGCAAGATGCTTTTGTCACAGTAGGGTGTGTGCGTGTGTGTGTGTGTGTGTGTGTGTGTGTGCGTGTGAGAGAGAGAGAGAGAGAGAGAGAGAGAAAGCTTGCCCCACTTCCCCCACCCCAATCCCAGTGGATATCTAGGTAATGCCACCATCCAAGCATTTTTGCCCTTTCCCTCATTTACTTGGCTTGGGGCACTGGTTGGGCTCCTTGTGCTCGTGTGGGATATGTGCATTTTAAGTTCCCACCCCTCTTTTTCTGGTTTGCTATCCAGCCCGGCCTACTGAGAGATTGTAGCTTATCTGTGGATAAGTTGTCAGATGCATAGGTTTGAACACTTTGAACACCCAGTTTCCAGCACCGTTTTGTTATCTGAATATTTCTAGTAATTAGCAACCAGACTGTTCAGGTACCCCAGATCAAGGTTTAGTTCACCTCCCATTCTTTTTAACACCCGATCATGTTGTGATACAGGCATCTCCATGCCCCAGAGAACCAAACCGGGAGCTGCTGAATGACAGCTCCTGCTGGACCATCATTGGAACAGAAACGGTGGAATACACATTCACTGAAGGCCTGAGCCGCATTCAGGACCCCGTGAGCCCAGCCCCTCTCATAACTGCCCTAGAGGTATGTAAAAAAAAAATCTGTCCTTTTTCTGGGGGCTTTGTGAGAAATTGGAGCAAAACTGTTGGCCAACCCAGTTTAATGTTTAAAAAACAGTGAGCTGAAATTCCACTTGGCGTACTTGATTGTCTCTGCCTTTAAACTGTTGAGGACATTGTACATCAGTCTACCCTAGAGTGAAACCATTGGCCTATCAAGGTCTGTACTGGCTCTCCAGGGAGACAGGCCTTTCATACCATCTATTACCTGATTCTTTTCACTGGAGGAGCTGGGAATAGAACTTAGGATCTTCTGTGGGCAAGACCTGAAGTACAGCCGTGCTGTGCAGCCTCTCCCAGTACATTGGAACTGCCTTAATTCTTATGCCTCCCCTCACAGATTTAGGGAATTAGAGTGGTGTTAATTCTTTGCTAAAGGTTCACTGGCCCCTTCACAAAACCACAGCCCACAGCATTCCTCAGGTAGAAAGTCAGGCCATTAACAGTTCAATACTAAGCAGCGTTACTCCTTTTTAAGTCAATTGAAGGGTTAGAAGGCCTAGAAGGGTGTGACTCTGCTCAGAATTGTATTGTCAAACACCAAATGAGTTTAAAAATGTAGCACAGATGAATGTCCTGTTCTGAGGCCTAACTCCTTCCTGTCTTTTCCACCACCCAGCATACTATGTGGAACCAATCTGACCCAACGTGACAGGGGTAGCTGCTCTCCAAGGCCCCGTTTGAGAGCTTAAGAGCTTTTTTTAAAAGCCTGGAAATACCAGGGATTGAACTTGAGACCATCAGTTTGCAAAGTATGTCTCTAGGGTATGGTCCTTTACATGCCTACTCAGACTTAACTACTAGAAAGCCAGAAAGCCCTCCAAAAAGAGATGTCTGTATGCTTGCTTTATTGTCAAAAGATACAAGATTGGGAGGGGGAAGATGGAGATGGGTCTGTGTTGTAAGATGATGTGTGTAATCCTCTTCCTTTGTGATTGGGTCTGCTTTTCACAGCTGACAGGTGGAGGGGACGTGGCAATGCTGGAAGTGCAGGGTGAATACTTCCAGGCAAACCTGAAGGTTTGGTTTGGAGATGTGGAAGCTGAAACTATGTACAGGTAAAACACAGGGACAATCTGCTGTGAACAGAAGGTATGTTACCAGGGGCAGTTCCACAACCAATGTTCTTTGAGCGTACTGCATCTCCATCTCTTCTGGCCTGATGACAGGAAGTAGGGATGTGCGTTTCGGCATTCAGAATGCCGAAAGAATGCCGAAATAAAAGTGTTTCGGCTTCTTTCGGGGAATGCCGAAACGTTTCGGGGAATGCCGAAACGTTTCGGGTAGCCGAAAGAAAAAAGCCGAAACGTTTCGGGATTCTTTCGGCTTTCTTTCGGCTTTTCAATGGGAAAATGCCTCCGTCTTCCCGGACGTCTGGGGGAGGCATTTTCCCACCGAATAAGCCCAAAATTGGTGGGGACCTTCCTCTAACCCTTCTCTAACAACCACCCAAGTTTCAGACAGATTGGACTTTGGGGGGCCATGTTATGGCCCCCCAAAGCAGGTCCCCCCATCCTCCCATAAGAAAGCGAAGGAGCAGCATATTGTTAGCATGCTGCTGCTAATCTTCTTCATTATTTCCTATGGGGAAAAAATGAAGAAGCAGGCTTCCTTTGCCAGGGGTGGCATTTTGCATGCAAAATGCCCCCTCACCCTCAGGGGCCCTTCTCCCACCCCTCCTCCCACCCCCCACCAAGGCTCAGCCTGCTCCCACTTGGGGGGGCCATTTCATGGCCTCCCCAAGTAGGTGCTCTAATCTCTACCACTGACAGCTGGGGGAGGCTTGTGTTGCCAGGGGTGGCATTTTGCATGCAAAATGCCCCCAAGCCCTCAGGGGCCCTTCTCCCACCCTTCCCCCCACCCCCCACCCAGGCTCAGACTGCTCCCACTTGGGGGGGCCATTTCATGGCCTCCCCAAGTAGGTGCTCTTTTCTCTACCACTGACAGCTGGGGAAGGCTTGTCTTGCCAGGGGTGGCATTTTGCATGCAAAATGCCCCCCAGCCCTCTGGGGCCCTTCTCTCACCCTTCCTCCCACCCCCCACCAAGGCTCAGACTGCTCCTACTTGGGGGGGGGCATTTCATGGCCTCCCCAAGTAGGTCCTCTCAGCCCCTAAAGTCCACCCCTTACAGCCCCACACAAACCCAATTCCCCCCCAGCTGCCACACACAGACCCAAATCCCCACATTAGCCCCTCACAGACCCAAATCCACCCCCACCTGCCCCACACCCATAACCCCAGGAACAGGCTGGCAAAGGCCAGCCCTCTCCCTTTGTTCCCTATGCTGGGAACTTCTAAACTCTCTTTCCCTGGGCAATTCTGCACAGCCCAGGGGTGCCACAATGGTGGGCACACTTCTGAGTGCCAGCTGGTCCCTGTGAAAGAGCACCTGAACCACAGACACTCTCCCTCAAATTCCCCCACCACCTACAGAGATGGCTGGCCAGCCAGCCCCATTGTTCCCTATGATGGGAATCAACTGCACAACAAAGAATAAAACAAGAACAACACAAAATAAAGTTTTAAATTTTTTTTCTCCCTTCCAAAGTACAAGTAGGCAAAGCATTATGACACATTACACCAGCAGTCCCCCACACAGAAAAATAACACAACTCACTTAACATCAGAGAATCACAAAGCATGATTCCTGTCAAAAACACTTTATTTCTTGAACAGCTTTAGGTTACACAGCAGGGGGGAACACCAAAGGGCATGGCAGCACTATCTTACACAAAAATAACACAACTCACTTAACATCAGAGAATCACAAAAACACAATTCCTGGCAAAAACACTTTATTTCTTGAACAGCTTTAGGTTACACAGCAGGGGGGAACACCAAAGGGCATGGCAGCACTATCTTACACAAAAATAACACAACTCACTTAACATCAGAGAATCACAAAAACACAATTCCTGGCAAAAACACTTTATTTCTTGAACAGCTTTAGGTTACACAGTAGGAGGGCACAACAGGGCATGATAGCAATGTACTACAAAAAATGATACAACCCACTTCACCGTTTTTGACAGCAATTGTGTTTGTGTGATTCTCTGATGTGAAGTGAGTTGTGTTATTTTTGTGTAGTACACTGCTTTCCTGCTCTGTGGTGCCTTCCTACTGTGTAACCTAAAGCAGTTACAGAAATAAAGTGCTTTTGACAGCAATTTTTGGGGTGATTCTTTAATGTGAAGTGAGTTGTGTTATTTTTGTGTAAGATACTGCTTCCATGCCCTTTGGTGTCCCCCCCCCCTGCTGTGTAGCCTAAAGCTGTTCAAGAAATAAAGTGTTTTTGACAGGAATTGTGCTTTTGTGATTCTCTGATGTTAAGTGAGTTGTGTTATTTTTGTGTAAGATAGTGCTGCCATGCCCTTTGGTGTTCCCCCCTGCTGTGTAACCTAAAGCTGTTCAAGAAATAAAGTGTTTTTGACAGGAATCGTGTTTTGTGATTCTCTGATGTTAAGTGAGTTTTGTTTTAATTTTTCTGTGTGGGGGACTGCTGGTGTAATGTGTCATAATGCTTTGCCTACTTGTACTTTGGAAGTGAGAAAATAATTTTTTTAAAACTTTATTTTGTGTTGTTCTTGTTTTATTCTTTGTTGTGCAGTTGGTTCCCATCATAGGGAACAATGGGGCTGGCTGGCCAGCCATCTCTGTAGGTGGTGGGGGAATTTGAGGGAGGGTGTCTGTGGTTCAGGTGCTCTTTCACAGGTGCTCTTTCACAGGGACAAGCTGGCACTCAGAAGTGTGCCCACCATTGTGGCACCCCTGGGCTGTGCAGAATTGCCCAGGGAAAGAGAGTTTAGAAGTTCCCAGCATAGGGAACAAAGGGAGAGGGCTGGCCTTTGCCAGCCTGTTCCTGGGGTTATGGGTGTGGGGCAGGTGGGGGTGGATTTGGGTCTGTGAGGGGCTAATGTGGGGATTTGGGTCTGTGTGTGGCAGCTGGGGGGGAATTGGGTTTGTGTGGGGCTGTAAGGGGTGGACTTTAGGGGCTGAGAGGACCTACTTGGGGAGGCCATGAAATGCCCCCCCCCCAAGTGGGAGCAGTCTGAGCCTTGGTGGGGGGTGGGAGGAAGGGTGGGAGAAGGGCCCCAGAGGGCTGGGGGGCATTTTGCATGCAAAATGCCACCCCTGGCAACACAAGCCTCCCCCAGCTGTCAGTGGTAGAGATGAGAGCAGAGCACCTACTTGGGGAGGCCATGAAATGCCCCCCCAAGTGGGAGCAGTCTGAGCCTGGGTGGGGGGTGGGAGGAGGGGTGGGAGAAGGGCCCCAGAGGGTTGGGGGGCATTTTGCATGCAAAATGCCACCCCTGGCAACACAAGCCTCCCCCAGCTGTCAGTGGTAGAGATTAGAGCACCTACTTGGGGAGGCCATGAAATGGCCCCCCCAAGTGGGAGCAGGCTGAGCCTGGGTGGGGGGTGGGAGGAGGGGTGGGAGAAGGGCCCCTGAGGGTGAGGGGGCATTTTGCATGCAAAATGCCACCCCTGGCAAAGGAAGCCTGCCTCTTTATTTTTTCCCCATAGGAAATAATGAAGAAAGATTAGCAGCAGCATGCTAACAATATGCTGCTCCTTCGCTTTCTTATGGGAGGATGGGGGGACCTGCTTTGGGGGGCCATAACATGGCCCCCCAAAGTCCAATCTGTCTGAAACTTGGGTGGTTGTTAGAGAAGGGTTAGAGGAAGGTCCCCACCAATTTTGGGCTTATTCGGTGGGAAAATGCCTCCTCCAGGCGTCCTGGAAGACGGAGGCATTTTCCCTTAGAAAAAAGCCGAAAGAATGCCGAAATAATGCCGAAAGAATCCCGAAAGCCGAAAGCCGAAAGAGATTCTTGTTTCGGCTTTCGGCTTTAACGATAGAGAATCTTCTTTCGGCTTTCTACTTTCGGCTATAGCCGAAAATTTTTGGCTTGCACACCCCTAACAGGAAGGGTCAGCCAGATTGCCAGAAAAATGAATGCACAATATCAGCGGTTATACCACATGTGAGAAAGGGAGTGGAGACAGTTTGGGCTTATGGTAAACTGCACCACCAAACGGGAGGCAAGATCCCTGCCTGCCTGAATGGTAGGATAGGTGTTTGAGCCACATAGGAGGCAAGTAGAAAGACGGACTTGTGTTTTCTGTGCAAATGCTGATGTGGCAAGAACTGGGACAATCCCATAGCTTTCCTAGTCAGAAATGTGGCCTCTACACATGAACACATGAAGCCGCCTTATACTGAACCAAACCATTGCTGTATTGTGGTCAGTATTGTCCATTCTGACTGGTAGCAGCTCTCCAGGTCTTTCTCATTACCTACTACCCCATTCTTTTAACTGGAGGTGCCAGGCACTGAACTTGAAACATTCTGCATGGGCAGTAGTTGTTTTACCACTGAGACATGGAGCCTCTCTACGGGAAACATCTAACACGTGAAGAACATGTGTCGGGAGATGCAGTGTTAACCAGAAAGGGTAGTTTAAAAAGACAGAGCTGGCAACACGGCAAATAACAACAACAACAACAACAACGTTTAATTTATATACTGTCCTTCAGGACAACTTAATGCCCACTCAGAGAGGTTTACAAAGTATGTCATTATTATCCCCACAACAAACACCCTGTGAGGTGGTGGGGCTGAGAGAGCTCCAGAGAGCTGTGACTAGCCCAAGGTCACCCTGCTGGCTTCAAGTGGAGGAGTGGGGAATCAAACCCAGCTCTCCTGATTAGAGTCTTGCGCTCTTAACCACTACACCAAACTGGCTCTCACAGCTGTGTGAAGGGGCTGTGAAATGTGAGATGGGAAATTTCAGCCCATTATAACTTCTCCAGGTCCAAGCCCGGTTCTCGAAGGCAGCTTCAGCCCATTTCCATTCCTTACTGTCCTCTGGTTGCGATCCCACACAGTTTTCAACTGGAGAGGTGAAATTGACAGAGTCTTTAGGGAGGCAAAGATGAAATTAACAATCCCTCTGAGGAGTGATCTCTGCCATCTCTGTCTTTTTAAACTACACTTCTCTGCTAACTTTGAGTCTCCCTACGCTTGACGAACACACACCCAGGTGTCTCATCTAGAGACACTCGTGGCCCCACCTCTAATTTGGAAATAAAGTTGCTGAAGGTGGTTTTACTTCATCCTGTTGTTTTATATCCCGCCAAAGAACTCAGGGTGACGTACCAGGGATGATCCCATTTTGTCCCTCACTCCAGTCCTGAGGCATAGAGTCAGCAACTGTGACTGAGAGATTCCTATGAGAGCAGGTGGTCCTTCAGGTATCAGTCGTGAACTTCATGGCTGAGTGAGGATTTAAAGTCAGACTTTCACAGTCCAACACTAGCTTAGTTGCTACACTAGCCCTTTTCAGACATTCTAAGGTTGGAAATGAGCACATGTACGGGGTGGGCCAGCAGGGGGCAAAAGCAGGAGATCATGGCATTCTGTCTGACCAAAATAGTGAAGAGTCCAGTAGCACCTTTAAGACTAACCAACTTTATAATAGCATAAGCTTTCAAGAACCACAGCTCTCTTTGTCAGATGCATCAAAAGCTTATGCTACTATAAAGTTGGTTAGTCTTAAAGGTGCTACTGGACTCTTTACTATTTTGCTGCTACAGACTAATACGGCTAACTCCTCTGGATGTCTGACCAAAGTGCATTCACTGGGATGTATTATAAAGCCTATGAGTGTGTGTGTGCACATGTATGCAGGGCAGCCCCTGGGCAGAGATTTCTCACTCAAACCTACATATGTGTTTGTTATGCTCACTTAGTGAGCATAAGGGCTGAAAAGGGCTGTCATCTTCTTTTCTGTCTTTCAGATTCTTCAGAGAGCAAAGTTGTGTTACTTTAAGTGTTTTGTTGCTCCCAAATGTCAGTGTTTTAAAGTGATTTCTGGGCTCTCTGGATGCAATCAGTGGAGTTGGTGATTTCCTGACAGCTTTTTATGTCATGGTATTTGTCTGGCACATGCTGCATTTTGAAATGACTATGCAATTATCTCTAATCTCCGCTGCCCCAAACACTTTCTTCCAAATAGTGTTAGCCATTTAGATAGACAGAAAATCGTATTTTCATCCAATCCTTCCTTGTGCCATGCTGTACTTTTCTATAGAATTTTAAAGCATTATTTTAAGGATAGTATTCCTTTTATCTGAACTTCCCAATAAGGTTGGAGATTAACCTATTCATTGATTTCTGTCAAAAGAGCCAATACAGTATAGTACTGTATAGTGGTTAGAGTTCAGATCAGGCTCTGGAAGACCCTGGTTCATGTCCCCACTCTTCCATGGAAAGCTTGCCGGCTGACTTGGGCCCCTCACACTCTAATCCTAACCTGCCTCACAGGGTTATTGTTGTGAGGATTAAGGGAAGAAACAAAGTTGTAAGCCACTCTGGATCCCCCACTGGGCAGAAAAAAATAAATACTTATTTATATAATATTGATGTTATAAGATAAAGTCTTTGTTTGTTTGTTTGTTTGTTTGTTTGTTTGTTTGTTTGTTTGTTTGTTTGTTTGTTTGTTTGTTTGTTTGTTTGTTTGTTTGTTTGTTTGTTTGTTTGTTTGTTTGTTTGTTTGTTTGTTTGTTTGTTTGTTTGTTTGTTTGTTTGTTTGTTTGTTTGTTTGTTGCCCACCTTTCTCACTAAGAGCCTGGCTACAGGTGACGAACTACGCAAGTGAATGGCAAGTGAACAGGGAGGAATACACGTGAGTCCGTTCACTTGCCAGGCAAGTGTAATTCGTCACTTGTAGCTTGGCTCTGAGCCTCAAGGCGGATTACACAGTATGAGATTAGTACAACCAGTATCAAGTACATTTCCATAAACAATGCCATAGGGTAAATAGATACAAATTTTAAAAGACATAGCTTTATCAAGAATCCAATACCGCATAGAAGAAATACTGAAACAGAACATAATCAGTTCTAGGACTGACATTAGACAACATGAAACGCAGGTAGTACATAGGAATGCATATTTAAAGCAACAGATAATATGTAAGGCAACATAGTGGTGAAGTCTACAGCCCCTAACTCATTAGCGAAGCATCTGAGACCCCATCCCTATAATACAACCCTCCCATCTGAGTAAAAAGCCTTTTTGAATAATTTGGTTTTGCATTGTTTGCGGAAAGCCAGGAGAGTGAGGGCTCTTCTGACCTCCTCAGGCAGGTCATTCCACAGGATAGGGGCCACCACAGAGAAAGCCCGTGTACGGGCTGCTGCTGATTTCACCCATGTGCAGCCTGGCATCTGCAGGAGACCCTGTTCAGATGAGTGAAGCTGCCATGGAGGAACATAGAGAGGGATAGACATGATCAGACTTTTTCTGTTAACTTACTTCTTAGGTTGCGTCACTGCACCCCATATGCTCAGAGAGCAGGGTGCATCCTAGCTGTCCTAAGGCTTCAGTATAACCTTAACTGTGTAACTAACAGCCCCCAAGTAGGCGAGCCTTACCAAGCCCAGCTGAGGGCTCACCATGCCTTATCTTCAAACAACCCAGTACTCCCACTGCTGCTGGCAGGTAGGCTCCTCTCTGCAAAAAGCCAGCAAAGGGCCATGCTGGAGAAGAGTGGATTCCACAATGCTTAAATATAAGACCTATAGAAGGGAGGGAGCTCTTTATGCATGCTAGATACAGAGCTGCTGTCTATGTATGCTAGATACAGAGCTGTGGCCCCGGAGTAGTCTTTTTCTGGGGTCAATAAGAGAACTGGTATCTCTGTTAAAAGGATCTTGAGTTACCAGTGTTGCCTAGAACAGGTAAGAAAAATCAGAGTAAACAGGTCCTATCTCACCCTCATCTGTGTATTGTGTCGTGCTGGCTGCCAATGCTTTGACATAAACTAAAGCACACTGAAGCCACTGAAATCAGTACTCTGTGGGCAAATCAATACCAGAGTCTAAAACTGATTTAACAGTGATTCCCTGTGTCCTGGGAACTGTAGTTCTGTAATGGAGAATCTTTACAATAGAATTCTCAGCATCCTCAATAGTTTGTTGAATTCGTTGGGGGTAGCCCTGACAATTAAAGTGATACAAAATGGATCTTACACTGAAGAGCAGCCCTGGTGTGGAGCACTGGGCAAAATTGCTTCCTGTATAGATACTGCAGAGAAAAAGAAATTCGGTATATAAACTAAAGCCAGTGCCTGCAAAAATCCAGATACTAAGACTACTGTCACTCATTTCTATAAAATGAACGAGTCTGATCTAACTAAAACTTTTTTTAAAAAAATCTTCCTCCCTCATATATTTTCCCAGGAGTCCGAAGTCCCTTGTATGTGTCGTGCCTGATGTTTCTGCCTTTAGCTGTGACTGGAGGTGGTTGAGATACCCTGTCACTGTGCCTCTCTTGCTGCTAAGGAACGACGGCCTGATTTATTCCAGTACTTTCAGCTTCACGTACACACCAGAGCAGAACTTCTTCACTGGGCAACCCATCTTGCAGGAGATTGCGCAGGATTCTTCGGACACCTTACTCGACACCATTCATCAGGAGTTTACCAGGACCAACTTTCACCTCTTCATGCAAAGTTAGAGACAGAACTGTGTGCCTGCCCCATGATTCTATGAGAGCTCTAGGAAAGATGCAGAATGTGGTGGTGCGCACAGAATTCAGCTTCCTGAGAATTATTTGTTTTTTCTCAACCTCAACGATTTTTTGAAGATTTGCTTAAACGAGTATGGACATGCTAGCTGAAATCTCAGAGGTGAGAGAGGTAACTCAGAGCCAAGCTACAAGTGACGCCTGACACAGGTCGGACACTTGTCAGCTTACCTCAAGTTTTGATGGGAAATGTAGGTGTCCTGGTCTTACAGCTTAGCTCTCCATTTAATTGAAGTTTGCAGAACCCCCACACACACACACACAGTGGAGGGGAAGGGGGGCATCTGGGGAGAGCCCAACGTCTGCACTCCCCTCCTGACCACATGTTCTCCCTCCCATAGACTGCCACTCTGTAACCGTCAATTAAATGGAGAGCCAAGCTGCAAGACCAAAATGCCTACATTCCCCATCAAAACTTGAGGGAAGGCTGGCAAGTGTCCAGGTGTCAGGTGTCACTTATAGCTTGGCTCTCAGTAAGATTTGCCATGGGTAGGGTTAGTGCTTTGGTGTCCTTGGCCCTCCCGAGATTAGCCATATCAGGATTTATTGAGCAAAATAACAAAATAATTCAGGATAAATTATGAAGAATACAGAAATTGCTGTTATATGCTAACATGCAGGTCAGTCAAATAGATCCTTTTATTAGATGTATCCGCATGATGAAGCATTTCATTTTCCACTTGCCAAACTATCCAGCATGTCAGTATATAATAAGATTACAAACTCTTTTGACCATGCAGATTGTGTGGTTATCTCATGTCATGGGTACCAATTTAAGGTTAAGACCTTTTCACACAAAAAAGAAATTCCATGATATTTAGGCCACATCTCCAAATCTGGGGATGCTCTTAGATTATTCTGTCTATCTCAATGAAAATTCATCTACAAAAGATAATGACAATGCTAATGTTTGCAAGATGTTTTTTTTTTCCTGGGAGGAAAGAAAGATGAGCTAAAATCCTTTGATAATTTTAGGAATTAGCCCTAGGTAGACATTTAATTGAGTATACAACTGAATTTGTGGAGGGGGCACTGGGAGTATGTTATCTATTTTACCCCAAACTTTCACATATTCAGTGTCCGCCTGCTTACATAGGGGCCTAGGCATGTACAGCTGAAGGAACATTGACTCTATACATGTGCTGTGTTCCCAACATCTTCAGGATACTGATTACCTGTAGGGAGCCTATGGCTTGGATCTGAACCAGTGTTTCCATTGGTGCAAAGATTTCCCCACACAAAACATGATTATTCTCTCCTCCTCTTCCTCCTCCTGCAGCAGCCCAAAATGCTTCCTGGAATCAATGTTTGCATCTGCAGAAATGTTGTTCCGGATCCAAGCCTGTATATTTTCAGATGTACACACTTCTTCAAATTAGTCAATAAATGTGTCCAGGCTGGAGCTGAGGCCAATAAGTGAAACCACAATCCCTCCGTCCCTTTAGTTGTATGCTTGTTTGAACACTTGCATAGGGCCGTTGTTGAGGTTTTCAGGGCACTTCAACTTTTGACAAACTACTTGAGCTTCTAAAATAAGTGGAAGTCAATTGAATTCATGGGCTGTTGGCCTAGCAATCCAAAGCAAGTTCATTTCAATTGAATTCCACTTAAATATCTTCAAGTCTCCTAAACACATCCAGATCTAGAAAGTACATATTGGCAGGGGCGGATCTATGGTTGCCAGTGCCCAGGGCAACTGAAGACTGCCCACTCTTGTGTGCACAGCGCATGCGCACTCCCAGTGCTGTGTGATGATGTCACTTCCATGATGTCATCATGCACGGCGGCACGTGCCGCCCCATGGCAAGCCGGCTGTCCCGGTGTGCTGCGGAGCTGGCGGCGGCAGCGCAAGTGGCTGGGAGGCCGCCCACACCATTTGCCTGCCCTGCAGGACGGGGCGGCCAGCTTGCTGCATGCCCCGTCCTGCAGGGCAAGCGAATGGTGCAGGCGGCCTCCTAACCACCCGTGCTGCCTTTCGCCTGCCCTGCAGGCCACCCATGCGCTTCCAGGGCTGCCAGCTGCGCCCGGCACCCCCTCTTTGGCAGCGCCGGGGGCAGACTACCCCCCTTGCCCCCCTGTCGATCTGGCCCTGCATATTGGTCACAGAGTGCTACACATTTTGTGCCTCAAGCAGATTCGCTATGCTGCCACCATCCCCAGGTGGTCATGTTCTTGCATTCAGAGGTGGTTACAGGCACAAACTCATCTGGCAACTGAGAAGGAAGCCTTAAGAGGGCAGCAACTTTCCACATTGGCCAGATCACTAAGGCAGTGGCATCTTATACAAAACAGTGCCACATTAGTTCTATGTTTCCTGGCTTCAGAGAGGGTCAAGGAATAGGAAGCCAGTGATAGAGAATTTAGCATTTACAGGAGTGTGGCAGATAATGATGGAAGCATGTGAAATTTGATGTTCACCCAAAATGTCACTGGAGGTAAGTCCTTCCACGTACTGCTGGTTCAGGTCAACTTACACATATATAGACAAGGGTTGCCAGGCTGAACAACCCTGGCAAGCAGTGGGAGGGGTGAGGATGGGGACATGATGGGGCATGGCATCACACATGTGATGACATCACTTCTGGGGAAAACCCAGTGCATAGCTCTAGGAATCACCAAAAACTCTATAGTAAATCCATAGAGTTTCCAGTGATTCCTGGAGTTAGTTGCCATCATTTTCAGGTTTTCTGCAGAAGTGACACAAGACACCAGCACTCCCCCCACCCCACCCCCATTTCTTGGAGCCTCAGCAGGTAATGGGAGCTCAAGGTGGAAGAACCCCCACTAGGGGGAAGGTATCCCTGCATCAATATAATCTTTTTTTAATTAGCAACTCTGTAGGAAAGTTTAAAGTGCCTTAGGGTGTAGCTGTATTCCGCAAATACAGAGTTATCCACTGTACACATGTTGCGGGCTTTGAAGATTTATTTAGAACCTTCAGACGAACACAGCATCAAAAGGCCAATTTTCTATTTTGAAGCATGTTGTTTTAGCATTAAGGTTGATTTAGAAGGGAGCCTGTTGCCAAAACCATGCTGGTTTTTAACCTGTGTTGAACTCCCAAAGGCCTACAGAGGAGCCTAGTGGAAACAGACCGCAGTGTCGTGAGCATCAACTCGTCAAAGTGCCAGGCGAGCATTGCCAACAAGTACTCCTTTCTCTGACCTCTCTAATTATGACTCTGGTGCTGGAAGACTCTCTTGTTCATTAGTGTGTTTTGTGGGCGTGAGAAATTCTGTGGCCAGCGCGTTTCAGATTACAGTACGTACTTATTTTATGTCTAAGGGTGTCCACGCTGCTTATGGCAAGATGGATATTTCCATTATGTCCGAGAGTCCACTCATTTGCTCAAGAGGGGAAAAAGCTGACCTGGTTAACACCTGGGCCACCCTTTCGACTCCAAAGAAACCCCCAGTCCTGCTCCAGACAGCCCCATCCCCAACTGCAACCCTGTTCAGTATCAAAACACCAACTCTTATCTGAACCATGGAAATTAAAAAGAAAATTGTGGGGTGTGTGTGTACATGGCTGTACTTCTTCTCCTCCGCTACCTTATCCTCACAACAGGCCTGTGAGATAGATTAGAATAAGAGAGCACTGGTCCAGGGTCGCCCAATGAGTTTTATGGCAGACATCTGATCGAAATGTGGATCTTCTAAACTAGCAGAGACAGCCCATGGTTACCCTACTCGGGAGCATTAAAAAGGCAATTAACACCCCATGCAGACACACAAAAGAACAGCCCACTCTCATGAAAACTGACGGGAAGGAGGCATGGAACCTGAATGGGAACAGAACATGGAACTGGCCATTGTCAGAGTCCACTGGAGGTCCAGCCCCAAGCAGTCCAATTTCAGGGAGTCAGCAGCATTCACTTAAATGGAGCAGAAAGCAAGCTTGTCTGTCTGTCTGTCTGTCTGTCTGTCTGTCTGTCTGTCTGTTAGAGCACTTAAGGCAGCTAACAAATAATTCCTGTAATAATACAACTCTGATATGCTATAAAAACACAGGCAATGCTAGAGATGTCATCCTCCTGATGGGCATGGGGGATCCTCCACCCTGAGCTCCCATTGCCCTCCAGTGCGCCAAGCAGTGTGTGTGTGGGGGGGGACACTGGAGCAAAAGCTCCTGGTTGGAGCTCCCTCCCTTTTGAAGGCATCAGCAGTCCTGGGGTGGGGCAGGGCAGATGGAAGAGCCCAGCCCAGATGGCGAACTCTCCCCAGGCCAAAGGCAGTCAATATAAGGCATGGAAGAGTCAGTCAGGTCCCAGAAGCTTCAATCAAAGGGCTAGAAGCATAACTCAAGCATAGCAAAATATTAAGTTTCCTGATGTGGAGGACAGAAGCAAGCAGAGAGTCCAGCAGCCTGCAAAACCAAAGTTGTTGAAAAGGAAAAGCAGTCTCAGAAGCTGGATCTTTCTTGCACCAAGTGGAATAGGATTAGTCCTTACAGTTGATTGAGCATTCAGGGAGGTAGCAGGGCTTGTATTGCAGCCTAGGTGGTGCCCTTGATGAATACAACTTGAGATGTTGGGCATCCTCACCACTGTAGTGGTACATAAGAAAATAGTCCCTGCTTGGCTGCTGGAAGCTCTAGTTCACAACCCTAGCACTTTACCCATGCAGTGCACAATCTCTGTATAAGTGGTCCCTTTGGGCTCACAGAAGCCTTTAATAATGTAATAATAATATTTGATTTATATACTGCCATTCAGGACAACTTGATACCCACGCAGAGCAGTTCACAAAGTGTGTTATTATTATCATGACAATCACAATGAGAATGAGAAAAGTGGGTGGGTCTGAGAGAGCTCTGGAAAAGCTGTGACTGGTCCAAGGTCACCCAGTAGGCTTCAAGCAGAGGCATGGGGAATCAAACCTGACTCTCCAGATTAGCATCCTGCTGCTCTTAACCACTACAGCAAACTGTATTATTAAAGTTTGGAAATTATTGCTGTGGTGGGTTTATGTTGCGACAAAGGCCATTAAGGATAGGTATTGCAACATTAATTGTAATTGTTTCCATATTAATTTAAGAACGGTTGCACAGATGCAGGTGTTGTGCAATCTCTTTCCTGTGAGGAATTTTTTGTTGGTTTGTTTTATATGAAAAACATCAGGAATAATTTAGTGGATTATTGGTGTAATCCAGTGTTGGCCCATGGAAAAGGAAGACTATAAATCAAGTCACAGGAAATCTAGGGAATCTTGCCATTGCAAGGAGGCTGGTTTTATTATTCTGAACGCTACAAATCAGAAGACAGCAGCTCCTGCAGTTTGGCAGGAATCCCTGTCCCAGCAGAGAGATGGTATGTGCCGTTTTTAGCACATGAGCAAGAAGAGGGCTGTTCTATTCACCAATTCTCCCAGTCATTCAAAATGAGTTTGTTGTTGATTCAGGGACATATTGGCTGTTTGAAGGATAGAAAAGTCCCCTTGGGCATTAGGACAGAATAGTACAATATGTAGACTAGGCTTCTTAGGAGAAGCAAAATAACACCTGTTGGATGCCTTTCTTTCAGCTGCAGGATCAAGCTGGAAGAGATGGGCAATATTTAAAGCAATTCAAACTCATCTTCACTTACTACAGAGCCAGCCTTACTGTTCTCGTCTTTGGAAGTCACAGATTTTTTCACCCAGCATATGAGCCCAGCTTGTTGTTGGCTTTGCAGCTTGCATGACGGATGGACATAACAGCACCTCAGGTGCTGGGTCAGTTGCCCGTCTTGCTCCTCTCCACATGCTTCAGGTGTGCTATTTGCCTTTCCTAATGTTTCAGGTGCCTTATGCACATTTATTCATGTACATCTATTGCTTTAAAAAAATCTTTTTAGAGACCTGCAAAGCAGCTGTATTGCTGTATTGGGGGAACCTCGCCGGCAGTAGCAAATCAGCAAACAACTTTTGGCCACTCAGATTAATCACTTGGCAGAACAAAGTTGTCTGTTTCAGTCCATGGCAGCCAGTGGCTTTTTGCTTTCTCACTTTAAATGACTATGGCTATCACTTGTGCAACAGAGAAACCCGGAGAAGGATGAGGAAACAAAGGTACGGGATGGGATTTTGTGGTCCTGTTACTAGTGCAGCTGCAAATTAAGAGCAGCAGCAACTGGACTTCCACAGGGCAGGTTTGTCTATAGTTTTCCTGCCCCGATCCCCTGGAAGTGGCCACCCCTCCCATCCCTACCCTAAGCCTACAAGGTTTTGAATGTTCTTTTTTAAAAAATCAGCATTCAAATATTGTTATATTAATATACTGTTGAAATGATTCTCTAAATTCACAGCTTTCATTTCTTTTAGTTTTTAGTCCCTTCTCTTGTAAAGATATGCCTTTTCCCCTTATATTTCTGCAACAGAAGGGGCTAGAGACTTCCTTTAAAAAAAATGGAAGCTGAGAATCCAGAAAACCTGCAACAACTCTTGCTGCGGCAGTATATCAATATAATGATATTCTAGTGCTGGTTTTAAAAAATAATACTAAAGAGCCCTCTGTGGCAGGGAGGAAATGACTACCACTAAGGTTGCTAGATGGCCTCCTCAAAAAAACGGATGAGGGCTCAGGCACTCGCCCAACTTTTTTTCTTCACTCCAGCATGATGATGTCACTTCCGCAAGTGATGTCATCGCTTGCGCCAGCAGCCGGGCATGCCAGCAGGCTGCTTCTCTGGCACGCAGGCAGCTAGGCAAGCAGGCTGGAAGAGGCAGAGGAGGGGCAGGAGACTGGGTGGGGCCCCCCAGCCACTCCCCCAGGAGTGCTTCCAGCAAGGGGGAGGAGTAGGGGGAGGCGGCACAGGAAGGCCTGCTGCTGCTGCTGCTGCCACCAGCTCCTGCAGGCCAGGGGCCAGCTGCTCTCTCCCCCCACCCCACAAACACCTGACTTTTAGATGTCTGGTATTTGACCTGCATTTCCCCTGGACAGTCCAATAAAAAATGGACTGTCCAGGGGGAAAACCTGACACCTGGCAACCACAGAGACAGACTCAAGGAAAATGGCTGCCATATGAGCTGGAAGATCCAAATTTTCCCACCCACACAGCAGCCATCCCAGCTTTACTGCAATCTTTCCCAAAACTTCAGAACAAAGCAGATTTGAGAAAGATTTTTTAAAAGCTATGGAATCCCCTGGATGTGCATGAATGAACCACAATGCTATGGGGAAGCAGTTAAAAAAAAAAACACGCTTCCCCAAAGCACTGAATTTGGGGCATAGTACCCATGTGGAAGACACAGAAGAGTTATGTACATGTCTATGTAACTATACAATAAGAAGTTCTAAATGTTACCACTAGGATAGGGTTTACTCCCTACGTTGATTCTGGTTTGGGCTGGGCATCATCATTATGGGGAGTGCAACTTAGTCACCCGCACGGTCTGAGACCTAGCAAACAGTCTCTTTTACTACCCCAATAATATGTGCAAAAGGGCTCTAAAAAGATGCTTTGCTTGCATCTATAGTTAAAAGCTATAAACGCTTCAAGGGATTGGCTCTGACATTGCGGTCAGCTAAATCAATATTTGCCGATTGGGAACATAGACTCCAAATGAAAATGATGTTCAGAGAACATTTAAAGACCTAACCGCTGGGGATTAGTGGTGCAACTCAACAGGGAGAGGCCAAGAACAGCAAAATAAGACTTTGTGTGCACTTTGCACGGGGTTGCATTCCCTTTTCTTTCCTCGTCTTGATTTTTGTATTCATACCCATAGGAAAGCATCCATTGCAACACTTACGTAGGTTTCAGATGCTGGCTGGACAAAAATCCCAGTGGATGCTTTTCACAGATAAACTCCATCTGCATATCATGCTCCACTATGCAGATTAAAGTATGAACCAGTTTGCCGATAAAAATATCCATATGAAAATACAGGAAGTACTCCAGTATATCTTTTTAAATGAAATCCTCATCCTTGGACACTGCTGTGCAAAATGTTCCAAGGATGTCTCATCTGCTGTAAACACAGATGGGGCTGCACAATAAGGTAGTGGGGTCAGCAATCTAGTCCTGTATTTACTCAGAGCTAAATCCTATAGTTTCTATAGGATACATGGAATGTTTAAGACTGCAGCCTAGATGGGATTTTCTACATGCTCTGTGAAACATACAGCTTGACTCAACCAAGCATCTGAGCACCCCAACTAACAAGGATTCTACTCAATAGATGGCCCATAGGAGTGCTGAGCACCCATACTAACAAGGATTCTACTCAATAGATGGCCCATAGGAGTGCTGAGCACCCATACAAACAAGGATTCTACTCAATAGATGGCCCATAGGAGTGCTGAGCACCCCAACTAACAAGGATTCTACTCAATAGATGGCCCATAGGAGCACCCATACTAACAAGGATTCTACTCAATAGATGGCCCATATGAGTGCTAAGGAGGAAGGCTCATTCTGATGGAACTATTTTTACATGAGTAGGATAGAATTGCCAACCTATTATTTTACTGGCCTGACTGTTCTGTTGGGCAATCATTCCTTACTGAGGGTCTGAAAATCCAGTACACACCAGATTCTGCTTCATCACATTCTGACTTATCTGGTTCTCTTCTGATTCTGCTCATAGCCTATAATGTTTCATTTTGGCTCTGCCTCCCAGACCTACCACAGGGAACCATCCAACACGCTAACCCTAATATGCATGGAAATCATTACATGCATAAAGACCAAACAATCTACTGGAAGAGGCCACATGTACATACATAAACTGTTCTGAACTCTACGCCATCTCTTCTGATAAATATTACATAGATGGAAGAAGCAGTAAACCTCCATCTCCTAATCTGTATTTCAGGTAGCTTTCTGCACCGGGCAAATACTAGCTGTGTGCTCCCACAGGAATAGTCAACTTGGTGTACACCAATGTGTTTTTCTAGCGCCGGCTTCTCCAAAGCAAAAAGTCAGTCCTGGCTTTCCTCCATCTCATTGAAATGCACAGGATGTGCTTCAGAAGAGTTCAGGACAGAGGCATCACATTTGCTTTTACCTGGAGCACCCATTCAGAAACAGCTGCCATCATCATAGGAGGATGCTAAGCTTGGATCCACTCAAACTTTTGTGACTGACCCCTGTTCTGAAGGCAGCCATCCTGCAGCAGTACTTACCACCTCCTCCAAAAAGTGCCCACAGATTCAAAAAGAGGGTGGAATCCCATGTTTCTTTGTAGTCATTCTTCAGCAGTGCAAATTGGTTGCTCTGTAGCCAAAAGAAACTACATAGGGGATACCTCCCCACAGCGCTACTAACACACTGTTTCTCATTGTTCTTGCAAACGTTCAGACTGCTTAATAAGACGGCAGTGGCACCTTAAAAATTGTATGCTTTCTATGAGTCAGAGCTCACTTCATCAGATGCTGGAATAAATTTTGTTAGTCTTTAAGGTGCCACTTGGCTCCTGTCTTACCTTGCTGCTACAGAGGAATGTGGTTGCTCATCTAGAAGTATCATCATGAAAGGCCCTTCTTAACATACAGAAGAGCAGTACTGTATTCAGAATGTGGAGGAGGACCTCCCACAAAACAACTTCAATTCCCCTCTTAAGCTGGACGAGGCAGGGCACAGAAACCCAGAATCGCTCCAGGAAGATGCTATCGTTTTGATATTTTAGCGCTATGCCGGGACGTGTGGATTCAGCCCTTCTTGCAAAATGAGATTAATCACCCAAATGGATTGGTGAATCTTTTTGCCAGTCTTGGAGCTTCAGCAAATGCCCAATGCTGTTGCCCTCTGGAAGTGGTCTTGAACAGGGTTCTTTTGATAGTGGAAATATATTTTATTTCATTTAAACATTCCTGTACAATAAAGTGCAAGCCCCAAAGTTCATTATTTAAGGCCAAGATTAGGGATAATATACATTCTGATCAAGGCTCTTCTTTGCTCCTACAGCTTCTCACAATCCTTGCTCTGTGCTGTAACACCCAACCAACAACATGGAGAGTTGTGTCCCAGGACTCAGGATTACAGTAATTCCCATTATATGATCCCTTTTCCACGGAATAAATCTCTCCCCAGCACACCCTCCTTCAGTCTCTTTTGAAAAGCACTGGAACGGAATAAAAAAAGATGGGAAACATTTCAGCATATGCCTTGTTTCTCCAAGTCGATTATAGAGCAAATGGATGAAATGAACAATTCCATTCTCCTCCCTTTTGAGGAATTCTCAGATAAATGGTTTGCAAATCTAATTCTGTGAAAGAGGTCTTCCTTCTATATTTAGCCACATTTTTGTTGTTCAAATGGAGGGGGGAAGAGGGATTTTTTCCCTCCCGGTTTTACAGTCTGAAATAAGCAAATAATCTTTTGTTTACTACAGAACTGTTGGACAGAATGGCCCAAGAAGCAGGGAGTGCAATGCTCTTTAGAGCTTAATGTATTAAGCAAACCTCGGCAGTAATTTAAATCACATGCTGAAATAGGAAAATCGGCAACTCTTTTGGGTTGGAAAGAACCTCTAGTGGGTCACTCAGTCCTCCCATCTGCCTCATGGCAGGACTGATTTCCTTTAAATGCTGCTGGAAATGTCAGTAGCCTCTTCATTTCTGAGGTTTTTTCCCCCTGCCAGCCCCTACAAATGGGTTGTAAATATACTTTGGCTGCTCACAAAGAAACCAGCTTGTCTTTGCCACTCTCTGGATTATGTGCTTGGTTTTTTCACATAAGGTCTGGCATTACTGGGAAAGAAGAGTGCAAAGTGTTTATTTGTGCAATTGCTGAGATGGCCTAGTTGATATCTTCACTCCCGCCAGATATTGCTCACTAGTTGTGCATCAGCAGCCATTTCCAACTCAAATGCCAAATTCACTAGAGGGCTTCAGGGTACAGGAATGAAGATGTTGTTGCTGAAATCAGCACCGTTATATCCTGCAAGTGTCTTTCTGCTTTTGTATAGGAAACCAGCACGGTACGTTCTGTGGTCTGTCACAGAGAACAAGTGTTGAATCTCTAATGAGGCTTGGTAATCCAAAGCAAACGTAGTTGCTTGTCCTGCACTGAAAGTTGCCACAGGTCGTCCTGTACTCTGTGACCTGGATGAATCAGGTGGTCATGGGAACAAAATTATTTATTTAGAATAACAGTTCATTTCATTTCTAAAGTTAAAGGTGGGTAACAACATCATCTCATCTATCTGAATAAGAAATATTGTTTTCATTGGTGTGGAAACAAGGCCAGTCTTCACGTTACGAAGTCCTCACATTTGTTTGAGGAAGATACAAGAACTTTGTATCAGATGTGTAATGGGAGTTTTGTGCTTCCAAGGCAAATATTGGCCCTTTTCTGCTTGTGACTGCAACATGTGGGAAGTAATGGCTTTAGCCTTCTCTTCTTTGCCAATTACACATTCCCAAATATGCTCCATTGATAGGGTTGTCTCAGCAAATGCCAGGAGACGTTGAAGTAAATGCTAGGAGAGGGTAGAGTTTGGGAGGACATGATGTCGCCTCTGAATGACACTCTAGGAATTCCCTCTAATCTCCATGGGACAGAGTATAAAGACATGAGGAAATTTCTATGGCAGCCATTTTCTGGCCATTTCCCCCCCTCGCACACCTCAATTTCTTGAGGGTGAGGAATTGGGGCAGAGATTTGTCCACCATAAGCAAGCAAATGGCAACCCTTCGCTATTGGTCCCATTGTGAAATCATATTACTTATGTCATTAAATGTAAATTTTGCCACAGAGGCTCCACAAGGCAGTTTGAGGACATGAAAACAGTGTGAGGGGAAGGCTGAAGCTGCTTCTCTCCGCATACCATAGTCACAAGCAGAAAGGGGCCAGCGTGAGCCTGGACAATACTAAGCTCTCATCACACATCTGATACTAAATCCTTGTGTTGTATCCCTCAAAAAATATAATGACTTTGTAATGTGAAGATGGGCCCTGAAGGCTAGAGATGAGTAATATAACCAGGGAGCCCATGCCTGAACTGGAAATAGACCCATAAACCCTAAACTGATTATATTACCCATTGCAACATCTCGTCTCCACCTGTCCAAAGTGGCACAGAATGCCTTTGTGGTTCACTGCCCTTACGTGAGTTCAGTTTAGCAGAAATCTAAACACAAAGATTATGGCCACTTTTTTCAAGTCAGGCTGAGAAAGTTATTGTGTTAAGGCACAATAACACATCAGGCAGGATCACTTTCAGGGGCATTGTGCTGGCACATGCTTATAACTGACTGTTTGAATGATAGTTCCCAGGCATCAGTACAAGAACATCTAAAGCCAATCAATACAAACAAAGAATATTTGCTGCTTGGGGAGATAAGCGGGGGGAGAAAATGGACTAAGCTCCCCCTATGGCCCCCTTCCCCCTTCATGGATCTTCAGTCCCAGCTAGAAGACAGAAAGAGAGAGACGCTACACCCAAGTAAGACAAAAACACCATGCAGAATACATACATTTAAAAAAATAATGCCAAAGCTTTCATTATTCAGTTCCAGGCATTTAAAAAAAACACCTTGTTTTTCAAGGACCAGAACTAGAATATGAACGTGCTCATTTTCTTTGGTGGATCCGAACTTGTGGAATGACCTGCCTGGGAAGTCAGGAAGGCTCCCACAATTCTATCATGCTGTAGAATGTGCAAAACAGAAATGTTCAGGAGGACATTTCTGCAAAGGGACAAGAACTGTAGCCATATATAGTAGCCAAGGAGGGCACATTTATAACAAAATAGTATTGTAGTCTATGATTATTCAAGGTACCATCTTGTTTTTATTATCTTTGTAACTCCAGTCTCTGCATTATTTAGAGTACACCTTGATTCTATTGTCTTCTCGTTTTGTAATCTTAGTCCTATTGCATTGGATGTAGGTTTGCCAGGTGGCTGCTAGCAATTTGCCTCTCTGCCCACTGATTGCTGGAAATTAGTGGGAGAGCACCTGCCATTGGCAGGCAGCACAGGAAAATGGCTGCGCATGTATACTTCTGTGCTCTGTGCAATGATGTTACTTGGCTTTGGCATGATGACATCACTTCCAGCTTATCTGGAAGTGACACCATCATGTGGGACACTAGAGCATGTGTGAGAGGCAGTAGTAAGGTAAGTACTTGCGCCCAGCACAAACCTTCCACCAGATCTTTTAACAGTTGCTGGGCAAGCTGGCAAACCTAATTGCATGTCTTATGTTGACTGATCAAATTGTTTTTTATTCTGTAATTTACCTTGTGCCTTAGTGAGAAGGGCATAATATAAAACAAACCAAAAAAGGCCAGGGCTTGCTGCTTCATACTTGTACTACATGGGATAGGATCTACTCCCCCAGTCCTACACCATTCCAGTAATATAAAGAACCAAGTAGTTAAGACCTTCTTTCTTTGATGCATCCATGGCAAAAGACACATAATTTGCCTCAATGCTGTACAGATGTTACCTCAGCAATGGCTCCCACACAGGTCCATAAACATATGAATGAGGCTGCTGTTGAAGTTGATGTTGATTTGGACAGAAAACCATCAGAAGCTCTTATAAGTGTCTCTGACACCTCATCCACAAGTTTATCACCTGGAGTCACTTTGCCATGCTTCTACCACATGTGGATGCAGAATATGTATGAATAGAAGCACAAATTCTGATACATTTTTGAGTTACCATCCAGTCACATTTGTATATTTCTATGTCCCATTTATTTCAATGGAATATATGTCTTCCAATGGGAAACAAACAACACTCCAAAAATGTTTCAGTTTTGGATGGATTGGGTTTGTTGTGTGCAGGCACACACGACCAGGGTGTAAGCACTTGTGTCTAACATGAAATGTAGCTCTCAGCCTCCCTCAGGGGAACGCAACAGAAGACAGAGCACTTTGGCAAGTTCCAGAACCTTTAAGAAAAGAAAAGGATTTAGGTTGGCTTAATTTCTCTGATAAAAAGGAATGTGCTCAAGCCCCAAAGGTGGGAGAATTCAGGCCTCTCTGTCCCCCTCCCCCTTTCACCCCTTCCAAAAAACCCATAATGAAAAAAATTAGGAGAAGAAAGGTGGGTTTTGAGCACATACAGTGCCGGATGAAATGTTACATTCACTTCCCAAGGAGCTGGCAACTTGCCTCCCCACATCTGTCCGCATAAAAAAGAAAACATCCAGTGTGCAGAGAAAGGGTTCCCCCCCCCTAAGAAAAGTGAAGCTGTGGCTTGCGCATGTATGTGCAGTGCTGTATAATTCCTCACTCAGATTACCAGTTCATTCAGACTTCTTCATAGGGGTTTCCTAGTTTACTGTTGGATTTACTGTTTATTTGTTCATTTATTAAAATATTTACCTTCCTCTTTTCCCACAATCAAATGGTAGCTCAAGGCACCTTAGAAATGCAGGTGTGAACTATACCTCAAACACATATATATTAAATACCAAAGGTTAAAAGAGAGGAAAAGGCAGTCAATTTCTCCATTACACACACACAGCTTCCTAAACATTTTAAAATTGCTCTCAAAAGTCCCCTTAAACAAAAAGGCTATATGAATTACCCTCCCCAAAAGCCTGCAGAAATGTCCTTAAGTGGCATATACACTCTTCCTGCCCTCCCCTGGAAGAGCAGTCCAAGGAACAGGTGCCACCAATGAGGGGAAATGAGTGAGAGCCATGGCAGAGAGGCTTCAGGGTGGCACTGGTTGGGGCTCGGAAGAAATTACCTGGGTAGAAACATCGCCCCAAAATTCTGCATTGGCATCAAATCGTACCACGGACTCAAGAAGGCTGTTGCATTTGATAGACTTTATTATTTTATATGCATGTTTTATTTTACATGCATCCTACTCAACACGCACTTGAGGCTGTTTTTTTTTTAAGGGAAACACACAACAGCTAATAAAATAGAACAAAACCCATTTGTGGCCACAACGAAACACCAGCGTTTCCAAAACCATTGCTGAACCACTCCCTGGGCTGTGAACCTGACCTGCAAATGGGCAAAATCAACACCTGCCTGTAGACATGCATTCTGTCTTGTTGCCCCATGTTGCAGAACAGCCTGTCTGATGAGGTTAGAAAGGCTCCTATTTTCCTGGCTTTCTGAAAACTATGCAAAACTGAATTATTCAGGAGGACCTCATAACTATGGGGCCACCTCTCTCCATATACTCCACCATATCAGCTTCACTCATCTGAACAAGGCCTTCTGAAGGCACCACCCGGGCAAAATCAACAACTGCCTGCACAAACTTTTATGGAATGGCCTGCCTGGTAAGGGTAAAAAGACTCCTACTCTCAGGGCTTTTCACAAACTATGTAAAGCTGAAGTATTCAGGAGGGTTTTTTACGCAAATAGGAGGGCTGGGCTGTACTGAAATGGTTCAGAGAGATGCTTCAGGAAACGAATAGGGACTGCAGACTATGCTACTGCGTACTGACACTTGCTGTAACCTATTTGCACTGTTTATTGGATGTTCCAACCGTAGTTCATTTGACTTATACTATGTAATCCTCCTTGAGTCTCGCAAACAAAGGAGGGCTATAAATGAATGAATGAATGAATGAAGTCTTATCCATCTAGAGCATGCAGATCTCCACTCCAGCAAACATCCATCTTGCTTAGATTCAGGCCCTAACTAGACATTAGTTGGGAGATCTGCAACCAGAATCCCAGTCATTTAATTTTAAAATGCAGCCACCAAGAACTCCAACTGGAGGGTGCCTTTTTTCCAGTGCTGTTTCTGCATCCCTCCCACCAACTATTCAGCCAAGTAGAGGGAGAAGATTGGGCAATGTTTAAGGCAAAGTTTGTTCCTCCTCCCCTTTAAAAAAAAACACTTGGACCAATTGGTCCAGAGCCAATTCATGTAAAAAAAGTAACTCATTATGGAATTCTGTGCATATACACACTCATCACACACCTAGCTATCGCTATCTTTCATACAACAATTCAGGACAGCTGCTGCCTTCTCCACACAGCGTTCCTATGAACGTTCTTTCCTGAGATTCTTCCACGAGGCTCCATTTTTATTGTGTGAATAGCTGCTGCCCTCTGGTGGCTCATGCAAGGCAATGAATTCTTGCCTGTCCAAATCTCTTGGAATCAATCAGTTTATGAAGAGCTTGTGCTGTAGAACTGTAGAAGTAAATAGAAAAGTTCTGCAGACTGGAACTTTTACCAAAAAGATTTTAAGTATCTGATAGTATCTTAGTATCTGAAGAAGGGAGCTCTGATGATCGAAAGCTCATTTAACCTGAAAATCTTGTTGGTCTCTAAGGTGTCACTGGACTCATATATCCATGTCTTCACATTGAAGACCCAGGGCTTTTCTTCAGGGGGAACGGAGTTCCGGAACCTCTTGAAAATGGTCACATGGCTGGTGGCCCCGCCCCCTGATCTCCAGACAAAGGGGAGTTCAGATTGCCTTCTGCGCTGGCAATCTCAACTCCCCTCTGTCTGGAGATCAGGGGGTGGGGCCACCAGCCATGTGACCATTTTCTCCGAGGGCAACCCACTGAGTTCCACCACCTCTTTTCCCAGAAAAAAAAAGCCCTGTGAAGACCTATTATTTATGTTCATGAATGCAGGCAGCAAGTGACAAACTCTCATCCAGGTTTGCAAGCATCATCTTTTCTTACAACCAGCTCCTTTGTGCCTTTAAGTTCAGCTTGTTTTGGAGGGCATTAGAAGCTGATAATGTTGCTCTCCATATCATGAAGGCTTCATCTGCAAACTTCTCCTAATCAAGCTCCAGGAGTTGAGAAGAGACAGGCCCACGACTCAGTGGTAGAATATTTGCTTTGTGTGCAGGCTCAGTCCTTGGCGTTCCCAGTTAAAAGGATCAGGAGATACCTGAGACCCCCTAGAACTGCTTCCAGGCAGAGTGGAGTATAATGAACTTGATAGACCAGCTCAGAATAAGGTAGCTTCATGAGTTCATGTGAATTGCCCAGGCTGCTCATATACCGCTAAGGTGACAGCATTATTTATCACCCTTACAGGTTTCTCCTACCCTCTCTCCAATGAGTTCAAGGGAGCATAAAAGCTTTCCTTGCTGTGCTTTTATCCTTACAACATCCTTATAAGGTAGGCTAGGCTGACAGGGGGAAATGACCAGTGCAAGGTAGGGTTGCCAACTCTGGGTTATAAAATTCTGGAGATTTTGAGGGTGGAGCCTGGAGAGGGTGGGGTTTAGGAGGGGAGGGACTTCAGCATTGTACAGTGCACCCTCCAAAGGAGCCATTTTCTCCAGGGGAACTGACCTCTGTTGTCTGGAGATAAGTTGTGATTCTGGGAGACTGCCAGCCCCCACCTGGAGATTGCCAACCCCAGTGCAAGGTCACTAAATGAGTTTAATGGCTGTGCAAAGATTTCAGCCCTGGTCTCCCCAGACCTAGACTGACCCCCCCTTCCACTACATCATAGGGACTGTTGCTTTTTGGCAAGTTGGCAAACCTGTTTCTTCTGTCTGGAGGAAAAGGGTCCTGTTCTGCCCCTGCCATGATAAGCTTAAATTCCCATTTCCACATTAACCCTCTATCAAAGGGATGGAAAAATTTTCACCCGGCCTGTTAGCAACCCTAGTTTCTGCCTTTGCTTCTAATTCAGTAGACGGAGGCAGGATTTGGATTGGGTGGGTATGTTCAGCACTTTGCACAGCTGTGAGTTGAATGGCAAGTTCTAATCTAAAGTTTTGCAGGCCCTATGTTTTCATCTCATGTTTCTCTCTTGCGTGAAATGGAAAAGTCCCATTTTCTGCTTTTTGGCATAAAATGTTCCCCATTGTAATTTCTTAATTTTTTTTGCATCAGTTGCCCATAAATGATGTATAATATTTACGAGGCATAAAAACAGTGTGAAAACAGTATAAAAGCTTTGTTTTGCTTTCACATCTGTCTTGTATGAGAAGAAAATTGTGCCACTGGATCTGTTTCATGGCACTGAATTCTCCTCATTACATTTGTCCAATATTAACATTATTTGCTTTGGTTGCATATAAACGATGTATGACGTGGATCTATAAAAACGGTATAAAAACAACATAAAATGTTGTGAATGAAAGAAATTAAGAACACTGGTTTTTGAAAATGGGTGAACCAAAAAGGCTCATAATAACATATGGAAACTTTAAAGGGCATATCCATACATTCCTATGCTCACACTAGAAAAAAAAATGAAGCCAAAGAATTCTGTCTAGCTCAGGAGAAGTCAACCTAAGGTTGCAAGTTCTTGACTATCAGTCTCTGGGAGCATGGGGCTCTGGGGTGGGCTGGGGTGGAGACTTCTGTGACATAACTTCCCATTTTGGAACGGGATGTGACATCATGGTGCTTTAAGAATGTCATGATTTCTATTGTAAAAACCAAAGATTTTTTGAAATGTCTAGATGGTCATGGCCAGATGCCCATGGATGCCACCCCAGTCCCTGCTGCTTCATTGAGTGAGGGCAGGGAACAAGAAGCATCCCTGGAGACCCCACCCAGAAGAAGGAAAGTGGAAACTCTGAGTCAACCCTTGACATAAAGAACCAAACAAATGTATTTTGTTCAGCACATAGGACCTGTTCTTCACCCAAGCAACTGAGAGCCAAGCTACACGAGGTGAATTACACCAGAACATGCACGTGAAGGGAGTCGCAATGTTAGCCGGGAAGCTGAGTTTTAAAAGAGATCAGAAGGCTTTGTCAATTTCCCCTCTCTACAGAACCAGGGAAGATTGCTCCTCTGAGGGTTTGTTCATTTCCTCTTTGCCTCCTAGAAGGGAAGGTGAAACTGACAGAGCCTTTAGGAGGCAAAGAGGAAATTAACAAATCCTCTAAGGAGGGATCTTCCTCCTTAGAGGGTGGACTGTATAGTACTATACCTCACTGTGGCCCTTCCCCTCCCCAAACTCTGGGAAACTCTGCCCTCAAATCTCCAAGAAATACTCAAGCTCAAGTTGGCAACCCTTCAATACCTAAGAGATAATTAGTTAAGAAAAATTAAGATCACCACCATCTTTAAAGAAGACTGTGTTCCTGTACCTTTAATAACTGAATAGAGGGAGGAATTGCAGAAGTTGCAGTCTGGCAAATGAAAATGTATAGGGCTGCCAACTCTGGTTTGGGAAATTCCTGGAGACTTGGGGGATGGAGCCTGGAGAGGGCAGGGTTTGGGGAGGGGAGAGACTGCAAGAGGGTATAATGCCATAGAGTTCACCCTCCAAAGCAGCCATTTTCTCCAGAGGAACTGTTCTGGAGATTGGTTGTGATTCTGGGAGATCTCCATGCCCCTAACAGTTGGCAACCCTAACAGTGAATCAAGAGTGACATAAGTAAGAACCTGCCAAAATTCCTTCTTCTGCTTCCCTACTGCAGGAACAACAGTAGGGACGCCACTAATTTCACAGCAAATGAGTTTAACAGTTGAGTTTTCCACGTTCAACAGTATAAATCAGATATGATCATTTCATCAGGACTGTTCAGCACCAAATAATTTGAATGCCTGCTGAACAGGTTTGCATCAGGGTTTTTTGCAAAAGTACTCATATGTGAATGCTGCTGATCCAGACAGATCAAGAGCCATTAGCATCTGTAAGGAATGCTGTGAGAAATACTAAGTTGCAGGGTTTTTTTAAAAAAAATACAGCATTTAGTCTGACTTGTTAATATGATTTGTGACTGACTTAATTGTCCATTTAAACAATGGCCTGCCAAATGGACCAACAGTGCAGCAAGCGGGGGCGGGGGGGCAGGAGTAGAACTCTCAGCGGACTAGGTGAGAATGCGCAAATGTGGGAAGCCAGTGGCACTGTACAGCATGGTTAGGAAGAAAGAGATGAAGCAACTTGCTGAACACCCACAAACAGTTTGACACACAGATCAAGAACAATCCATTGAAAACTGGCTTCTTGTTTGCAACTGGCAAACAGGTCATGAGTCAGACTAGTGAGTGGTTGACCATCCAAATACACAAGAGTCCTCCCCTCTTGTGCATCACCTTCACAGCCAACCCAAATTCTAACCAAGGCTTACAAAGTAAGCATGATGATCCACTGCTCCCACCCTCTATTCTACCCCCCCCCCCATTCACCTGGCCAATAAAGGCAAGGGATCAGGTCTTCCGGTCATACTCCTGGGGTGGTGCGATGATGTCACTGCCAGGAGTGATGTCATTGCACTGCCCTGGGAGAGCTCCCTCACTTTGCACCAGGCCAATTTGGGCCCCAAACAGCCTGTTTGGGGCCCAAAGTGGCCCAGTGCGAAACATGTACAAGCACGATGATGTCATTTCCTGGAAGTGACATCATCGCATAGGTCTGGGAGCATGCACACAAAAAAGAGAATTCAAGTGAGTACCACCCTCCACCTCCTTCTGGGAGTGTAAGGAGACCTAGCAACTCTAGCATGAACCTACAATCCAACTTTGCTTGGCTCAATAGTTCTCCTTTGCTACAGGTGACATTTTCGACTGCAGTCCACTCAAGAGCATTCATTTTATTTATACCCTGCCTTTCTCCCCAGTGGGGACCCAAAGAAACTTACATAATTCTTCTCCATTTTTCCTCAAACAACCCTGTTAGGCTGAAACCATGTGTGTGGCCCAAGATCACCCAGCATGCTCCTGTGATAGAACAAGGAATCTAACCTTGGTTGCCCAGATCCTAATATGTCACTCTGGCCACTTCACCACACGGCTCTCCAACCATTTAGAAAAGCTATCTAAAGGCCCTTTTAAGGGTTTAGGAAGGCTTGCAAGACTGTTTGTATGGAAAAGTCTTTTACTAGGACCAAGAAATACATACATACATACATACATATATATATATATATATATATATATATATATATATATATATATATATATATATATATATATATATATATATATATATATATATATATATATATATATATATATATATATATATATATATATATATATATATATATATATATATATATATATATATATATATATAAAGCTGTACTTTAATTGATCTTTAATGGGATTGTTTGTACTTGGCTGTGCAAACATGATTGTATTCAGTCTTTCTTTCAAGCCACCCTGAACACTAAGGAAGGGCAGGATTGAATGGTTTTAATAAACTGATAAATAAATTCAAGCTCAAATTCAATTTAGAAAAATAAATAATTTCAGTGTTTTAATAATGATTACAGACATTTTAGAAAGTAGATAGTGAATATGTAAAGTCCAAAAAGAACAGAAGCAATTGCATACAATATAAAAAAGCAATTCTATACAAAACAAACTATTGCGCAGTGCAAACCTTAACAGACTTACAGCCTTCTAAATCCATTGAAGCAAATGGTCATAGAATGGTGTAACTATGCTTAGGATTGTGCCATAGTAGCACAATCCCATACAGAGCAAACTCAGTCTTAGTCCACTGATCAGACTGGAGCAATTTTGCCTAGGACAGCACTGTAAAAGATGAATCCTACATTCTCTTCTTCAAAATTAATGAATGGATCCCAGGATGTACGTTTCAGTACATGTACATTTCAGAATGTACATTTCAGATTTGTGACGTCTTGTGCTGTCTGCCAGTTTTCAACCTGATCACCTCATTTACTTTTAGTTTTGTTTTTTTTAAAACCTGCCAGACTTTTGCTCATCCATTCTCTAATGAGCATACTGAACTGCTACCCAGCTGGTTTCCCACGCAAGCAGCAAGTGCAAGACCCTAGCAAACATCATCGGGATATCGTGGTCACGTGGCTGACCATTTTCTGTGAGCCTCACCTCTGCTCCACACCCATTTCTCACTACTGTGTTCACACTGAAGTAGGCTTGTGAAGTGGCCTTGCTGGCTCAAACCAAGGTTGTTGTTTTTTTAATATGAAAGCCATAATCATCTTGCCTTGGCAGCATCCGGACAGTGCTGTCCGCACACTGCTAAATCCGTTGAAGTCAGTAGGCTTAGAAAGATATAACTGTTTAGGACTGTACTGTTAAGGAAGCCAAAATAAGCAGGATTTGGCTGCTTTGGGGATTTCAACGATCTGTTTAGACAGAACATTCTCGGAGTCTTTTTTAAAGAAAATATTGCCTATGCTAATGGGTTGCTTGCGGCTTAAAATTTTCACTTTTCTGTGACTCCATACTGCTCTGAAACCACGTCGAATCTGCTCTCTTCCAGCTACATGGGACAAGAAGAGGCACTTTAGGACCCATGGGCCATACATATTTGTAATCCACCTTTTCCCACACAAAAGGGACCCAAAGTAGCTGGTCCATGTATATCTTTCTGGGTCAATAAAACCACAGGTGCAACCCTGGGATATCTGCAGTGAGAATCAAGACAGTGCCCCTGAGCAGAGGGCCTTTCTTTCCTCACTCCATCTTGCCCCCCCAGCATCTAAAATTAATGCTTCCCAGGTGACTTTCAGACAGAGGTGATAGCCAGTGGCTCTCAGATTAGAAATCCGTCTCCATTATAAGGCTATCTGGCGCTTTTGCTCTGTAAGATCTCAGGGTTAAGTCATTCAGTGCAATAAGGCTGTTGTTGCTTTTGAACAAAGTCACCACCCAAAGCAGCAACCCTAAATATGCCTTTAGAGTAAACACTAGTGGGCAGGCAGGGAAGGTCTGTGTGTGGAGGAGGCCAGTGCTGTTAGCCAGCAGCCTCTGTTTAGATTCATTCACGACAAGGCTGACCTAGGCCTCGGATGGCGCCTTGGTCCCCTCACATGCCTGCCTGCTAAGGCAGCAACAAATGGGCAGCTCTGAACAGCTGCCAGTATCCCCTTCACCGTTCTCTACACTCAGCCTTTAGGGACCAGTGCTGGCCGGGCCTGTCCTTTTGCTGGCCAAAGGAGGTTTGGGCGGATGATCCCCTTCCACAATCTGAAAATTAACTTACTTTGTACCCTTCTCTTCTGGTGCCCGGTGGCTGCTGTACTGCAAACACACAATCCCCCAAGGAAGGCAGCGGGCTGAAATAAATCCCAGGTATACAGTAAATTCTCTGGCATGGCATCTGCTCTGAGGCAGCTACCTCAAATGGCCCCAAGTCCAGTCAAAGACATCAGAAGACTTTTTACACAAAATCTCCATTGCAATTTCTTTGCCACCCCACCCCCACACTAGAGGGCTTTTTCAGGCTTCTACGCCCTCTAAAAAGAATATCTAAATCAATATATTGTTACAATGTTGTAATGATATACTGCAACAATGTACTTGTTTCCAGCTTTCAATTTTTTAAAGAAGTCTGTAGCTCTTTTCATTGTGGAGTTACAAGGAGCAATGTGCAGCTATTAAGTTTCCCCCATAATTCTGCCAGGAAAAGGGCTAGATAATTACTCTTTAAAAAATGAAAGCTGAGGACTAGCACACTGTTGAAATACATCATTATAACTACATAATGCTATAGCGATCTTGGTATTACATTTTTTATTAAATACAACATCCACATAATGTGTGAAGCTATAGTACCACTCTTCTCTGACAAAAAGGCCTGAATTGCAGCATACAAGTTTGAGCTCAGGTTCATACTACTGGCGCCCAGTGGTCTCTTCCTAGAACTGGAAGGGCAGGGAATGATTTCCACCAGTCCTTTCTCCCACATTACATGAACACATTGAGCTGACTTATCCTGGGTCAGATTTTGCTGCAGCTTGGAAGTTGGTGCACAGGTTACCCTACCCACCTGCTACCCCATCCACATACCCTATCCAATCTTTCCACATTTCAGACAGTTTCCATCAGTGGATCCACACATTGGTGGATATTGTTTTTATTGAATTCATGTACCCCACAGATTTTTCTGTTCGCATAGTGGGTGGTTTAATTCTGACCATGATTTCACCAAGGCTGTCTTAGCTAGGATTGCCAGCTCTGGGTTGGGAAATTCCTGGAGATTTAGGGGTGGAGCCTATAGAAGGCAGGGTTGGGGAAAGGAGGGACCTCAGTGGGCTATAATGCCACCAAGTTCATCCTCCAAAGCAACCATTTTCTCCAGGGGAACTGAGCTCTATCATCTGGAGATTAGTTGTAATTCTAGGAGATCTTAGCCAATGGGCAACAGGCACACCTGCCCCAGGCTCCATGCTGGTTGGAACATGACTGCCCAAGGCAGTCCCCCCAACAGAGGGAGAAAAGAGGCAGTGAAGGCTCCCACTGCTCACAGCAACAGATTCTCAGGCCTGTCCCGTCCAGGGCTTGGCAGTCTGAAACTCAGGCAGCTACCTCCTGGTGATAGCTCCCACCCACTTCACACAGGTTTAGGGACATCCTTTGCTAGGGCTCTGGCAGGGAGGGCGGTGGGAGGGCTCAGTGGAGCAGTCCCAGACTTTTGCCCAGGGTCCCCAAATCACTGAGACATCCTGTGGATTCCACTCCTCTCTATTTGCCAATAAGCAGAGGTAACCTTCCCTTCCTCTTTTTTCTTTTTCAAAAAGCGAGCCTAGTAGTGCCATTGCTTTATGTATCATATTGATATCCACCTGTTCCCACATTGCTGTTAAGCAGCTAATCTTCTGACCCTGCATCTGATCCCCAGAGAGCACTTTGTGCAAAATCCCACCCCCAACCAAAAGGTTGCCCCCAATTTTCAGCTAAATCCAGTTAGAAGCTCCATGCCCTGCCTCTGGAATTCACATTCTCGAAGCTCCATGCCCTGCCTCTGGAATTCACATTCTCCCTTCAGAAAGCACACACTGCCAAATGATACTAGTTCTTAATGGTGTTCTAGAGCCAATGGAATATTTTGTTTCAAAAAGACTGCAATGGCTGCACTTTGTGAAAGCAATAGGTCAGGAAGCTGCAATGAACAGGACTGATTGACCAGTATAATACCACAAACATCATCCATCCCACAGAAATTAAGCTTCTATTCCACAAAAACGGAAGAAAATGGCAGTGAATCAGCACCTGGAAAAAACAGACTTGTAACAAGCCCACTGAGGGGGTAGGACTGTGAATTCCAGGAACCTGACAAACTGGGCAAGATAAGTTCTTTGTTTTTATATGAGTCTGAGGGCCAAGCTACACAGGACGAATGACACTTGAACAGCAAGTGTATTTCTCCCTGTTCACTTGCCCTCCACTCAATCCACTTGCCGTTCAAGTGTCATTCGTCATGTGTAGCTTGGCCCTGAGAGCCAAGCTACAAGTGATGCCTGACACAGGTTGGACACTTGTCAGCTTCCCTCAAGTTTTGATGGGAAATGTAGGCACCCTGGTCTTGCAACTGTAATGGAGAGCCAAGCTGTAAAACCAGGACGCCTACATTTCCCGTCAAAACTTGAGGGAAGCTGACAAGTGTCCAACCTGTGTAAGGTGTCACTTGAAGGCAGAAAGGATCTTTGTCTGGGGGCCATGGTGGCTCTTAGTAGTCCTGTCAGAATCTTGTCTCCTTGCTGTCTCATTGAGAGCTGCTGTAAAATAGTGACTACATGATTGGGATGCAAATCAGCACTCTGCTGGTTCAAATCCCACTACTGCCATGAACTCAGCAGGTGGCCTTGGGTAAGCCACTCCTCTCAGCCCCAGCTCTCCAACTGTATTGTGGGGATAATAATAATACTGACCTTGTTCACGGAGTGGTGGGGTACTAATCTGTCTAGAAGAGTGGTATATAAGTGCACTGTTATCATTATTATTCCAGCTCCCCCTCCTACTACGAGTAATGGAGACACTTGGTTCCACTTCAAGAAATTTAGGTAGATGACAAAGAAGTATTTTTCCTGCTCAGTGCAGTGGTTAGCATGTCCAATTAGGAACCCAGGGTTTGATTCCACATTGGCCATGGAAGCTCACAAGGTGATCTTGGGGCAGTCACTCTCTCTTAGCTTAACCTACCTCACAGGAGTCTCAGGATGATAAAATAGAGGAGAATAATGTAATGTAATGTAATGCTGAGCTCCTTGGGAAATGTACTAAATTTATGTTTTGTTTATTTAGCACATTTTAAAAATGCACCCTGCTCCATATTGTGACCCCTCAATTATACCCATCTACATTCGTTATGCACGGAGTTTGAGGGTTGCATATACCAAAATGCAGCTAGTGAGTTGCACAGGATTAATAAGTGAATTTTGAAAAGAAATTCATGTCTACATATACCCATATGGACTGTACATTTCCTGCTAATTTGGCCCATTGAGGCAGATGCTTAGTTAATTATTGGTTTGGAGTCCTTTAATATTTCAATCCCTGTAAATATATGTGCACATATATGCATCTGTAGATCATTCATGCATAGAATTGCGCCAGCTTCCAGTGGTAGCTGGAGATCTCCCGGAATTACCACTGATCTCCAGGCAACGGAAACCAGTTCCCCTGGAGAAAATGGCTGCTCTGAAGGGTGAACTCTATGGCCTTATACCCCACTGAGGCCCTCCCCTCCCCAAACCCCACCCTCTCCAGGCTCCACCCCCCAAGATCTCCAGGATTTTCAACCTGTCCCTGGCAATTCTATACATGCAACACCATAAACCCTTCTGCTACAAAAGATTGAGGTGCTAAGAAAGGCCCTTTGAACTAACTACATCATACAGTTGGATGACTCCAAAGGGATGAAATCATTAAACCAACCACATCTACAACAGCAAAAGCCAAGTTAAACATAGTTAATACTGAGTCCCTCCTCTCTATTCCAGCTCCTGGGTGGGAGAAGATTGTAACTTGCAGTTCTTAAAGAATAAATTAGCCATAAGTTTGGCTATATTTAACTTGAGTGCTTAAACAGCCAAGCAGCCTTTAATATGGCTTCCTGGACATGTGATATTCTTTGAATGAGGACATTTTATTTCTCCTCTAAGACAAAAGGTTAAATGCTGTTTTGAAATTATTTTGCTAGTTTTTATACTAACATGAAAGATTTCTGTAGAGTTGAAATGGGAAGGTTATTTGGTAATGAAATGAATTGATAGTTCTTGGACCTTTTCACTGTGGTTCAGTGAATTTGAGTGGTAACTTCTTTTCTTTGCTTCCTGGGCACTGAATAGCACACAGAGAGTCCTTAGCAAAGGGGCTGCCAGGAGTCACTTGCCTGGATGGTAGGCAAACCCTAATGTACACACATATCGCTATATGTTCAGAACAAGGAAATGTCATAGAAAGCATTCAACGGGCAGAGGTTTTCAAAAAGATTCTCTAGCACGGAATAGCTTTCAAGCAGCAAGAGAAAGAAAGAAAGAAAGAAAGAAAGAAAGAAAGAAAGAAAGAAAGAAAGAAAGAAAGAAAGAAAGAAAGAAAGAAAGAAAGAAAGATCCCAGAGAAGCAGATCCCAGAGAAGCAGAAGGATTTGAAGCTTTCTCCTCTGCCTTTGACTGCAAGGATATAGATCTGGTCTCTCAGTACAAAATTGCTGAAGATCCAAACTAGAAGCTCCTGCACAGCTGAGGTGCACCTAGGGAAAGAGGAAGGGGTGACACAAAGTGAAAGGGGATTCATCCTAGCAGTCTGCCTTCAGAAAGATACAACATAGGTAAGATCAGGGGTTTTTTTCTGGGAAAAGAGGTGGTGGAACTCAGTGGGTTGCCAGCACAGGGGGCAACTCCTGGCGGGAGGTGGTACCCCTGGTACCACATGCGTGCGCGCAAAGTGCACACACTCTCCCAGGACCGCACAATGACGTCACTTTGGGTCAGCTGGAACAAGGGGGGAGCTTTTAAAAGTTTAAATTGCCCTCAGTGAAAATGGTCACATGGCCGGTGGCCCCGCCCCCTGATCTCTGCGGAGGGCAGTCTAAACTCCCCTCTGTCTGGAGATCAGGGGGCGGGGCCACCAGCCATGTGATCATTTTCAAGAGGTGCCAGAACTCCGTTGCACTGTGTTCCAGCTGGAAAAAAGCCCTGGGTAAGATATAAATTGCTTGCAGCTTCTAATCAGCACAGGAATTATATGTAAAACAGCTTAGGGCCAAGCTACAACTGGCGAATGACACTTGACCGGCAAGTGAATAGACTCACATGCATTCCTCCCTGTTCACTTGCACTTCACTCAATCACATAGTGATCAAGAGGAGTGCAAGTGGAGCGCAAGTGAACAGGGAGGAATACATGTGAGTCTGTTCACTTGCCGTTCAAGTGTCATTCATCATTTGTAGCTTGGCCCTAAGTCCCAAGAGTATGTAAACTTCTAGATTCCACAAAACTTTTTACCAGACAGAATCGCATATATTGCCTTTCACAAATAGAGATTGGTTCAGTGAAGGCTGCACCATGCACACTGAAGTCTGCTTACAAACTGAAGTCTGACCACCATATGTATGTACACCTGACAATTTCTATATGATTTGTCCTAACACATGCAGCTAATAGCTTGTGCAGTCTAGATTTCTTGTCCCTATATGAGCTGTACTTTCTGGGTTATTTTAATGCAGGGATTATAGGACTGACGAATGCTTAAGTTATGTTAAGCCGAATAATCTTCTACTTTCTAGCTGATCAATTAATTGATGATAAAGGACGTGAGTGGTCATTTGTAATACAATAAACCTAAACTACCACTCATTTTCAGAAGGAAACACCATCTTTGATGCAGAGGAGTTAGCCGTGTTAGTCTGTAGTAGCAAAATCAAAAAGAGTCCAGTAGCACTTTTAAGACTAACCAACTTTATTGTAGCATAAGCTTTTGAGAATCACAGTTCCCACAGAGAATCACAGAGAACTGTGATTCTCAAAAGCTTATGCTACAATAAAGTTGATTAGTCTTAAAGGTGCTACTGGACTCTTTTTGATTTTACCATCTTTGATGTCAACTTTTTAATTCTATACTGTGACAACACAACAGAATCACAGCAAAAAAAAGGGGCCTCAGCTCTTGCTCTTGCAACTAAAGCTTTAGTTGATTGACTTATCAATAAAACCAGTTACTGGTACAATCTCATCTCCAAGATTAACAATGCAATCCTAAACCCATGAAATTAAATTTATTTACTTCATTTATACCCTGGTTGTCTCCCCAACAAGGACCCAAACTGTCTTACAACATTATCCCTTTCTCTGTTTTATTGTCACAACACTCTTGTGAGGTAGGTTTGGCTGAGAATATGTGAACGACTCAGCAATCTTCCCTGGCCAGAGTGGGGATTCAGACCTTGGTCTCCTAGATCCTACTAGCTAACCAATACATCACATTGGAAAGGTGTAACTTTGCCAAGGATTGCATTGTCATTCTTTTACAGTGTAGTAAATCAAGTTTATGATTATGCAGGGTGAGAATAGTGTTATACTTTCGATTCACGATGTGCTGTAAATGGCTGCATCCATACATTTTAGGACACAGCACTATCATTGCGCTACAGCAGTCATTTACAGCTTGATAGCAATAATCGGCAACTTGATAGCCATAGTGCAATGATAGTGTTACATCTAACTATTCAGCCTTTGACAATACCATCCAAAGCAGAGGTATATCTTTCTCAGGCCATTGAAGTCAATGGGCTGAAAAGGGTGTAACTTTGCTTAGGATAGCCCTATTAAGTGGCATAAATAGCTAGAAGTGGGAGGGGGTATGTCACAGGAGGATCATAGGGGTGGCCATCTTAGTCCACATTTTTTGTTCCTTCCTTTATTTCTTGCTGGGACTCAAAGAAGATTTACACAGAAAAAGTCAATACAACATCAGGGGACATCTGAAAGAGAATGCAATAGGATTTATTATTTGACTTGTGGAAATCTGGAACCAATCGGAGATCAGAAACAGTGATGAAGCAAAGCATAAGTATAAAAGAAGAGACATTAAACAAGACACATCAACCCATGCAAAATTACATAGAAGGCACACACTTACAGCAACAGATAATATGAACCATACACAGCAGTATAGTCTACAGTCCCTAACCTGTTATCCCAAGTTTCTTTCTCCCTCCACAAACTCCCTCCTGTCATGCCTATGTAGTTCCAAGGGTACACAGGATCTCAATTACTTACTTGGGTGTAACTTCAGAGTTACAGTGCAATCCTAAACAGAGTCACATTTTTTTCTAGTTATACTGACGTCAATGGACTTAGTTGGGTGTAACTATATTTGGGATTGCACAGTTATTGTGATATTTCTTAGCACTGCCAATGCTGGAAAACCTTATCTCAGCTCTTCTATCCTGGATCTTGAGCCTAATCCCCTCCCACATTTGGGGGGGGGGGAGGAAGAAAGGCATATCTTTCAACAAAAAAATCTCATAGTGCATTCAACTATGTATTCAGCATCAGCAACTATCACCAAGAGAAGTATTGTACAAGATCAAAGAAATACTGAGTTAATTTCTACTAAAGTATCCCACAGTGATTCTATATGGGGGAAATGTTTTAATCAAAGATGGAGTTTCCATAATAAGAAGGAAGATACTGTTTCCATAATAACACTTCTAAATGTTCCAAGCAGTTCACTACGTTAGCCCAGTAATCCTCCTGAAATGATTGTATTTATCCCCCCCCCCCAACCTGGCCTTTCTGCTTTAAAAAATAATAATAATAACATTCAATTTATATACTGCCCTTCAGGACAACTTAACACCCAGGCTGCTTTCACACGTCTTACTGGCTGCTCAAAATTGCGCAAAATTCCCGGAACAATGGCGTCTTCCTTTCACGATTTCCCGTCATTACTCCGGTTTGTGGCACGATTTTGGGCCATTATATCTTTAAAGAAGTAGTGACAGCAAAATGCAACTGTAATGCAGTCGACAGAGTGGGATCTTAAAACTAAAAGTCACTGTGATCAAAACTCCCAGAAAAAAAAATATCCTTAGAGTGAAAAATGGCACAGTACATAAATGTACATTGCACAGATCTGGTGTCTGAAATCCTCTTGGGTACAAATTTTGCAAGAAAATATTCTCTCTGAAATGAAAGAACATTTTTTCCAGAGTAAATGTTTCTTTATTTTAGATTTTATATTCCACCCCATCTCTAAGACTCAGGCCATTAGAATTACAGTGAATCTCAGACAACCTGGAGTTAGGTGTTCACTAATTTTAACGGCTTCAGGCATGCCTTTGTCTGTTGAACATAAGCGCAGCCAAGCTGGATCACATCACTCGTAAACTTACTCTAGTACCCTGTTTCACACAGTGACTATCCCGATAGCCCTGGAAGGAGGGCACGGAGGCCAAAAGCCTGTCCCTGCTGTTACCGCCTCCCCCTGCACTGGTAGCGAGAGGGTTATCACCTCTGAAAATGTTAGTTCGTCTAGTGATCATCACAAATAGCCTTCTTCAATTCATTTTTCTAATCCCCTATTAAAACAAACTATATTACTATCATCACTACAACCTGTAACAAAGAATCATGTGGAATTCTTTAAGAACTGTGAACAGTATACTGAACGTTACAAATATATCAGGCATGAGGGCATTAGCTTGGGATCCCAGGTTCCCTGGTGGGGGCGAGGGATCTCCCGCTCCCACACTCAGCCCCCCAGCCACCACTCACCTGGCTGGCAGCGAGGAAAGACAGGGGAATAGGCCTTCCAGGCATGCTCCCAGCATGGTGCAACAACATCACTCCTGGGAGTGACATCATTATGCCATCTTGGGAGTGCTCCCACACTTTGCAGCAGGCTGATTTGGGCCCCAAATGGGCCAAATTGAGGCCCAAATTGGCCCACTGCAAAGCACTTCTGGCCCCTAAGTGATGGCTGTGGTGGCCATTTGAGAGGCAGGAAGGGCCTTCTCTGCCTCCTCTGCCTCAGTTGCAGCCCTTGCGTGGCCGGGACAGCCTGGAGCCTATTCCTCTGGCACCCACGCCACCTCCTCTGCCACTGCAGTGGCCAGCTGGATGGCAGGGAAGGCCCGGATCAGCTGCTTGGTAGGGATCTCCCCGCCAAACAGCTGATCCGTGGGTTTAAATGCCCTTTTCTGTGCTGCTTTGCAGCATCACGGAAAGGGGCATTTAAACTCCCGCTGGCTGGATTAGCTGCTTGGCAGGGATCTCCTCAGCCAAGCAGCTGATCCCAGGGTTTAAATGCCCCTTTCTGTGCCACTGCGCAGAATCACATTGGGAAGCTTTGATTTGGTGTTGCTAAATCTGGCCCAGCATGCTGGGCCTGATTCAAAAATCCTGAATCATTACGAATCGGGCCCTAATCGGAAACCCGAATCACACACCCCTAGTGATGACATCACTTCTCAGGAGTGACAACATTGCACTGCCCTGGGAGCCCACGCACACAAAGAGGTCAGTGCCAAGTTCCCCGCTCCTGCTGGGAGGGCAAGGGGACCTGGCATCCCTAGCATTAGCCCTTTCTACCTGCCTGCGGTAATGTTGCACTGGTCAAACACAACTTCTACAGAGGTAAGGACAAGCCACCAAAATTCACTCAAAGAACAATCCTGTGTAGGTCTACTAAGAATCCTACTCAAGTCTACTTAATGGGACTCACTCCCAGGAAATAGATCCAGAGGAGTTAGCCGTGTTAGTCTGTAGTAGCAAAATCAAAAAGAGTCCAGTAGCACCTTTAAGACTAACCAATTTTATTATAGCATAAGCTTTCGAGAATCAAGCATCTGACGAAGAGAACTTGATTCTCGAAAGCTTATGCTATAATAAAATTGGTTAGTCTTAAAGGTGCTACTGGACTCTTTTTGATTTTACTCCCAGGAAAGTGTTCTTAGGATTGTACTGCTAATCTTCCAAAAGGACAAAAGAGAACATGGGTCCCCTTCAAAATTTTGACGGAGGACAGCATTCCACAGGTGCTCATGTACTGCACCTCTGCAACACAGAGGAAGAAGCTGCACCTACAGAACTTTAATAAGCATTAATCTTCAGAAATAATTTTTGCTGCAGTTATAGAAATAAATCTTGTTAGTCGTTAAGGTGCCACGGGACTTGATCTGAAGAACCACAGCCTATTCCATATCTCTGAGACAAACTTAGTTGTGAAATCAGAAGATCCCCGAACGGACATTCAACATGGATTTGGGGAAACAGCAACCATGTAGAGCATTGATTTGGGATAACTTGGGAGGGGGTGTTAATTCTATTTCCATGTTCTTTTGCCAGTCAACTCCTAGGTTGTTACTGGCTATGCAAAGTGGAGGGAAGAAGAGGCGTCCTACTTTTTCACTTTTCCCCACTTTAGGACAAGGTGTTTGGGAGAGATGGATTTCAATCAGCAAAATGACAGAAAGACAGAAAGGTCCCTTTTCCTTCTACACCACAACCGTGATCTGAATCAGGGCCCCACGAGCCCCACCCACCCAACTATTTCCTTTATAAAATGCCAGGATCCATTCTTTGATCTCTCAGTGTCGTGTCTAGTTTGGCATTTAAAAAACCAAAGGCTTTTTTTGTTTTGGAATATGCTTCCCTTACCCTGGGAATTAATCTGAAAGGTTATGAGACACTCCTCAAAGCAATGCCTTGTAAATGGAATAAAGGCGGTATGACTGAGGGGGGGGGCGGGTGGATAAATGCAGAAACAACACCCAGTGTTGCTCTAAAATAACTATTTGTGTCTTTCTTTCTAGCTTCTCTGAAAAGGGTGTTCTTGCTAAACAGGTTTGCTACATGAGCTCGCTCTTGTTTACTGGATAAGAAGACACTGTGTCACTCTATCTCTTTGGCACCCGGTGCTGGCACCACACCCTGCCACGCCCCCACCCACTCCAGTTCCACACCCTCCCTCAACTTCCCTTCCAGGAAGTGCTTAGCGGGGCCTCACCTGACAAGCCTGTCAGAGGGAGGCCAGGCTTCAGTTCGCAGGCCTGAAAGGTTCTCTTTGTTCCTCTGGGCAATTATATCCGCAAGAGGGAATAAAAATGTGTTGAAAATGCCCGAGTGAAGGGTAGCCCCTCGCTCCTTGTGAAGGTTTCAAAACAAATAACTCAGTTTAAACATCAACAGTGAGTACCTTGTTTCCCCTGGCATTCCTAAGGTCTTCGCGGCTGGTTACCCCCATTGCCTCTCAGGAGCCAATTTCAAACATTAACCTAGAATAATCGGTCATGATAAAACAAGCCTTGTGCCTCGCAAAAGTCAAGAACAGTGCAAAGAATATCTTGAATCATTTGCATTCATACACTGCTAAGAATCAAACTGCACGGGGGATTAATAAGGAATACAAACTCATTCCTAGAGGTGGACATGAATCGAAATACGAACCAAAATTTGTCACAAACCGGGCCTGTTCATGGTTCTCAAACTGGTGGTTCATCAGAGCCCACTTCTGACAAACTGCCATGAACTTTAGGCCGGTTCGTTTGTTTTGTTTTTTGGTTTGTCACTGTAGACTGTCTGGCACTCATCAATCAGCTTCCTAGGCAACGGGGGGCGGGCTTTCTGCAGCCCCGGAAGTGACCTCCTGCTGCCTTGGAAGTGACTTTTTCACGAAGCAAACAAACCAGTTCACAAAACGGGGCAAGTTCATGAAAGCTCATTAAAGTTCGTGGTTTGCGGTTCACGAAACACGACAAACCATGAACCGCACGTTTCGGTAGTTTCCCGGTTCATGCCCACCTCTACACATTCCTTTTCTCTTTCCCTAGACAAGCACAAAAACTATCTTCATTACAAATACAAAATTTATATCTCAGACTGAAGTAAACTATACAAAAATTCCTGTTTATGAGGGAGAATATTGGGTGTACACACAGCACCTTCCCTTGCTTATAATTTAATGTTTATGTGCTTAATTGGAAGTACAAGAAACTAGCAGATTGATCCTTATGAAAAAAAAAGTCTTTTTGTTCACGTACATCATTCACACCCTGCTTTTCTCCTCAGTGGGGACTCTCTCCTTCTCTGGTTCTTCCTCACATTATAGGGTTGCCAACTCCAGCTATGTACATTCTTGGAGATTTGGGGCAGAGTTTTGGGAGGGTGGAGTTTGGGGAGTGGAGGAAACACAGTACGAATGTGATGAAATGGAGTCCACTCTCCAAGGATGCCACTCACCCCAGGGGAATTAATCTCTGCAGTTTGATCAGTAGTTATTCCAGGAGCTCTCCAAGCCCCACCGAGAGGTTGGGAACCCTAGCTCCCAACAACAAACCTATGAGGCAGGTTAAGCTGAGAAAGAGAGAGCAAGACTGACTCATATCCACTCAATGAGATTTCACAGAAGAGTCAGGATTCAAACATGGGTTTTTCAGATTCTGGTCTGACACTCTAACCACTACACCCCCTGTATGCATATGCCTATGTGTGTTTATTTTTTATAGTGCTATTATTTATTTACTTGTTTGATGTATTTTTTTACCCTGCCCTTTCTCTGAGGAGTCCAGGGCAACAAAAGTGCCTCTCCTGTCCTCCATTTTATCCTCTCAAAAACTCTTTGTTGCAGATTAGTCTGAGAGAGAATAATTGGCCTAAGGGCACCAAATAAGGTTTGGCTCTGTGGGAGTCTGAACCCAGGTCTCCTTGTTCATCCAGCCCTCTAACCACGGCACCACACACGGATACTTCACACCCTCTGTTGGTGACACATGAGCTGGATACTGCTTGGCCTACATTCAACCTGTTCAGATGGTTTTCTACTGGCCAGGTCAGTGGCCAGTCTAAGCAACATAAGATCAGATCATTAGGGTGTGCTGCTCCACCAATTCCATGCATTTTGAAAGCAGGTCAGAAGTGAATCCACCTGTTACGCAAGGTCTCAATCCAAGGGGTGTTACTGTATTACTCCTACCTCAGGCATGGGGCAGTTTCCACACTTGCTGCTATGGCAATCCAGTATACACTGTGTGTGACCGCATCCCAATGCATGTATGATGTGAAGCGTGTGATATGCAGCAAACACACATTCATATGCATGAATGCCTGATTCCCACAATCTCATTAAAAATCTGACCATTCCATGAGTAGTTCTAATTCATATACTAAATGTTACACTATGCATGCAACAGGAGCTAGGCATGTGTTCAGTGCCAATCCACACATACCTGTCTAAGAATTAATGGGAAGGGGGTGGCCACCCCAGCCTTAAAATAGTCCGTGGTGCACCCATTTCTAAAGATTCTACCCTGGACGCCAGAGATGTTAATAACTATCAACCAGTCTTAAATGTCCCATTCTTGAGCAAGGTGATCGAAAGGGTGGTGGCTGGACATAAACAGGAAATGCATCGTTGTTCTGCAAAACATGTAGAAGAAGCTTACACAATTTATGCCAACAGGAGGTTTGTGGGATGGCCTGCCAAGGGCTGGACAACTTCCCTGGTTTTCCCTGGCAGCAAAAAATAGGCCTGATCTAGAAGAACTCTATATGCTAATAAAGATGCACTGAGGACTAGAATTCATATCCGAGGCTTGTCCAAACTGAGCTACCTTGCCAAACAGCTAGAGTAGGCATCTGTTAAAACTTGCAAAAATCAACATGTGACAGTATCTGTACCTACTTTCTTGCTATTTGTTTCTTCAAAGAAGGAAAATTGGTAGAATATAGGATAGGGAAATGAGGAGGTGGATTCCAGTAAAATGCAGAATCTGAGAATCTATCCAAACCCATATTTCTCAATGTCTTCTGAACACTGTGCATATTTAATAACTGTAGGCTAGGAGAAGACAAACACTCATGCCTGCACTGAAAGCAAAATTCAGTACAGTGTTCATTTATTGCATTTGGTTTGGTGTGGAGATGGTGGAGATGGTGGCTGTTTGCCTACTAAGGCTGTTCCCTGCAAACAAGCTGTCACTGTTCCAGCATTAGGTGTCAGTGGGATTACAATGGAGGAACTACACCTTGGTAGGGAATATACTATTGAAATCTCTTTCTCATTTTGCCGTCCACACAGACAGGACCTCTTTCGTTAGCATTGTGAACGCTGCTCCCCTCTGTTTATTTCCATTTGTGTAGGTAGACCTTCCTAATTTACTTTTCAGGTTTGAGCCAGCAGCAGGAATACTTTCTAATGCTCAAAGCAGAAATTGCACCAGTTCTCCACAGTGTAATGACATCATAGCACCCATCTCATGTTTTTTTTAAAAAAAGGAAATGGCAGCCATAGCAGGCTGTTTGGAGGTCTGACAAGAACTGTGTTTTTCTGTCATGCTTTCAAATCACATACATCAAAAAACACCCCATCTTGAAAACATGAACTAGCATAAAGAGACCACTCACATGCTACAGAGACTGGGCTTGTATTTCATGCAAAAAGAAAAAAAACCCACAGCAAATAAACTTCTAGAAAAAAAGTGGGATCGTTACAGGAAAAGAACAAGAAAACAGCGCATTGAGGACAACAGCATCTGGAAGCGGTTATAACTGAATGTAAAAATAATGGTTGATTTCTCTACATTTTGCTTGTAGGGTTGCTAGGTGTCTGGTTTTCACCCATACAGTCTGGTATTTTCTTGGGCTGTCCAAGGGAAATGGAGTCAATATACCATAAACCTGGAGGTAAGGAAGGACTAGAGGAAGAAGGGAAGGGAGAAACTCGGTGTGCAGTAAGCCAGCCCACTTGCTGCTGCGGAACAGGTGGAACTCAGCCTGAGGGCTGGCACTGCTTGCAGGCTGGGCTCACAGTGCCCTGCCTCTCCACTCCCCATCGAGGGATGTCCCCAAAAGTGCTGGGCTGGCCAGGCCAGCTTCTAGGCGGACCCACCATGTAGACACTTGGGGGCTGGGACCTGTGCGGCCTGGCGTGATAACATCACTTCCAGAAGTGACATCATCACACTGGGACAAGGAGAGCAAGCACTTTGTGCATGTATAAAGGTCCGTCTTAATGTGAGTACTGAGGGCCCTTGTCTCCCCTGGGTCCAGTATTTTTCCAGAGAGATCATCATGCCCCCATGCATGAGAAGTTACAGAATACCAACTCACACCTCCACCCTTTTTTTATATATGTTGTACAGGGAAGGATGAAGGGGGCCCCATCTTACGTCACTGGAATTTATGTCTGTCAAGTTTTGATTTACTGAAATGTTATGTCTGTGAGATTTATGATTTAACTGTTTTTATCATTATATTTTTATCTACTGCTGCAATCTGCCCTGAGCCCGCTTGTAGGGAGGGTGGGCTATAAATTACATTACATTAATAATAATAATAATAATAATAATAATAATAATAATAATAATAATAATAATAATAATAATAATAATAAATAATAGCTTTATTGGAATGTTGTCTTCCCCTTAATTAGGGATGCTGCAAATTTTGCTAAGAATGTATTTGACAGAGACACTTATTGGGTTCCAAGCTGTTGATTAGACACGAGCAGATCACCCAGCCTGTTTGGTTAATGCTGAAAAGCTGCAAATTCCTACTGAACAGCAGTGCATCTTTTTTTTTTTTTTTTGCAAAAGTGCACATGCACAAAGATGCTGCTGATTCAAACCAATCAGCAGCCAATATACTGAAGCAACCTGCTGAACAGTCATGAATGGGTTCATGTACAGTTGAACCGGTCATCAAAAAATTAGTTCTCAGTTCACAACCAGTGAACAGGATGTGAACCAAACTGGCTGGTCTTCAAGTCTCTCTGCCTCTAACTGGACATAGAATGGTATGCTGTGTCAGCAACAGTTTTCATCTCTGTTTGTTTATTTGAAGTCCACCCTTCTCATTGGGACTCAAAGAGGATTCTTCTATGATAACAGTTATCTTTATGGTCAGTGGTTATGGCTTCCCTTTGTTTCAAATTTTGTGACAATACTATGATTGCACATTTCTCCCATTTTTCTGTATCTTCTTCCCATCATATTGGCAACATTTGAAAATTGCACAAATCAGGTAAAAAATTAAAATGATCACAACTAATGACAGAGGTTACATTTTTAGTCAATTTCATCTGTCACTCCTTTCAGTTCACCCCCTCTGCTTTGCCATTCCCCAACTCAGTTTGTGGGGGGAAACAAACTCCAATCGGCCAAGGTGCCTGCATTTGATCATCACAGCAAAGTGCAGCAGTTTCAAAGTGGGAAGTGTTCAAGCAAACCCAACACACTTCTAGGTAGGTGGGAGGATCAAGGGGAGCGTATGAGCAGGGTGAACACACTGTGTGCACAGCTCAGACAAAAATCTGTTTAATTAGTTTGCAGTGACATATGATTGCAGCCCATACCACATTGTTTGCACAAGGGCTTAAAAGCATTGACCCCTAATGCATGGATCACACACCTTGCATTTACACAGCTAGGCCCTGTGCAAATGTTCTTCTGTATGCATCCACCTAGGCACATGGGGGAAGTGAGGCCTGCCTTTACAGCCATTATTTCCCTTCCTCCATATGAATATTAAATGACATTGAACATCTGCACAGGGCTTGTGTGTGACGGAAAGAAAGCTTTTGTGATTATGCTCTATTATATTGATAGATTATGCTTCTTCAGTTCTGAAGTATATATTTCAATCCACTTGGCTCAGCAAAAATGCCCCTTTTGTTAGCCAGATCGTCTTCCTGATAAACAAGTTTTTCTGGTAAACAACCAACAGGTTTGTTCCCCATCATTAATGGTCTTTTTCACACACTTTTCTTTCATCTTTGCAGGCTGCCGAGAGGGAACTTGTAAATGCAATCGCTTTACACCTATTGGCTGCACGTTCCTCCCAGCGAATGAATGCCATTTCTTTGTTTAGTTCAGTTTAGTCTGAGGATTTGTCTTGGCCTTAACAAAATAGTGTTACTTCGTGTATTTCCTCTTTCCGTAAAGCTGAGCAGGGTATTACTGCTGTGATGAATGGTCATATAAGGCTTATCTTGTGTGCATTTGAGATTTGCATTGAAATGCCACAGACTTGTTATCTCTTGCATTTCATTGAATTTTGGCCCCACTGTTGACAATGTTTTCTTTATACCCAGGGGAATATATATGTATTCTCAGCTGAAGACATATTTCACATATCTGATGAAATTGTTTTTCATTCGTGAAAGTGCGTGTTGCAATAAAAGCAATCCTAAACAGACACACACCTTTGTGAGTCCATTGAAGACAATGGGCTTAGAAATGTATAATTCTACTTAGGATTGGACTGAAAGGTGCCAGAAGACTCTTTTTAGTTTTGCTCTAATTGTTCTAGCAAAAATGTAAGTGGCTAATTGGCGTTTACTAATCAGAGGACTGCAATCTCTGTGTTTAACCCATTGGTTGGGACCCTCAGGTGGGTCATGAAAACCCTTTAGAACTTTTTTTTTTCTGCTGCTGCTTTTTGGAAGGTCCTGCTCCTAATGCGCATGTGCAAAGAGCAAGAACACCACATTCCTACCTCTGTTTGCATACAAGCTGCGGCCACTCAGGAATAGGCACCATTCCTCGATGGCTCTAACTCTTGGCTTGTTCCTCAGTACAGTACACTTCCTGGTGCTTGGCTGATGGCCCGTGCTGGCAGCTTAATGGGTCTCAAGCTGTTGCCTGTAGTTGGGTCCTGAGTAGAGATGGGCATGATCCGCATTACAATCGAAAAAACCCCACGATAATGGCGATCACGCAATTGTGACCCGGCGGATTGTGATCGTCCACGGCCAACGATCCAGCAATTGGGAGGGGCCCGGATCGGGGATCCAGACACTCAGGCGCCAGCAATCTATTCCCCTGGCAATGGAGCCAGGGGAATGCCTGAGCTCTGTTTGCCCTCCTTCTGTTGCCCTGGAAACCCGAATGGAAGCCCAGCTTTCCTTGATCAGCAGGGCTTCCTTCCAACCATGGAGCAGCAAAGCAGTCACCAGCTGGGAGAAGACACCCAAGGGAGGGAGGGGGAAGGGGGTGTTCTGCCGCCGCCAGCACACACCTTCCAGCCTGCGCTGGGAATACCAGCGTGCTCCTTTTTTGGCCTGGCGGGCGGGCACATGGGAGGTGCCGCTGGCGAGTGGCCAGACCCCCCACCCCCTGAGGGGAGGCGACTCGTCGCCGTCTCCCCATGCCTGCCAGGCCCAGCAGCCGCCGCCACCACCCACCTTTCCACATAGCTGGGAATAGCAGCGTGCCCCACTTTGGCCTCCATGATCCACGATCCACGGATCGGAAACAGGAGATGATCGGTGTGGATCGTTAATTCGGGATCATCGCCAGCGCCAATCCACGATCAGCTTGATCGTTAATTTTTTGGGGATCGTGCACACCTCTAGACCTGAGTCTTGAAAGGCTGAAGACTGCTGTTTTAAATAGACACAGGTTATCAAAACACCAATAGTGACTGAAAGCTTATAGGCCACTATCAGCTGATATGACTGTATTAGGAAAGAACCTCACTGGATACCAGTTGGTGCTGGTCTTTGGGGCCAGAGCATCATCTTCTCCAATATCACCCACACATTGAGATCTTCTCCAAACATCCTTCCATTACAGGTGCGATGGATGACGCTACTGAGACTGCAGTAGTATCGGCATCATCAAGAAGGCAGAACTCCCTCTCCAGGGAGGCCTATTAACCTCCCTCCCTCCCTCCTAGCTTTCATGTTCCTAGTTAAAATGAAACTTTTCCAAAAGACAGTTAGCATGAATTAATGTTAGTAGCTCTATTAGAAGTATGGAACTATTTAGCATAGTCAATCTGGATGGCCCTGGCTAGTCCGCTCTCATCAAATCTCAGAAGCTGAGCAGGGTTGGCACTGGTTAGTACATGCATGGGCAACCACCAAGGAATTTCAAGGTTGCTACACAGAGGAAGGTAATGATAAATCGCCTCTGAATGTCTCTTGCCTTGAAAACCCTATGGGGTTGCCATACGTCCGCTGTGACCTGATGGCACTTTCCACTACCATAGTTCAGTATGTTCACATTAGATACAATCCACATGAAAGGAAGATCCCATTTCAATTGGAGCTTAGAGGCGGTACAGGTTGCATCCTGGCAGATTGGTGGTTGTGGGAGGTGGGGATGTTTATAGAAATGCTGCAATCTGGGTCTCTAAAGCAGAAGGTCTAAATTAGGATGTTTGGAACATACGTAGCTGGAACATTTTCATGATATCTATGCAAGTGGCGATACCTTCTGTCTCCAGTAAAAACCAAATGACAAGGTAATGCAAGCAAGTCACATACTTTTACACTTTTCTTTAAATCCCAATGCCAACCTTTTATGCTACCCTGAATCATTGTAAATACATGCAAAATCAAAAAGAGTCCAGTAGCACCTTTAAGACTAACCAATTTTATTGTAGCATAAGCTTTTGAGAATCAAGTTCTCTTTCGAGAATCAAGAACTTGATTCTCGAAAGCTTATGCTACAATAAAATTGGTTAGTCTTAAAGGTGCTACTGGACTCTTTTTGATTTTGCTACTACAGACTAACACGGCTGACTCCTCTGTAAATACATGGTTGTGGTTAAAATGAGATATGTTCTGTCCTAGGTTGCTCTGTAAGGTTTTACTTACAAAGCCATTAAACAACTAGAAAATGTATTGTAAGTTTGAGGGATAACATAGGAGGCATTAGTGAGAATAAAGTCCAATAACTAAGACCACAATCCCGTGCCCACTTGCCTGCAAGGAAGCTGCTTTGAACACAATGGCGTTTATTTATAAATAAACATGCTTAGAATTATGCTGCAATTGTGCTGATTTATGCTGCACTCATACGCACACTTACGTGAGAAGAAACCACACTGAAAAAAATGGGACTTACTACTGAATCAATGTGCAAAGGATTGCACAGTAATAGTACTTTTAGTCCAAATTCACACATGCCTCTTAAAGTGCTATTCACCTCCCATGGCTCAGTGGTAGCTCACAGGCTTCACATACAGACAGTCCCAGAGTCAGTCCCCACATCACCAATTAAAAGGGTCAGGAGCAATCAACGTGAAAGTCTTAAACCCTGGAAAATTGTTTCCCGTCTTAGAGAAGAAAACACTGGTTGACCAATGGTCTGACAGCAGCTTCATGAGTTCGTACATTATTCACTGTTGTCATGCACATGTGAAAAAAAGGTTGTTGCACTTATAGCATGTTTCTGAAGGAACTGATGGTTAGGCAACAACACGGATTTAGTACCACAATTCATCCTTCCTGCACCTTGCAATGCATGTGTGATTTTGGTGCTAGCTGGGTCGTTTCCGCTGACCTGGAATATGTAAAGAAGCCAGCAGGTGGCAGAATGGGATAGTCACGGATTCAGTATCCCTGCCAGTTAAGGAGGAAGTTCAATCCTGCCCTTTATGAAATGGATAAAACATCACACACACCCAGAGTCCCATGTGAAAGTAGATTCATTGGTCTGCCAAGATCACCCAGCCTCTGTGAGGCGTCTTGTGCATTGCAGGGCACTTACTGACCTATTTGTAGGCATGTAGCATCACTTTGACATTGCAGAGAACACTTACGAACCCCCCTGAATTCAGATCATTTGAATACAGAAACCTTACTATCCTCTCCTGGTGGTGAGATCCATTTGCTGGTCCCTGGTCTGGAAAGGCTGAAGACTACTGGAGATATTTTGAGTTGCTACATCATAACAGAGCATTCATTGGAAGGGATTTTTTTTCAGTAGGATGTGTTTCATTCAGCTAGGATTATTGTTAAACAATTGCGTGAATAGAGATTAGCAAAAAAAACCCCAGGAAGCGCAAGGGAACTCATCATAGCTTTGAGCCCGATTCAGAGGGCTGGTTCTTACCTTTTAAGGACATACACATACCTTGGCCGCTAAGGTACATGAAGCACTCATTCCTCCCATACTCACCAGCACACCAGTTAAGATCTTCCTCACAAGCCTTCAGAGAAGAGGCAAGTGGCACCCACAGGCAGGACACGTTAAGTAGCGGCCCCTTGGCTGTGGAATGTCCTTCACCTTGAGAGTCATCTAGCACCTGCCCTACTATCTTTTAGGTGATAAGCCAAAATATTTCTTTTTTTACCCAGACTTTTAGTTAGGGGATTTTTAGCCTATTTCTAGTCTGAGAAATGTTCATGAGAGTTCTTTCTTTCTTCCTTTCCTTTCCTAGTTCTTCAGTCATAGCCCCACTGCATTGTTTGTTCGTTAAAGAACTTTTCTGTCTCGCTGAATTGCTTTATCATACTTGGTAAGCCACCTTGAGTCTCAGTGAGAAAAGCAGGTGATGAAGAGGAGGAGGAGCGGAGGAGGAAGGTGTTATATATTTTAGGCTGCTTTTTGCTCTTGATGGGCTTTTTAAAGATGACAACTTTTATGATGCTTATCTTCTTATTATGTTTTATTTTGTAAGGAGCCTTAACCTGGCTGTATGAAGAGGTGACATAAAAACTGTGTAAATAAAAACCTGTTATGTGGAGCACAGAAAGATGGGAACAGAACAACAGGCAAGGAAGATAGATCCACCATGGCTTTCTAAGGGTAACTATGACTAACAGGGTGTGAACCAGGGGTATGTGGATGATAAAGAAAGTACACGCTGTGGTTGGGGGAAAGCACCTAGCAGAATAGAAGAAATGCCGACCAGCAGTCAGTTTTTCAGCATTGCATTGCAAATCTGCAGCAAAGACCAGCTTTTCCAAGAATTATCCATATCACTGTGAAGAACTAAATCATTGGGAAAGGAATAGAAGGCACAGAGGTTTAGAATCTAACTATAATAACAACAACAAAGTTAAATTTCTATACCACCCTTTAGGAAAACTTAATGCCCACTCAGAGTGGTTTACAAGGTGCATTATTACTGTCCTCACAACAACCTGTGAGGTGGGTGGTGCTGAGAGAGCTCTGAGAGAGTTGTGACTGATCCAAGATCACCTAGCTGGCTTCAAGTGGAGGAGTGAGGAATCAAACCTGGTTACTCCAGATTAGAGTCCTGCCGGTCTTAACCACTACCACCAAACTAGCAATGCCAGTAACCCTCAATGGGTAGACAATTAGGCTGTTGAGAGGCAGGGTGATTCAGTGTGGTATACTTGTCAGAGTATCAGACTAGGATCTAAGAGACTCAGGTCCATTCTGACACAGAAATTTACTGGATTATGGTTGTTGTGGGTTTTCCGGGCTGTATTGCCGTGGTCTTGGCATTGAAGTTCCTGACGTTTCGCCAGCAGCTGTGGCTGGCATCTTCAGAGGTGTAGCACCAAAAGACAGAGATCTCTCAGTGTCACAGTGTGGAAAAGATGTAGGTCATTTGTATCTACTCAGGAGGGGTGGGGTTGAGCTGAGTCATCCTGTAAGGGTTTCCCAGGGTGTGGAATGCTAATGGCGGGAGGCTTCACTGTATCCTGAGGAGGTTCTTTTGCATATGGATTGGTGCTTGATGTGCTAATCTTCTCTGCAGGGCTATTGTGGGTGTGGAGTGTTTTGTTGGCCTGGTGTTTTTCAGAACTGGAGCCCATGCTCTGTTCATTCTTAAGGTTTCTTCTTTCCTGTTGAAGTTTTGCTTCACCACCCCCGACAGAAAAGAGGCATAATGAAAACATTAGTGGATCGTGCAAGACGGATATGTGAGCCGCGCTTTCTCAATGAGGAAATTAATCATCTAAACCACGCACTTCAGGCAAATGGCTACTCCAGAAATGAAATCCGAAGAGCAATCAAACCCAGGATGAATCAAACAATCAAGGAAAAACAGTCGCCTACAGGAAAAGTGTTTTTGCCATATATCAAAGGAATTACTGATCAGATGGGAAAGCTTATGAAAAAGCATAACCTTCAAGCAGTATTCAGACCCACCCGAAAAATACAACAGATGCTACGATCAGCAAAAGACAGCAGAGACCCCCTCACCTCTGCAGGAGTATACCGTATACCCTGCAGCTGTGGACAAGTTTACATCGGGACCACAAAGCGTAGCATCCAGACAAGAATAAAAGAACATGAAAGACACTGCAGACTTGGACAACCTGAAAAATCAGCAGTGGCTGAACATAGCCTAACTCAAACAGGGCACAGTATCTTATTCCAGGACACCAAAATACTGGACAACACTTCCAACTACTTTGTCAGACTGCACAGGGAAGCCATTGAAATTCACAAGCATAAGCAAAACTTCAACAGGAAAGAAGAAACCTTAAGAATGAACAGAGCATGGGCTCCAGTTCTGAAAAACACCAGGCCAACAAAACACTCCACACCCGACAATAGCCCTGCAGAGAAGATTAGCACATCAAGTACCAATCCATATGCAAAAGAACCTCCTCAGGATACAGTGAAGCCTCCCGCCATTAGCATTCCACACCCTGGGAAACCCTTACAGGATGACTCAGCTCAACCCCACCCCTCCTGAGTAGATACAAATGACCTACATCTTTTCCACACTGTGACACTGAGAGATCTCTGTCTTTTGGTGCTACACCTCTGAAGATGCCAGCCACAGCTGCTGGCGAAACGTCAGGAACTACAATGCCAAGACCACGGCAATACAGCCCGGAAAACCCACAACAACCATCGTTCTCCGGCCGTGAAAGCCTTCGACATTACTGGATTATGTTGGTCCAAGATTCGAGTCCAGTAGCACCTTCAAAACCAACTAGATTTCCAGGGTATAAGCTTCGTCTGATGAAGGGAGCTTCGCTTCTTGAAATCTCATACCCTGAAAATCTAGTTGGTCTTGAAGGTGCTACTGGACCCAAAACTTGCTCTTCTACTATAGACCAACATGGCTACCCACCTTATACTGCCTCATAGGGTTATAATGATGATAAAATAGAAGAGGGGAGGATGGTGTGTGTGTGTGTGTGTGTGTAAAATAAACAATGATTCTTGGATCTGGAAAACTTCTGTTCTTATCTCACCTCTGCCATGGAAAATTTGTATTGTGACAGGTGTCATTATCGCTCAGACTCTGTTTCCTGTTTGCAAAATGGAAATATAGTCACAACCTCCCCCACTGAGTTGTTAAGAACACAAATGCAATTTAAAACATTATAAAGCATTTTGAAAAACAGACTTTGGAAAAGCACAGTAGCTGTTACTCAGAAACGTTTGCCTTCTGGGACCAAGCCAGGAGTCACAGCTTGTCGCACAGATGCTTCTGGAGTGGATGAGTTAATAGACAGGAACAAAAAGATGGGTATTAAGGCATACCAACTTCCATCCTGCAACTCCAAGGGATGCTGCCATACCAAGGCTAGATTTAAGTCTCACCACCAGTCCAGTATTGTGGTATCCAGAAAGTACAATACACAGTCACAAAGTCAGAAACCTGGAGTCCGGTCCTTTGAGTTGCTTCATTGGCACAATAGCACAGGGATCAGAAAAGAAGATAAAAATCCAAGGACTAGTCAGTGTAAGCAGCAATGCCCAAGCTAAATGTATTCCATGCCCAGAGATAGGTTGCAGGGGCAGAGTGGTAGATATCACATGTTAGAAATGAGCAACAACAACCCTGCAGGTAAAAAATCAAATGTCAGCAAAGGCTTGATGAATCTTGCTCACTGCCATCTAATGTTTAAAGGAAAAAGATATCCCTCCCCCAACCTGCAGGTCCCTTTAAACTGCCCAAACCCCACCTCATTTAAACCCCATGAACCACAAACTGGTTCTTAACTGGTCCAGTTCCATGGTTCGTGGTTCGTGAAACCCACAAATCTCCTGGTTCATTTTTTTTTGTTTGGTGCCCATCTCTAGTCCTGTGCAACTTTAAAATTCTTGCAATCTTAACAGCATAGCTGGTCCAGCCAAATATTTCTATACTGTAGACCTACTTGCTGAATAAATTTTCCCAGTTTTGAACCAAACACAAGTTATGTTTAAAGGAAGAATACAAATGCTTTATAATAAGGTCCAGCCACACCTTGAAATATAACTCTTAGTGTGTCCTTTTGTGCTAAATGTTGATTGCTGGGGCGGGCCAAATGTTTTGTCATTGGGAACTGTCCCGGGTTAATTATTAAATGGCAGTCTGGAAAAATAGGCCCTCCTGACCTCTCATCTTTGCACGGGCACCAGCCTGCTGTTTGTTGATAAACATTTGCCAGTGCCACACACTTGCTTTTGGAGGCATCCAGCCAAGCCCTGCCCTGCCCTCAGACTTTTATGGTCTGTCTTTATAGTCACAACACACTCCTGTGGAGGCTGTTTTATGGAAATACATTAAATTTTCTGGAAAGACACTAAAATGAGGGCAGTCAGAGCTCCCAGGACACTACACCATCAGCAGTTCAAACCAGGTCAAACTGTTCAGGTACTAAGTAGGGAATCACATGATTGAAGGTCTCTCCAGGTTAGGGCTGACAGGAGATCCCCTGCTCCCCCCTCCCCCTGCCACCACTCACCTGGCCATGGGGAGAAGGTGGGGGAATAGGCCTCCCAGATGTACTCCCAGTGTGGCGTTCGGCATCATTCCCACGAGTGGCACTGTTGCGCAAGCCCTGAGAGCACACCCATGTTTCATACCAGGCCAATTTGGGTAGCAAATGGGCACGATGCAGTCTGATGACATCACTTTTGGGAGTGACACATCACTGCACAGGTCCCGGGACCTCTTGAGGCCCAAATTGGCTCAGCCCAAAGTGCAGGAGCACTCCCAGGGCCCACATGATGATGTCACTGCTGGAAGTGATGTCATCACACTGTAACCAGCAGCACATATGTGCTTTGTGTGCACGCAAGGATAAAAAAAGGTGAGTGTTGGGTCCCACTCTCCCACTGGGAGTGTAAGAAGACCTGGCAACCTTAGTCCTGGAGTAGAAAACATTCCATAGAAAATGGGGTGTATATACAGATTCTAGGGACCATGGGTATAAAATTGCTGCGATTAGGGTTGCTAGCTTTTAAACTGGTTTGCTGTAATAGCTGTTAGATGTGCAGCAATTATCAAGTGATGTTATTTGGCTCCATGCCAGCCATCATATTTAAGCTCTACTAAAGGAACAGAGGCCTCACCTGGATGGCCCAGGTTAGCTTGATTTTGTTGGATCTCTGAAGCTAAGTTGGGTTGGCATTGGTTAATAACTGGATGAGAGACCACCAAGGAAGGAAGTCCAAGTGTCCTGTACAGAGAGGCAGGCAAAGGCAAACCACCTTTGCCTTGAAAACGCTATGGCACGGTCACAGTAAGTCAGCTGTTACCTGGGCCAATTCCACATGGCTTACCTGAAGCCGGAACATTGCGGGACATTGCGGAACATGCTGGCAAAAACGCGAAAGATCGCGTTTTCTCGAGCGAGTTTTGCACGATGTCGTGCAAAACTCGCGCAAGAAAACGCGATCTTCCGTGGTCTGGAATCGGCCCTGGACATGACATCAGGCCACTCTAGGAATCACGGGAAACTCTATGGTAAAGGCCAAGAATATCCCTCCTATTCCCCTGCCACAACAGACTTCCACAGACTGCCAGCTAATTGTTGCACTAATATAGATAAAAGCACATGACAATAATCAATACTGAGCAATACTAGGCCAAACTCTTGTATTCTCTAGATGAATTTTCAGACTTTGCATGAACCGTCTGTGAGTTTTTTTCTATGTGTTAGGTAATTCTAACAGGTGTGCTTTAATCTTTTGACAGTTAATTAAAATAGTGGACTCTATCAAGATTAATGTTCCTCTGTCAGAGATTCAACCAATGGTGATCTCTCAACTTAACTTTTTCTGACACTTCTCAGAGATTTATAGTTTTGTTTTGTAAGTTTGAGTATAACGTAATTTTTTACTAATTGGAAGGTTGTACAACAGAAATTATGAATATTCAGTGAAGCATCAGACCAATCATTGTTTGTTTGTGCTATCATGTGACTAGACCTTAAATATTTGCATATGATGATGTATAAAATTGCAAAAACAGATAGAATGGCAGAGCTCTGATGGAAGAAATCTCTTGAGAGAATTTAGGTGAGAACTTATTTTTACCTATGTATTTCATAGAAACTTTGATTATGTTAAACTTGGAATTGATTAAGAAATGTTAGCAAACTTATTTCTTATTGCCTTTCTGTGTTCTGTTTTTATAGGATTTATATTAATAACCATTTATATTTTGATTACTTGCTTCGTTAAAAAACTAGGGTGTATTTTCAATAAAGTGAAATAAACTCTAGACAGGTGTCTGTGTGTTTGATAAAGAGTTGCAAAGCAAGATTGAACCCTATATAAATAAATGTACTGATAAACAGCTGGTTCAAAGAACTTATCTGTTTGACAGGTCTGAGAACTAATTGCTGAAAGCTTTCCAGGAGAGAGATACATCTTTCTTTTGGCTAAGTAGAAGCTTAGTTTCAGACATGGGCAAAAGCTCATTACATAATGACTAGCCAATCTAGTGAATACCACTGGTTTTGTAGTTCCTCTAGAGTTGGGATGAAGAAAAAAATGGCCTAGCTTTCTCCTGATTCTTTAACGAAAGTATGATTTGCTAAAACCAACAGGTGAAACCTTTCACTGCATGGAGGAAGGTACTATCACCTCTGAAGTCTGCATCCTGAGCTCCTGTTAAAGGCCTAGAAGAAAGTTAACAATCCAGCAACCCCAATTTCTTCTTGCTTGCTGTGGTTTCTAAATTCTGAGACACAATACTTGCCCTGAGAGAAGCAGAGCACAGCTTTGGGTGTCGTAATAGTGTTCAAGCTTAGGATAAGCTGTATTGATGCAGAAGTGGTTCTTTTCCTTTTCCCTCATGAAAGATTTTGTGAGAGCTACTTATTCTTAAACCCCCTGTACTTATTTCAGCATCAAGAAGATTAACAAGATGTCCCCTTTTCTGTTGATGAAATCCCTTATCAGGGGCTGATACATGCTAGGAGTGATTCAGGGTTTCTCCACCCTCCCCTATTACTGAACTTCTAGGATTAATATGCCAATCAATGACATATAACTGTTCCACCCACATGCTGGTGACTTTGGCTGCTCACGAAACAAGAAAACGTCTCCCCCGCCACCCACACTGCTTCTGTTCTATTGGGCTGTGGCCAGTCAGTGACCCAAAGCTGAGGAATTGCTCCACCTCCTGGATCACAAGCAGAAAAGGATAGAGCCCACTTCCCTCTCAGAAAAATGGCTCCAGAAACTACATGATGTGTACAATCTAGCCATTGAATAATCTGCCTAGGCCTTCAAGCTTAGTGATATTCTGCCACCATATCACTGATATTTCACTTCTATTCCTACTAATCTTTTTGATTCCTCAGTAAAGGTGTTGTTACTCTTATGATTTTATAAGTAGATTTTTATAGTGTTGAGATGTATTCACTTCATGTACACTCCACCTTTCTCCCAGTGGGAATCCAAAGTAGCTTACATTGTTCTCCATTTTATCCTCACAATAACCGCATGAGGTAGGTTAGGCTGTGTGTGTGAGAGACTGGCCCAAGGTAACCTAAAAAGCTTCCATGGCAGAATGGGGGTTCGAACTAGGTTCTCCCAGATTCTAATCTTATACTGTAGTCACTACATCACAACAATGGCTCTCTTATCGAGCTTGCTTAATGTTTGTAATGTGCTTGTGGACCCAATTCAAGGAGACTCCGTTCAGAGCCAGGGACCCCCATACCTTAGATGCAGAAGTCCTTTCTGATGTTCAACTTCATCCCTCCAACAGTGCATAATAGGAGTAAATGCTACAGGCAAACCTCCCGATGCACACGCTTGCCATTTTGTGTGAATGGAGGAAAATGCAGCCAGAGGGAGCTGAGCAGACTCTGCTCCAGCCCTTGGTCCTAAGGAGGGGGTGCAGCATATGCGGAATTTTGACAGCCCCCGAACAGGAACTGGTGGCTGGGGCTGCCACAACAAGTGCTCCTGGTTGGGGTGGGAGGGGGAGGGAGCACTGGGCACCACTGCCACATGGTGAGGCGGGCATGCAGGGCAGGGGGCTGGCTGCTGGCTTCCTGGGCTGCCCTCCTCTCTCCCTCTTCTCCCCGGTGGAGAATTGCGTTGAGCAGCTGTTCTTTCTGACTACACTTCTCGTGGAAGTTTGCAGGAAACCAGCACATGAAGAACACACGTTGGGTGCCTCATGTAGTTTCCCTCAGAGAGAGCAGCCTGGGCCTTGGCTTTTGCACCCTATGCTAGATTGAATCACCCACGTCTAGCTGCCTACCTATTCCTTATCAGAAGGATCTGTGCTAGGTTATGTATTCAAATTCTACCCATCAGGTAAAATTCTCCCACTTTGGTCCTGCTAGCAAAACTGACTGTAGGTTTGAAAGGGATTTCGCTCACAGGCTGTCACACGGGCCCGCCCACCTCCTTTCTCTCCCCCTTCCCTGGTAACAGGACCGATGTTTGCTCATCATCCATTCTCCCTCCAGCTAGCAGCAGCAGTGAGAGTGGGTGGTAAATACAAGGGATGGCGGCATCTGCCATTCAAAGACAAGCCACTGAGTGGGCCGGCAAGTGAGCAGCAACACCTGCTGTGTAATCAAACAGCCCCCACAGTCACCTTTGTATTTTCAGGAGGGCGGGAGAGTTCATCTTGCAGGTGCAGATGCCAAGTTGCTAGACCTTAATGAGGTCACCTCTCCTGACTCCAAAATCTATACACACCAACATATGTAATTGCCTTTTGTTTTGTTTTCTCTAAGTCCCTGAGAGTACCCTGAAGAGATTACATATTAGTAGAGGTTACATCTGCATCAAGGGAAGAAGGTCCAATCCCACCGAAAGTCCAATCTGCTGTGCAAAATCAGAAGATATGCCCTGATGGATCAGACCAGTGGTCCATCTAGTCAGCATCCTGTTTCACCCAATAGCCAACCACTTGCCTTGGTAGGCCAATAAACAGGGCATAGAGGCCAAAGCTTTCCTCTGATGAAATCTCTTAGGCCTGGTATTCAAGGCAATGCTGCCTCTGGACATAGAAGCTCCTTTTAGTCGTCATGGACTAGTTGCCATTTGTGGACTTCTCCTTATTGAATCTGTTAAATCCCCCCTCAAAGCCATCCATGCATGTGGCTGTTACTACAGTGATTCAGAAATCAATGGTGTGCACTCCAGGACCCGGCATCACTGCTTCATCAGCAACTCTCTAGCATTCAGCCAAAACTCTATGATGTAACTACAGAGTTTAGACAATGCTAGAGCGTCATCTGACATAATGACATCATGTCCATGTTGCATCAGAAGTGACACCATAACATCCCCGGCAATGCCAATTACACCACCCTATTTCTCCCAGCAGCTGGTAGAGTCAGCAGGGGTGCAAGGAGACCTGTCCTCCCTGTCTGGGACCTCCAGAACTAACAACTGCCCAACAAGGCCAACTAATGATGCCTGACAGGGCCCCAGTGTTGTTCAACAGCTGCCAGAAATGTAGCAGCTAAGCCTCTTCTTTGCATGATAATTCAATGATGGGGGAAAGCTTCACCTCCTTAATAGCTCAGGTGTTAAAAATACAGGAATGGGGCCCCAGGCCTATTGCCAAGCCTGGCCACAACCAAGCACACAAGGAAGAGGATGGAGAAGATGAAGAGGTGATGCTATTAAAAGCTGCAAAGAGCACTACATGATAAAGTCAAATCTTGCCAACTTGCTGTTCATTTCAAACAAGCTTTACAGGCAAGGAAGAAAATATTCAGGCACTGCCAAAGCCTATCAGAAAGCGAGATACAGGAGATGACTGCCAGCGAGCATGGAAAGGAGGGAGGGGGAGGAAGTGCTCCAATCACAACATCAAGGGCTGCTGAGCTTTTCCCCTTCTCTGGTTGAAATGAGGTCTTCTTTACCATTTCCCCAAGAAAAAGAGGATTATATAGGGAAATCGGACACATTCAGAGAGGAGCAGAAGCTTGGAAAAGAAGGACAAGTTGGGGACCTGCAAGGCCTTGCGTAGGAGGGGAAATCCTATCCTCCCCTTCATGGCTGGCCCTCCTCTGAGTCCTGGTCCGCACTTTTCCTACCTAGGGTTGCCAACTCTGGGCTTGGAAATTCCTGAGGATTTGGAGGTGGAGGTTGGAGAGGGTCAATTTGGGGAGGGAACTCAGAGGGATATAAAGCCTAGTCCACCCTCCAAAGCAGCCATTCTCTCCAGGGGAACTGATCCCCGGAGATCAGTCTGGAGATCAGTTATACTTCTGGGATATCTCCAGGCCCCACCATGGGGTCAATGATGCTATTTCCACCGTAGTCTTGCCCATTCCCCCCCCCCCACACACACACACTCCAGGCTCCAGCTCCTGCTTTTCCCCACCCACTTTTGGTGCCCCCCCCCACTGCCTTTGATTCTACTTTCCCCTCCCATCCTCTTTGCGCCAACTCCACTTCTTCTCCCCCACCAAGGCTTTACTTCCTTCCTTCTCCTTCCCGTTCTTCTTGCTGTCTGTTGCTTCAGTCCCATCAGAGCTCCCAGCTGTAGTGTCCCCCCCCCAACGTCACAGCCTTTACAGTTTCTCCTTCTCCCTGTTCCTCATTCCTTACACCTGAGGGTGGCCATGGTCACACTCACTGCCGTAACACCGGGTGCCAATTTGTGTCACTACAACAACTCCAAATCTCACCTGAGTTCCAGGTTTTCCCCCCATGATGTCTGCATAGACACAGACTTCGCTTTCATAATTTCAGACAATAGTATCAAAAACTAGAGAGAGAACACATTCCTACACTTTTAATGTATATGCTTGTTATAATGTCATCTAAACATATGCCCCAGATTTGTGCCTTTTCATTAATTTGTCTGAATAAACAGAAATTTTAAAAACTAGGCTTTCCTGCAAATCTGAAGGTTCTCCCAGGTTTGCCTATATCCTGTTCCTGGCTTTATGCAGATTTTTGATCCATCTGAATGTACACGAGTACCTTAAGCTGCCTTACAAGGAAGCAGACTGTTGGCCTTTCGGTATTGTCTTCTCAAACTGGTGGTGGCTCTCCAGGGTTTCTGGTTAGGTGTTTCACATCACTTGCCACCTGATCTTTTCAGGTGAAGATGCTATGGCTTGAACCTGGGCCCTTCTGAATGCAAAGCAGTTGCTCTACCACTGAGCCATGCCTCTGGCCATACCCTCACTTGTAAGGTAACCTTTGGCTATTGGCTGTAAGGATGAGTGCCCTGACCTGGATAGCCCAGGTGAGCCTGATTTTGTCAGATCTCAGAAGCTAAGCAGGTTCGGCCTTGGTTAATACTTGGATAGGAGACCTCCAACGAAGACTAGGGTTGCAGAGGCCGGCAATGGCAAACCATCTCTGTTAGTCTCTTGCCATGAAAACCACGCCGGGGTTGCCATAAGTCAGCTATGACTTGAGGGCACTCTCCACCATAAAGACATGCAAGACAGTTTCGGTTACTTTAAGGCTCCGTGAACAGTGAACTTCTTGTGACTACACTGCCCTCTTGCTTCTGTCTCATCCACTTTTTCATGGTCTAGTTATCCTTTGTATGTCTCATGCAATCATCTCCTGAAAGCCCCTGTGATAACATAAAACATTGTTCAGGTGAGATAGATGGAGAAAAAGGCTCTCCTTTGTGCCCAGGCAAAGGGAAGCTACTCAGTTGCTTGTTTATGCAGAAAGATGAGTCAGAAGTTCAAGGCTGACCATTCCAGTAACTGCGAACAGTAATTCCCTCTACGGAAATGTGAAGCTGACAGTAATAAGAAGGGGCTTGGCCTAATTTATCAGGTACTTTCCAAAAGAGATGAGTGGGATGCATCTCTCCAGCTCATATCTGCACAGGTTTATGTATGTTGTTTATCTGTTGGGCTCAGTCCTCACAGTTCCTCCAAAGAGCTCAAAGCAGCTTACAAATGCCATACCTCCTTAGCTCCAGCCCTGGGCACTCATTCGCAAGCTTCTCCAATCGTCCATCTGCCTAGCCAATAAACGTGCAGAAAATAATAGGCCAGAAGGAGAGCTGTGGCCACAGTAGCAGATGGTGTGACACTTCTTCTTTTTCAGACATGCTGCTTCCTGTATGTCACTTCCATAAAATCGCTTCCATCTTTAAGGTAACACAAGACTCCTTTGGGTCCATGTTTCCATTGTGCATTCCGCTGGAGGTGTAGGCACGCTTGAGCAGAGGAAAGGAATTGCTCAGGATAAAAGAGGAGAAAGTAGTGCTGGGTCAAGTATTCGGGAGACTCTCGGAGAAGCCAGTCGCAATGTGCCCTCTTTAACCCAAAAGCAGTGAGCCGCACAGCCACAAACTCTCTTGCATTGCCTCTGATCTTCCTAGGTGCTTTGAGAATAGTGGGACTGCTGGAGACTAGTGGGGCTTTTGCCAGCCTTTGGGCACCAGTGAATGATCAGCTTCACAGCTCTGGGAAAAGAGAAGAGGCGGTTGCTCTGGTAAGTACAGAGGGAAAGTTAGTGGTATGCTGTCTCTATGACATGAATTCCCATTAAACTGATTTACCAAGAACACGCCGACTCACAGATGTCTTTAAGATCATTAAGACTCCGCTTTATTTTTTCCCATATTTCTGGTACTGATCCCTGGAAAACTGGAGTGGGGGTGGGTAGTGTAAAATGTCAGTACAATGCTAGAGCTGTCATTTTTCCGGGATCAGCTCCATCTCTAGAATTTCTGATACAGCAAGAGAAAGGTCCTCGATAGCTCCTTCTGAGGCACAGTGGAATGCGTTTTGTATTCATGCTTGTACATGAACATGGAGGCCCTGTGCAATGCACCATGTTCAATTACACACCTTGCTGCTGCAGAGTAGATTTTTAATTGCTGATAAGCTATGCTACGCTAGGAAAATTACCTTTCTCTAGTATATCTTTAACCAAAAGAACAGGCACGCTCTTGTCTGTTAAATCAACACAGGACAGGCTATTGCAGAATGAGTGAATGGAGCATTCGGCGAAATGCTGCCTTCAGAAAAGCGTAACAAGAGGAAGAGGCGGAAGCAGCAATCCTTGATGTGACAATACACGTATTACGAGCAGGTCCCTATTTTCATCTGTGCAATGTTGGAAAGCAAGCAATGGGTTTTTCCAGGAGATTATTTGCATCTCTATGTGCACACACACGCAAAATGGAGTAATCACTTCGCTACAGCAGAAGATCCAGGCATTTCCAAAAAAAGGTCCGCTCTGGATGGGATACACAAAATCTAGTAATAATCATAATTACTAGTGAATGGTGGACTTCCTGTTTGGGATCCATGGAGGTCTAACGCAGCTCCACTTGCGGAGCTGACCGGACTGCCGTTTTAACCGGCCGGCGGGGTGAAAATAGCCCGCGGCCGACTGCTCTCAGGCGGGGAGCAGGCAAAGAACACTCAAGACCCTAGGGTGAGCTAGATCTCGGACGAGGGGGGGCTCTACACAACGAGTCTCCCCCCGATCCTTGAGGTCCCACCTTGCGACGGGTCAGCTATAATCTCTGCGGCAGTTTTGGGGCCAATTCGGCTGGCATAAGACCTACATACCCAAGCATCGATTGGGGGAAGAAGCTGAGAGGAGAACTTAAAATCGAAACAGCGATTACAACCCGAGAAAAGTGAAGAGAAGGTAAAGATCATTATCTTCTGAGACGGGACAGATTGATAAAAACAGAGAGGAAAAAAAGTAGATTTTTAAACTGCAACAGACTAGTGAAAAGGAGGGGAAGACTCGGCAGGAATCGAATTTAAAAAGAGACTAAGTTTAAAGAAGTTATTAAAGAAATGGGACTATTGTTTTGAATACCTGTGGCTTTGGAGCTGTGAGAAAAAGACACCATCGCGAGATCTGCTGTGGGAAGACGGGAGACAGGAAGTGCGTAATAACAATAGAGTGGCTGGAGAGAAGCGGCCCTTGCTGGAGGGCAGGAAGTAGGGAATCGCCATTTTTGAAAGGGGAAGGGTCGCGGCTTCAGCGGAAAAGGAAGTAGGCCATCTTGGATTACAAAATCATAGAGAAACCATAGAGAAAAGACGCCCGACATTTTGGACTCTTTAAAATTTAATTTCTATAAGAAGACCGGGACATTTAAAATAGAAAAACGTTAAATTTTACGCCACGGAGTTAAGGAAGAGAGCGGATTCGTGGGAGCGAGCTAAAGCAAGCCCCACGATGTCAAAAAAAGAGTGGCAATCGGCAATAGAAAACCTGGATAAAAACCTGGACAAAAAACTTTTAGATATGATTAAAGAACTTAAGGACACGAAATTGGAGCTGATAAAAGAGGTTAAAGAGGTTACACAGACAGTAAAATCGGAGCTGTCAGAAGTGAAAAAAGGTATGGAAACAATACGAAGTGAATTACAAGGAACGCAGCAGAGAGTTAAAACAGTAGAAGACGCGATGGAGAATTTAGCAGACACGCAACAAACAGAGATGAGATTGGTGAAGGGGAGAATGTCAGTTGCAGAAACTAAACATATGGAGAAGCAGCTACGTTTTCGTGGCTTGCCAGAAGTGGAAGGAAAGTCAGCGCAAGAACAGATGACTGAGGTGTTGGCTGAGTACCTGGGGAAGGAGGAGGAGGAAGTTGTGGCTATCCTAGATGTGGCATACCGTGTGAATTCGAGAATAGCAACCCAGAGGAAACTACCAAGAGATGTGATTGTGCAGTTTACAACACGAAATATGAAAGAGAGGATTGTGACAAAACAGTTTCAAGATCCATTGGAGATTGATGGCAAGACGATTATTATAATGAAGGAACTGCCCAGATCAGTGTTACTGGACCGGAAAAAATATAAAGTGCTAATTCAGATTTTGAAGGACATGAAAATCAGGTACAGATGGGAGTTACCGGAAGGAGTGTCCTTTGAGTTTGGAGGGGCCAAAAAACGCATCAGATCTGAGCGAGAGATGGAGCGATTTATTAAGGACAATGAAAAAGACTTACCAACAAGATCATGAGTATGGAGTGTAAAGTATTATCTTGGAATGTAAATGGACTAAACTCAACGAATAAGAGGAAAAATACTTTTCACTGGCTACTAAAACAAAAATGTGACATTGTTTGTTTGCAAGAGACCCATATCAGAAAGCAGGATGTAAAATATTTAAAATCTGGAAAATTGGGCAAAGAATATGTAGCGGCCTCCAACAAGAAAAAAAGAGGAGTGGTGTTGTACATAAAAGAGGAGCTACAGCCAAAATTTGTTATGAGAGATGTGGAAGCTAGATTTGTAGCAGTGGAATGTATTTGGAATTTAAAGAGAGTGTTGGTAGTCGGACTTTATGCACCTAACGGTGCAAAAGAAAGCTTCTTTGAGGATTTAAGGAAGCATTTAGACGATCTTGCATACGATCAGATAATTCTTGCTGGAGACTTCAATGGAGTGACAGACTTGGAACTAGACAAAAAGACTACAACGGCACAAAAGAAAAGAGGACTATTACCAAAGCTTTTTTTTGAGTTGATTCAACAAGAGACTCTTGAAGATGTATGGAGGAGAGAATATCCTAAAAGCAGACAGTTTACTTTTTATTCTGCAAGGCATTCTACATTATCAAGAATTGATATGATCTGGGCCTCAAAAGACTTAGCATTATGGACTAAGGAGGTAGAAATAATGCCTATGGTAGGCTCAGATCACAACCCAATTATGTGGAAATTTGGAAAAAAGAGAAAAAGGAAAGCATGGAGAATAAATGAGGACTTGTTACAGGAAAGAGAGAATATGGAAATACTGAGAAGAGAGACAAAGTTTTTTATACAATACAACGTGAATAAAGAAGTACCAACCAATAAAGTTTGGGATGCTTACAAGGCGGTTGTAAGGGGCATACTAATGGACTTAAATGGTAGAGCAAGAAAGAAGAAAGAGGAGAAAAGACAAGAGATTGAGGAGAAAATAAAAGCCAAAGAAATACAGCTAAAAAAGAGACCAGGGAAAAAGAAGGTATACCAGGAAATTAAAATACTTCAAGAACAGCTAACAGCAATGAGCAATAAAGAATTGGAGTGGAATCTCAAAAGACTGAATCAAAAAGCGTTTGAGGGTGCTAATAAACCTGGGAAGTACCTGGCATGGCAATTGAAGAAGAAAAGGGAAAAGAAGATAATAAATAAAATTTGCGAAGATAACAAAACGTATTTGGAGCAGGCTACCATTAGTAGAGCCTTTTATAAATTTTACGCTAAGCTGTATAATAAAAAAGAAGTAAACAAAGAATCAATAGCGTCATATTTGGAGAAAACCAAACTTCCAGAAATCTCGGAAGCTTGGAGAAATAAGTTGAATAGTGAAGTAACTGACGAGGAAATAAGTAAGGCAATACAATCTGCAAATCTAGGAAAGGCGCCAGGGCCAGATGGACTTACGGCTAAATTCTATAAGACAATGGCTAATGAACTGGCACCATTCCTAAAAGAGGTGATGAATGGGGTTTTAAGGGATCAAAGGATTCCAGAAACTTGGAGTGAAGCGAATATATCATTGATCCCAAAAGAGGGCCAAGACCTGACTAATGTGAAAAATTATAGACCTATATCGCTACTCAACAATGACTACAAAATTTTTGCGAAGATATTGGCGGAGAGATTGAAGGGGTGGCTCTCGGAAGTCATAGAGGAGGAACAAGCAGGCTTTTTGCCAGACAGACAAATAAGAGACAACTTAAGGACAGTGATCAATGCTATTGAATATTATGACAAGCGTTGTGACAAAGAGGTTGGTTTCTTCTTTGTTGACGCTGAAAAAGCGTTTGACAATTTAAACTGGGACTTTATGTTTGCCACTATGGAAAAGCTACAATTGGGAGAAAGATTCATCAGAGCAATTAAGGAAATTTATAGAGACCAGACTGCAGCAATTGTGGTGAATGATGAATTGACCAAGAAATTGACGATAAGTAAAGGAACAAGACAAGGTTGCCCGTTATCTCCATTGTTGTTCATTTTAGTATTGGAGATTCTGATGATACAAATACGTCAAGATGATGAAATTCGTGGAATAAAAATAAAGGATTATTCATACAAGGTCAGAGCATTTGCGGATGACATAATGTTAATTGTAGAGGACCCATTGGAGAACATGCCAAGAGTGATAGATAAGATCAAGGAGTTTGGAGACTTGGCAGGTTTCTTCATTAACAAAAAGAAGTCAAAGATATTATGCAAAAATATGACTAAGCAGAAACAACAATTGTTAATGGAAACAACGGATTGTGAAGTAACAAGTAAAGTGAAATATTTGGGAGTCGAATTAACTGCAAAGAACATAGATCTATTCAAAAACAATTATGAAAAACTATGGACTCAGATAGAGAGAGACTTGATTAAATGGAATAGATTGAATTTGTCATGGTTGGGCAGGATTGCAGCAGTTAAGATGAATGTGTTACCAAGAGTAATGTTTTTGCTACAGACAATACCAATCATCAGAGACTCCAAACAATTTGAAAAATGGCAGAGGAAAATATCAGATTTTGTTTGGGCAGGCAAGAAGCCTCGAGTGAAAGTGAAAGTTTTACAAGATGCAAAGGAAAGAGGCGTAATGCAACTGCCCAATCTGAGACTTTATCATGATGCAATCTGCCTAGTTTGGTTGAAAGAATGGATGACATTAAAGAACAAGAAACTATTAGCCCTAGAGGGATATAAAAAAATATTTGGATGGCACGCATATTTATGGCATGACAAAGTAAAGGTCAACTCGATGTTCCTGCATCACTTTGTTCGGAGAAGTCTATACATAATCTGGAAGAAGTACAGAATCTATCTACAAGAAGGAACCCCTTTGTGGGTGGTTCCATATGAGGTGATAGACCCGAGAGCTGTTGATAATGAACAACAATGTTTAACGTATAAAGAAATAACTAAAACTGAAGCATCCAAACTTAGAATAAAGACACAAGAGGAACTATCACCTAACTACGATTGGTTCCAGTATAGACAGATCAGAGACTTATATAATTCGGACTCTGTAAAGGGAGGTATACGAATAGAGAATTCGGAACTAGAGCAGACCCTTCTTAAAGAAGATAAGAAAAGAATATCCAAGGTATACCAAGTACTGTTGAAGTGGTATACCGAGGATGAGATAGTTAAAACACAAATGGTGAAATGGGCTATAAACTTTAATAAAGAAATAACAATGGAGGCATGGGAATACTTGTGGAAAACTACAATGAAGACAACGACATGTATTAATATCAAAGAGAACATTTATAAAATGATCTATCGTTGGTACATGACACCAAAGAAGATTGCGCTAGGGAATTTGAATACTTCTAATAAATGCTGGAAATGTAAGAAGCATGAGGGCTCCCTCTATCATATGTGGTGGTCGTGTGAGGTAGCCAGGCAGTACTGGGGGGAAATAATAAGAGAAATGAGTGAAATTTTACAACTTCAAATTAATAAGAACCCAGAACTCCTGCTACTGAACTTGGGAATGGAGGGAATCCCAGCCCAACACAGGACGTTGATATTTTATATGACAGCAGCAGCTAGACTTTTGTATGCGCAAAAATGGAAAGTACAAGAAGTGCCAACTATTGAAGATTGGACTTACAAATTGCTGTATATGGCTGAAATGGACAAGATGACAAGAAAATTGAGAGATCTGGACTCAGGGCAGTTCAACACAGACTGGGAGAAGCTGAAACAATACCTGGAGAAGAAATGGGAGGTGGGAGGAAAACTGTGGCAGTTTGAGAACTACTGAAGTATTGAAGTAGAGGGGGGAGACTTTACCGGGGGGAGAAGAGATAAATGTGAATTAATAAGCAGTCAGATTAATAGATTGACATATATATAGATATATATAGGTTAACAAACAGAACATAGAGAAAATAATTAATTATAAGGACTAAATATAAGGAGCGATTAACTAACAATATTTTCTTTTTTTTTCTGACAAGTTTTGTACCAAACTGAATGTCTGAAGATATAGATGGGTCAAATTGATTGACTACGTGAGGAGAGATATATAGAACTATTATAAAAAGATAGAATGAGTAATATATATAGAGAATAAGTCAAATTGTTTGATATAAACGAATGTATGATCTATATGGTTTATGATATATAGAAATACCTGAAATTGAAAAATTGGGATAAATTGTTTATCTAAGATGGAAACAAAGGCTTACAGTTTGGGCATATAATGTTAAAAATAGTTAAGGATGTACTGCTTAGAATAATGGAGAATATATATTTGTTTTAGATAGAGGAAGCTAATAAAAGTAAGGGAAAGGGGACAAAGGGTTGGAAAGCTGTTGGAAGTCAACAAAAAGGGGGGGGAAAGGGAGGGGGTTAGAGATGAAAAAATTGGGGAAAATTGAATGTAAATGTGGAAATAATGGAGTCTAACCCAATAAAAATTTTTCAAAAAAAATAATAATAATCATAATTACTAGTAATAATAGTAATAATCATTAGTAATAATAATAATTACTAGTAATAACTACTAGTAATAATAATTACTAGTAATAATTACTAGCAATAATAATAATTACTAGTAATAATAGTAATTGTAATGCTCTAGTAATAATAACCACCACAGTGTATAACCACCGCTCCAGGAACAATAATTACTAGAGCGGTGGTTATACACCGCTCTTCTAGACAGATTAGTGACCCACTCAGAGTGGTGTCATTATTATCCCCACAATACAACTGGAGCTGAAAGGAGTGGCTTACCCAAGGCCGCCTACTGAGATCGTGGCAATAATGGGATTTGAACCAGCAGAGTGCTGACTCACAGTCCAACCACATAACCACTATGCTACAGCAAGTAATTTTAAAAACAAAGTTCACACATCAATTAAAACATTAACACCAAATGCAAAAAAACAAAATTTAAGAAACTCTCCCAAATTACTGCTTGTCAAAAATCTTGGTAAATTAAATAATTTTAACCTGGTATGTAAAAGATGTCAAGGAAGGTGTCCAGTGAGTACCTCTGCAGCAGGCATGTCACAACTGAGGGCTGCAGTGGAGAAATGTGGTCTATCCACCTTGCCTCCTGATCAGGGCTTCCCCAGAAAGTCTTAACAATCAGGCAGGTTCATTTGGAAAAGGGCTGCCCTTCCCACAGGTAAAGCCAGTGTTTACAACCTGCCATGTTTGCAAGTAATTTGCGGCATGTAGCTGTGCAAGAGAATGTAGTTTTGCAAGCATCATCGCCCCCGTGACATCACATCTGTAAAGAGTGACTGACCCCTCATGCCATTAGCCTTTTGTAACCTTCCAAAATATTTGTCGTTTTTAGAGATTGTGCAATCCTCTTTTGCGGGTGAAAAAAGTGGTTAATGAACAGGGATGATATACTTACCCTTGCTGAATACAGGAACTTATTATCCAGGTGGTTCTGTGACATCTGTGAAGAAAAAGTACTGGACAGCTTGATTTTATATTTTCTGGCCAGGTAGTACTGTATTTTATGGATTGTGTATTTACTCATATTTATTGATGGTACTCATATTTATTGTGGACTGTGTATTTATTAATAACTCTGTATACTATTGGTATTCATGTATGTATTCCTGTATGTATTGTTGTGCGGTTTGATCAAGTTGTTTAACAAGTTGTTTAGAAACTTTTGTTATTGTGTACATTGTATTTGTTTCCATTCCTCGGTGAGGTTCTCTCTCGTTTGTGTTTCAGTTAAGTGGCCAAGACAGGACTGTAAATGTCCTTGTTGCCTAACAGAATAATACTTCCCTGTGAATTCTATAGGATATATCTATATGTCACCTTTTTAAAAAAATCTGCCCTTCCTCCGAGGAAATCAGCTCCCCATTTTATCCATACAATCACCCTGTGAGGCAAGTTAGGCTGAATGGTCCAAAGTCACCCAATGAACTTCATGGCAGAATGGGAACTTTAACCCAGGTCTCTCAGGGCCTTGTTCAACATAAAAAAGCCACATGGGTTCTCACAGTAACAAACGAACAAACAAAAACACCCCGTATCTTTATCCCCAAGGCCCTTTCAGGTTTAATAGTGGAAAGAGGTGTACGGAAGAAGGAGGCAGGTGTCTTGGTTTGGGGGAAATGGATGGAAGACTCTCTAATCTTCAGCAAGTCCTACAGGTGCCTCTAGGTTCAGAAGAGGGGGGACAACAGGGGGCACTTTGGCCTCTATGTTTGCTTTCCAGGGAGCATCTGGTTAGCAGTTGTGAAATCCTGCAGGTTTCTTCTTACCATCTTTAGCAATCATATCACTGGTGCTAAATGGAACCTCCATGTTCAGAGGCAGTATATCCTTGAAGTCAAGCAGAGGGAGCAATAATAGGAGGCTCTGGTTTGAGTTTCTAACTGTGGGCCTGGCACACGTGAAGCTGTCTTATACTGAATCAGATGATCGGTCCATCAATGTCAGTATTTTCTACTCAACATCAGTACTGTCTACTCAGGGACTTTCTCATCACCTACAACCTGAGCTTTTTAATGGGGGAAATTCAGAGGGGTTGAACCCAAGTCTCTCTGCATACAAAGCAGATGCTCTGCCACAGGCCACCTTCCCCCATCCCAGGTTGGTCACTGTGGAAAACAGGACGCTGGAATAAATAGTCTGATCTTGTTGCAGGCTAGTTCAAGGGCCAGACGGTGCTTTTCTTCGGGTTTTTACCGTAGGGAAAGGCCCTCCGTCATGCCCAGTGTTCTCTGAAACAGAAAAGGAAAGCCAGCATTTCTGCATTTCCACCAGTCTTCCTCATTTGCAAAGGGCATAGCTGAGATGTTCATTAGCCGCAGCCTGGAAAGCCCCCACATACCCCACCTTCTCCTTCTTCCTGTTTTTTAGAGGTTGGAGAGGGAAGAGGGAAACAGACCGCTCGTTTGCAAAACATGTGGGACAAAGGAATTTGCGTGTAGAAGCAAGCCGTGCCAGGACGTTGTTGCATTCTTATCAGGGGTGATCTGGATCCCTCCAGGTCGGCGGAATAATTGGCCACTCCCGTCCCCGCCCCCCCCCTCCGCCCCCTCCGAAGATGACGTTAGGAGCAAGAGTAGAAACCAGACACTTTTCCCGGAACATCTCCCGCGTTGGGATGCAATTCGAGAGTCCGACCGGCAGGTGGCAGCAGATTACAAAACGAGCCCCCGGGACTAGTTCAGTCCAGCAAAGGTTTAGAATTCGCAAATAAATCTTTTTTAAAATCTTTCTTTTTGTTTGCTACTCTTTAAAATCCTGCGCTGTGAGTCTACCATGTGCCCAGTGCGGTTTCTAGAAGCACAGGGTCAGAACTACAAGTTCTAATTGTTTGTTGAAATGGTTTTGAAAGTGACTATACTGGCTCACGCTGTGTAATCCACCTTGAATCTCAGTGAGAAAGGCGAACTATAAGTAAGGTAAGTAATAAAAAAATGATCATAAATAATAGCATATCTCATCAGCATCTGCTGGCTTGCCTAGAAAACACTTGCAAGAATGTATAAAGCTAAATAAAGTAGTTTGGGGAAGGCTCAGATCTTTCCCTGCTGCTACTCTTTCTTCCAACAGCATCTCTCTCTCTCTCTCCCCCCCCTCCACACACACCGTTTTTTTCCTAGCAGACTTCTATTTATGATGAACAGACGTATCTGAAGCTCAGCAAGACACTTTGCAGAGAAGGTGCTGCCCTCCCATTTCCTTAGCTACATTTTTGTAGCAACTCAAAGAAAGACAAGAAGCAGTTTGGTCAAGCAGCTAACTTTTGGAACTCATTGCCACAAGATGTGATAGCCGTTAGCTTCTATAGGTTTGAAGGGGATTGGACAAAATCTCAAAGCATCTATCAATTACTAATTGGGGCCTCCATGAATAAAGACAGTGTCCCACTGAATCCCAGGAACAAGAGAGGAAAACTGTTGCCTTCATGCTCTGTTTATAGGAACCCCAGAGGCATCTTGTTGATGTGGGAAACTGTGATCCAGCTTAGCATCTTCTTATGTTAATATTTATTTCAGCCTTAAAGGAAAGGTGCTGGTATTCAAACTCATAACCCTTCTTCCAAATTGTGGATGAGTAGGGGCTGAATGGTCAAGACTGGATTCAGATACTTTGAGGCCTAAACTATGTCCAGTTTGAGACCCCATAGCCCATATGTCTAGTTTGAGACCCCATAAATGGTAATTTAGTCATTTTTCTTGGGGATGTTTTTGTATATTAGAGGCCCCTCATAATCTGCACCCCTAAATTGTAGCTTTCTTTGGTAACAACAACAATGATTTCCTGGACACCACAGTACAAATACATGAGGGACACATAAGTACCACATTATATGGGAAATCAACAGATTGGCAAACATCTCTCGAATTGGCAAACATGCCTCGAGCCACCACCTCAGCCACATCAACCAATCCATTGTGTATAGCCAAACCCTACACTATAGTCGGATCTGCTCCAACCCCTCAGAGAGAGAGAGTGCCTTGAAGGATCTCAGCAGACATTTTTGCAATTACAGTATCCCCCTGACATAGTGAGAAAGATGATTGGGAAGGCCGGAATGACACCCAGGGGCAGCTTGCTACAAGACAAGCCCAAAGAAAATAACAACAGAACACCCTTGGTTGTCACCTACACCCCACACCTCAAGCCAGTCCAACACATTATTAATGACCAGCAACCTATGCTGGATTGTAACACTTTCCTCACACAGGCACTGGGGGGGGGGGGCGGGTGTGACCTTTTCTTGCTTACAGACAGCCTGGTAACCTGAAGCAACTACTCACCCACAATGATAAACTACTTAACACTAATACGGACTCTGGTACCAAGGCCTACAACAAACCAAAATGCCAACTTTGCTCTTATATCAATTGGAGCAACATCATCAGTGGACCCAACATCAGCCACACTATCTCGGGTTCATACTCCTGCTCATCCTCCAATGTGATTTACGCCATCACAAGCCAGCAATGTCCCTCCACTCTCTACGTTGGACAAACTGGCCAGTCCCTTCGACAAAGAATTGATGGACATAAGTCTGACATCAGGAACCAAAACATTCAAAAACCAGTGGGGGGTTATTTTAACCTTCCAGGACATTCAGTTGCTGACCTAAAAGTAACAGTTCTCCTGCAGAGAAATTTCAAAGGGAGATCAGAAAGACAGACTGCTGAATTGCAACTGATAACAAAGCTCAAGTCTATGCATCCACCTGGACTGAATCAAGACAAAGGCTTCCTGTCTCATTACCAATGCTAATTTCTCTACACCCACTACCTCTCTGCATACCCCACCCTACTCAATCACGCCTGCCTTTGTCAATGGCTATTGTCATTTGGCTTTTGTAATCACTCCACTCTCCAAGATATAAGGACAGATGGACTCACTTTCTAGCTGTATCTGAACAAGTGAGCTGTGGCTCATGAAATCTCATACCCTACCACTAAATGTTGTTAGTCTTATAGGTGCTACTGGACTTCTGCTCTTTTCCACAACAACAACAACATTCGATTTATATACCACCCTTCAGAACAACTTAATGCCCACTCTGAGCAGTTTACAAAGTATATTATTATTATCCTCATGACAATCACCCTGCGAGGTGGGTGGGGCTGAGAGATCTCTGAGAAGCTGTGACTGACCCAAGGTCATCCAGCTGGTTTCAAGCAGAGGAGTGGGCACTCAAACCCGGCTCTCCAGATTAGAGTCCTGCCGCTCTTAACCACTACACCAAACTGGCTCCCGAAAGCCATTCTGCACATTTGGAAACACTCTTACCTATCCTCATTTCACATACTGCAGGTCTGATTGAGCTCTCAACATTGAATATGTGTTCTGGGTCTCCCAAGTTCTACCTCTAGTTAAGTGCTGCTAGTACAGGACACCGATTAAGCCTCATTTACAGGCCTATAAAAGTCTGCAGCGGGGATGAGCTGTTCAAGTGTAAGGGCAAAGACTACAGCGCAGCTCTTTCCCAGAGACTTGGGTGAAGGTATCTGATGCAGACTCCAGCTAAACATCTCTGGATTTGGCTGCTATCTGGATGCGACTGGCTGGAGAACACAGCCGGAGTCTGACAGTAATGGCTGTTGAACCACACTAGATCTCTATCAAACAGTGAACAATTTGATTCCAGATGCTTCCCTGGCAACAGCTGTGGGGAGGGAACAATCAGGTGAGATGTTGGGCCTGCTTTCTTTTTCCAGTTGAACAGTTTCCAGCAGGGCAGCCGTATTAGGCCATTGCACCACACACAAGAGGGATGTGGCACCCTAAAGCCATTGATTGCAGCACAAGCTTTCAGGGGTTTGAGCCGTCATCACCCGATATGGTGAAAGGAATCTTCAAGCAGAGAGAGGTTTATACTGAATGACAAAAATAACGCATTGTGAACCTTCACTTTAACAGCTTTGATTACTTGTCTTGTTTTATTTACTTCATTTATGCCCTGCCTTCCTCCCCCATATGCTACTTCTACGCAAAACTGAAAAGTATCCGGATATGCACACGGGTCGTTCACAGCCACTGCAACTAGGGATAATAGACTGGTTCAATGTAATGCAGATAAAGGCTAAGCAAGTTATCAAATCTTTTGAGTCCTGGCCAAGGCAATCATACCTGCCGATAAATTCTAATCCAGCCATTTCCTGTCGGGGTCTCCCTTTGAAGTCCCTTTACTGAAGAATGCTGACTTTGAGATATCCAGGCCTACAGTGCAATCCTAAGCAGAGTCACTCCACTCTAAGCCCATTGATTTCAATGGGCTTAGACTGGAGTAACTCTCCTTAGGATATTGTGCTGATGCTTGTACATTTTTACTACGTAACCCCTAGAATAGGCTCCACCCAAGAACCTGCTTGCAGTACGACCATGAGGAGGGACATCGCAAGGGCATCGATCCCTAGACCCAGCCCTCAATAAGGCGGGAAGGAAAAGGTGTCCTCTAGGCTGAAGGGAATTGGCTTGGATTCTGCCAGTGACCATGCAGGCCTAAGACAGAATGGGTGTCCTCGTTCGGTGGAGACAAAGTGCCTCGAACCAGCCCTGCCTGCCATTCTCTCCATGGGTACGGTTGTCAGTAGGGATGCCAGACCCCCGGTGGGAGCAGGGGATCCCTCGCCCCTGCCCCTTACACCCTGCCCCACTTACCTGGCCAGCGGGTGGGGGGGCGCACCTTCTGTGTTCGCTCCTCTGCATCGCTCCGCAGCGGCTCAAAACAGGCCCGATGCACGCCCAAACAGGGCCATTTCGGCCGCTGCAGAGCACAGGAGCGCTCCTGAGCTCTGCAGTGGCTCAAAACGGGCCCGTTTCAGGTGCTGCGGAACACAGGAGCTCTGCGCTCCACATCACCCAAAACGGGCCCGTTTGGGCACAGATCAGGCTCCTTCGTGGTTCTATGTGGCCCTGAGGATAGGAATGGGATATAGCAACGACAGCTACACTGGGATATAACAAAACAAAAATAAACTTTTATTTAGTCAAGAAGCGTATCGGTTTCATAAATGTAGTTCTTGGTTCTTAAAGTTACTTCATTTACTCTCATTCACACAGATCTCTTCTAAGGCTTCACACACAGTTAGCTTCTTTCTCTAACTCAATATTTGTCTCACAGAAATGCTTAAAACTCCTCAGGCAGCACACAGCTAGCCTCTCTGACTCCTATTCACAGGAATATTAAACCTGCTCAGGCAGCACACAGCTGGCCTCTCTTTCCCTGACTGAGTGTCCTTTCACAAACACGCTCAGTTCAGGTTCCACACGGTATATTTCTCTCATGAATATTTCAATATACTCAAGCAGCACAAGTGACAACATCATGCTTGCAGGACCCCCCATCCTCACAGCTTAGTGCCAGGGCCTAATCCCGTGCCGGGAGGCTGAGAGTTGTGTGATGGTATCACTTCTGGAAGTGACATCATTGCACCTGGCGGGAGCATGCCTACTACATACTGGCCCAAGAGGTTTTTTTACCTCCTGGGCCCATTCCTCAGGGAATGAAAGTTCTCCACCATACCTGCTCCCAGACCTTGTTGGACTCCCCCCCCCCCCCAATCTTTTTTGTGGCTGCTTTCCACTGAGAGAGAGAGAGAGAGAGAGAGAGAGAGAGAGAGTAGCTGCCTGCTTTATCCCAGATGAGGCAGCCAGCTGGGAGGGGGGTGCTTGAGGCAGGACAGGCAAAGCAACTCTTCAACTGAGGAGAAAGGGGGGGGATCACAACACCAATGAGCAAAAGTTAACTGTCCACCTTGCAGCACAGCAGAAAGCCTCCATACATGGACATTAAAACTGTACTTACTCCTTTCAGGGAGGGAGAGAAATAGGGTTGCTAACTCTAGGTTGGGAAAGTCCTGGAGATTTAGGGGTGGAGCATGGAGATGGCGGAGTTTGGGGAGGTGAGTATTTCAGTGGAGTACAATGCCATAGAAACCACACTCCATTTTCTCTAGGGGAACTGATCTCTGTTGTCTGGTAATCAATTGTAATTCTGGGAGATCGTCAGCCACCACCTGGAGGCTTGCAACCCTGAAGAGAAACCACTCTGTTGCTTGAGGAGGGGGAGCGTCATTTTTTCCCTCCCACGCAGGAAATGCTAGCACCAGCTACAGTTTGCCTTCCACCAGCCCACCCTCTACAGCCAAGCCCAAGGGTCTGATTATTTTTTTGCTCCTTTAGTTTTCACCTCCTTTCTATTTTAACTCTTGAGTTTCCTTCCTCCAACTCTGCTCCTCTGGAACTGCCTATTTCTTGGAACTCTTAATTAGAAAAAAAAACAGGCATTTGTACGTCCATTTTTTTTCTCAGTTTCTTTCCCAGGCAGCAAGCACAAATACTGGACTGCCCAGTCAAAACTGGACATCTGGCAACCTTAGGTCAGAGAATTCTTTGTGATGAGCCAGATAAAGGTGTTTTGCCTAAGAGATCCTAAGTCCTGAATCTGGCACATCCATGACCTCTCCAAGGTTCCTTCTCATTATTGAGGTTTACCTGACAGCCAGAATGGTGTAGTAGTAAGGCTAGGATCTGAGAGACCTGGGTTCAAGTCCCCACTGCCATGAAAGCTTGCTGATTGATCTTTGGCCAGTCACACACTTGCAGACTAACCTACCTCGCAGGGATGTTGCTGTGAGGATAAAATGGAGGAGGGAAGAATGATCTTGCAAGCTGCTTGTGGTCCTTGCTGGGTACATAAAATAAATACATTGTTCTTCAGTTTTTGAGTTTGTTCCTTTGCTGCTTGCTAGTGCCCTTGGGAAAAGTCCTTGCATGTGTTCCTTTCGGTTCCTCTCTCTTTATCCACCACTGTCTCAAATGGCTACGAGATACTACTGTGATGCCTTCCAAAGTTAACAAAGTTGCAAATGGAGAGCCAGGGTGATGTAGTACCCATTCTGCCATGACCCCATACCCAGTCGCACACCCTTGGGCTCGCCTACCCCACAGGCTGGTGGTGATGTTAAAACAGACCCTGGGAGGACCAAGTATGACCGCAGCACCCTGACCTCTTTGGAGAAAGGACAGTATGTTTTTTAAAAAGTGATAAAAACTTTATTGCTTTGAATCTATCCCACTTAATGTGAAACGTAGCCCTGCTGCTCTTCCTCTCCCCCTTACTTTTATCAAGTAAAATAGTGTCTTATGATGGAGCGGAGGAACAATGGGAGGGAGTGCTTTACCTTCTCCATCCCAGCTGTTTGCCCAGTCAAATATCTCCCTCCTCCGGGCTCCGTTGTTCTGGTTGCAGAGCAAAGAGGGGAAGCAGCCAGCCCAGCGAGTGGTCTTAGAGCCAAACTACAAGTGACGTCTTACACAGGTTGGACACTAGTCGGCTTCCCTCAAGTTTTGATGGGAAATGTAGGCATCCTGGTCTTGCAGCTGTAATGGAGAGCCAAGCTGTAAAACCAGGATGCCTACATTTCCCATCAAAACTTGAGGGAAGCCGACTAGTGTCCAACCTGTGTAAGACGTCACTTGTAGTTTGGCTCTTAGACAGCAGCGCAGCTGGTACAAACAAGTGGAACCGCTTCATGCCGCCTCCCTGCTTTTGTATGGTGCAATCTGCCACGCCCCTCACTTCACCCTACTGCTCTTAGTAATATGCTTCTCCTTCTGAGAGATCTTTTGGTTATTTTCCACCTTCCCGGGATAAGCTGGAGATTTTTTTGTAGCCCAAGGTATAAAGCCTAAACTCAGATGAATTCTCTATGTCTATGGCCAGTTCATTGTATGGTGACTGGGGATGGTGTTGCAGATGCTGTTGGACATGTGCATAAGCAACCTAGAGCATTTGCAAAGAGGAATACATAAAGTTGTTTTATTCTGGGTTGGACCATTGGACTGTGAAGATCAATGTTGATGTCTTGGTATTGTGGTGGCTCTCCAGGTCTCATGCAGAGTTCACCTGCTAACAGATCTTTTTATCTGGATATGCCAGGAACTAAATCTGAGACCTTCTACATACAAACCAGATGATCTGCCCCTGAGCCACAGCCACGCCTCTGCTGATGCAAGCTTGGAACTAACACCAAGGCCGATTCCAGATGGGCACAAATAAAGCGAGTGCTTTCGCTTTTCAAGCGACAGCACTCGTAAAAACCCGCAATTTCCCGTCCCGGCTTACCTGCGGTCCATGGCGCTCGGTTGCGCTATAAAAGCAGACGGTGTGAACATGGTATGGCGGGTTTGGCCACTTCATGACGATTCATCGCGGCGGAGAGGCACTCCCCTTTCCAGACCTTTGCTGGGTGGCCAGCCACAATATCGCCATTTAAAAAAAAAAAAAAAAAACAGGCGCCATTTGCGGACTCGCACATCTGCGAACATAGAACTGCGCAAATGCGCACAGATGCATAATCACCATCAGGACGCGTGGCCAAGGTTTTTTTCGATCCATTTTCTGCATGTGCGCAATTGCATTGGTGTGGCCCTCCTGAAATGCGCACTTGAGGCTTTACTATCGGCCGCCATTTTGTCACCCTCAGAGAATCCAACCCTGAGACGTATCGCTGACCTTTGCCCTGCAGACTTGTGCGCCGATTGCAGGGGCATTTGGGGGGGGGCAATCTCGGTTGCCAAGAAATCACAGCACGCAGGCACAGGCACACACGCTTGTGCTCGTGCAATATCGGCTTGTCGGGAGCAGCATGGCCGGCGGAGGGGAAGTGGCTGGGAAGCGGGGGGTGTCCTGGCGGCATAGAGAGATAATGGATCTGCTACACTTCTGGGGGGAGGACAAGATACAGGAAGCTCTCCGAAGCACCCATAGGAACCTGGACTACTTCCAAAAAATCTCGAGGCAGATGGCTGAGAGGGGCCACATCGTCAACCAATGTACCTTGCGAGACGCTCCCAACCAATCATCGAGAGCATCATCGACGCCGTGTTTTCGCACACATGCGCATTTGCGCATTTGCGCAAAACAAGAAAAAAGACCAAAAAAAACCACCCCGAGATGTGAACCAATGAAGGCCCCCGACGTCAGTTGTGGCGGGGAGGAAAGAACCAATCTCGGGTCCCTCAGTTGGCCGTGCGAACATCCGGAAGCGGGACGGCACGGCACAAAGTGGATGGAGACGAGACAAAGCGGATGGAGGCGAAAATACACGCGTGGCCGGTAAGCGATTATTCCCGCGGAAAAAACGCTATTTCTGGCCGTCTGGAATCGGCCCAAATCAGTTCAGCTACCATAGTCATCTGGAGCTGCCCATTACTCAACAGGGAATTCCATAACATAGTATGCTCTATGAACATTCGGGCTTCCCTGCCTGACTTAAGCACACCGTAGCTAATGACCTTGCATAAGCCCCGAAAGCTGTCAGATCCAAACTCTTTCTATTTTCTTTTCAGATCCATCTTGCCCTATCGAGACCTTCAAAACAAGACTGCTTGAAAAGCCTCACAGCTGATGACAAGTGGAACAGACTAATTGCCCAGCCTGGCATCTTCCCTCAAGATGCTCCAGTGAAGGCAGGCCAAGCAGAGCACTTAACCATTTCAGGAGCCACCTCCCTTTGACTCACAGTTACTTCTGCAGCACTCACTGCCCCAGCAGCAAAATGGAGACGAATAAGAGGAGGTCAGGTCTGAAGCAGGCCAGAAGAACAAAGGACTCGGCAGAAGCAGGGAAATTTGCAAGGTAGCTGGACAGGAGGAAAAAGGAGTACAGGGGCCAATTACGCCTTTGGATAAAAATGGGATTATAAAAACAAGGTTTGCCTCTTGTGATTTATGGCTCCGTCACACCCAAAGGCAGCCTGCCCAGTTCCTTGCCGGAGTAGGAGTTAAACCCACAGAGTATTCGATCTCACCTAATCCCCATCACTGGAAATGTCCCAGGCTTATAGCACTGTTGAAAAGAGATTGTCAAATCCACCCAGCAAGAATAACTGGACGGAGACCGTCAGCTTGAAGCCGGCTGACGGTACAGACTGAGAAATTCTGCACACATCAGACATCACACTTACCAAAGAGTCAATGCTCTGTTTACCACAGTCATCATCCCAGAGGGGGTATCCATGTTAGCCTGTTGCAGCAAAAGTAAACAGGAGCCACGTGGCACTTTGAAAACTAACATGATTTTATTCTGGCATAAGTTTTCATGGTCTAGAGCCCACATGGTCTAGAGCCCAGATGCAGCAGATCCTCACTGTTTTTTATTTTTCATAATCTGGTATGTAAATGTCAGTCTCATTCGTACCCTCTATGCATCTGATGAAGTGAGTTCCAGTTCAGCAAAGTTTGCTTGCTTATTTATTTACTTGTTTATTTTATTTATATCCCCAGTTTCCTCCCCACTGGGGCTCCAAAGTGGCCAACAACATTCTCCTCCTCTCCAGTTTGTCCTCACAACATCCTTGTGAAGTATATTAGGTTGAGAGTGTGTCAATGGCCCCATGGCTGGAATGCTGGAATAAAACCTTCTTGTTATTGTCATCATCATTTTCAATGCTGAAATAAAACCTTGTTAATCTTTAAACTATCACCAGATTTCTGTTTATTTTTGTTCCTTTTACCTCCAGGTTGCAGCAAGTTCACCTCCAAGCATTGTGATCTCTGAACTCTGTCCCAAGGCACAATTGTGTGTTGCAATGACCAGTACACCTATCTGAAGAAGTGAGCTATGACTCATGAAAGCTCATACCCTGCCACAAATTTTGTTAGTCTTATAGGTGCTGCTGGACTCTTGCTCTTTTCTACCGTACACTTAAGTCACCATGTTGCACATATCACCCGCTCTGAAGCAATGGGATGCCCCTTACAGCATCCATCTTCCTTCTCTGCACAAATGTGAGGGCAGAGGCTTCACACCAAAATGGAGATGACTTCCACATGGGTTATGTGCCCCACGTTCAATGCTTTGGGGAGCATTTCCCGACCCCACTGCTTCCTCACAGCATCATGCTACAGTTGTATACCTCCAGGAGGGGATAGATTCCCCAGGTTTTCTCTGATCTTTCTTAAACCTGCTTTGCTCCAAAGTTTTAGGAAAGACTGCAGTAAAGCCTGGGTGACTGCTTTGTGAGTAGGAAAATCCAGATTTTCTAACCCACATGGCAGCCATTTTCCTTGTTCCTGTCCCCACAGAAGCCAGTTTCTTCCTCCTCCCCGCCCCGCCCCGCCTCACATACACACCAAGTTGTAGCAAGTTCTCTCAATATGCAGCTTTCATTTTAAGAAGAACTCTAGCCCCTTTCCTCACAGAACTATAAGGGAAAAGGAATATTTTTGCAAGAGAAGAGGCTAGAGAATTATTTCTTTTTAAATGAAAGCTGGGAATGCAGAGAACTTGCCACATCTATATTTACAATTGCACATCAATATAATGATATTCTAGTGGTGATTTTCTTTTTTTTAAAAAACGTGGTGCCCCAGGGGATGGGGGGGGCTGCTGTTGGGAGATTGGAGCAGGGAAACTGCAGGGAAGCCTGCCGTGTGGAAGGCCCGCTGTGGCTGCATTTTTTCTGCGGCTGCACCATCAACGGGGAAAACACAAAGTCCTTTCCCCATGTGAAAGACACCAGAGAGTAAGGATGTACCTCTATTCCCTGGCAAACCTAGCACCACAGCTAACCATTGTGGGGGAATCCTAGAAATATTGCCATTACTCAGAAAGCAGGGTACCTTCCCTGAGCACCGGCAAGACACAATTGGGCTATCCTAGAGTTGCAAGAAGGATGCTTCCCCTATTGGGGGAGCTGTCCAAGAAGAGAATTTTTTAAAAAAATAAGAAATGTAAGCATGACTCGAGATTTATTCCAACATCAACAACACACACACAGACACACAAAAAAAACCCTGTGCCTCAAATGTTTGAGAGAGACACTGCATGTTAGGGCATGAGCTGTACCGGTCTCTGTGCACCGCTCAATCTGCAGGCCTACGTACGTCTTTGCCCAGGAATGTCCCTGCCACCTCCCATAGCCTCTGGCTCCTTTAATCGAGCTCTGGACCTGAGTGGCCTCTTCTTTGGACAGAGAACCCACCAAGTCCTGCCTACCAGCTCAGAAAGCCAGGGCATGAGCGAGGCCTCTCTCTTCATTCCCTCGTTCAGAGCAGTTCCTCCTTTTGATTGGAGCGTCATCTCCGTAGTTTCCATCTCAGAGGAGATGAGAAGGGAGTACAGCTTGGCAGTTGTGAAACTGACTAAGGAGAAGATCCTAATCTGACGTCTCCCTGGGCTATTTCCCCACACGGAGGCCTGATTCTGGCACCATCGTGAACTTGATTGAGCCACTCTTTTAGAAGCTTGGGAATTTGCTGCGGGGCTCACAGACTCGCTCCTTCCCTCCACTTCCTGCTGATATTGGAACGGGCCGACTAAGGGGAATGCAAATCATTAGTTGAAACTTGGGGCTTTGATGGGGATGTAGGAGCAAGCACAGGCACTAGCTTTTCGATTCAGATATGAAAGGTGAATATTAAGGAGGAGGGAGGATCCAGGAAGTGGAGAAAGGAGCCCATGAGAAAGACGGGAGGAAGGAGCAGGTGAGTTTTTGACACATTGTTTGCGGTGTCCAAATTGAGTCCAACCCTACAGGGGACTGCAGTCAATTAAAGCTCCCTGGCAAATGCACCTGTGTGGTTTGCAAGCACGTCCGGTTCACATGTTACCCTTTTGGTGTGCGTCAGAAAAATGTAAGGTGTGAAGTGATGCTTGCTTTCCCTCCCTGAAAGCCTAGTAAGTCCTCGGCTTTTTATTTTTAAAGAAAGAAATTGAAGTACAAGATCTTAATTTACGGATGCTTAGCTGAAATTTCTGTACTGATAGTTAAGGAACAAAAAAGGAACCCCTCGCAAGGAACAGCCAGTAAGTGAAGAGAGCCCATAAAGGAAGGCAGTGAAGAGCAACAAAAATCCTGCCAAACAATAAGCAGCCAGTGTGATGCAGTGGTTCGAGTGCTGGACTCGGATCTGGGAGAGCCAGGTTCGAATCCCTGCTCTGCCACAGAAGCTTGCTGGGTGACCTTGGGCCAGTGACACACTCTCTGCCTAATCTACCTCATAGGGTTGTTGCTAGGATAAAATAGGCAAGAGGAGAATGCTATTGTAAGCCTCTTTGGGTCCCCATTGGGGGGAAAAGGGTATACCTAAATACATTTTTAACACAGGAAGTTCTAAGAGAGTATTCACACTAAATACTTAAACTGTTTTAATGGTTATTATTCTCTGTAAGAAACCCAGGGATGTGGCTAGGAATGTCTAACAGGGAATTCTTTGGAAGCCTTGCCAAATTGCTCCTCTCAGGATCCTTTGGAGAAACCATGATAGTTCCCGGTGTGAAGATTGTGCTCTAGTTTGTAGAACAGTTATGCCCTGATTCTCCAACTGAGCCAGTCAAACCAATTCAAATGACAACCCTTTAAGTATGGACTCCTGCATGTTATTTCACTTACTCGTTGTTCACAAAGGGCCAAACTAGACGTGATGGCATCCTCGTGGCTGCCACGAGTACGACACCAGCATTTAAAATGGCGTTTGAAAGTCCGTAGGCCCCCAGTGTGGTATTCTTGTTTTCTTCCTGCGTGCCTTTCCAAGTGCTCAAACAGCCACGTGGGTTGGGGGGATGCCATTTCTGTACTTAATAAAACACAGCGGGGTTGAGCCACCTTAGCCCACCATACTGCAGGCTGCATTTTAAACGACTTTAAAATGGCGTCAGTGTCCCTGTGGCAGCCACGAGGATGCCTCCATGTCCAGTCTGGCCCCGAGTGATTTCCTTAATGCTATTCTTTTGTGCACAGTTATGCATGCGTAGATAGGACAGCTCTCCCAGTGTTCAGGCAGCCAACACTTCAGTGATCCCAAACCCTGGGAGTTGTTTTCAACCTCCAGTTAAACAAGACTGGCAACAATCTTACTCATCACTTTACAGTTTTTCCACCTAGATTTTTTTCTCCCCCACCCTCCCAATATTGCTGATTGCTGTTGCATTTCTGTGGTATTGGGAGGTACATTCACTGACGTCTACCCATCCCACTGCAAACCCTATGATTATGTATTATTAGGGCAGTGCCCATAGTCCCCATCCAATATATTAAAACTTTGTTTTGGTCAGTATCAGTCAAAGAAAGAGGCAGTCAGTGCTCTGAGTGGACTTGACAAATAGTAGGAGTAGTTGGGGACAAACTTAAGTAATCAGTAAAGAGTCAGGCAGCAGAATCAGCTGACTGCAGAGGTAGAACTTTGTATGTATGTATGTGCCATTAAGTTGCAACCAGTTTATGGTGACCCCAGCAAGGTGCTTTCAAGGCAAGTGAGAAGCAGAGGTGGTTTGCCATTGTCTTTCTTTGCAAACTCTTCCTTGGTGGTCCCCCATTCAAGTACCAACCCTGCTTAGCTTCCAAGATCTGACAAGATCGAGTTAGATGGTCTCTTCTTCCTTGAAGTAGAACTGGGGACTCCTTAATCCCTGCCAGTAGTCTAAAGCAACCATGTGGACTCTCATTCCCACAGTATCCTCAGAGAGGGGAATAAAGGCTATATGTATGTGCTATATGTCATCAAGTCACTTTTGACTTATGGTGACTCTCTCAATTAATGACCTCCAAAATGTCTGTCATTAACAGTCTTGCTAACTGGAGGACGTGGCTTCCTTTATTGAGTCAATCCATCTCATGGTGGGTCTTCCTCTTTTCCTATATCTTCAATTTTTCCTAGCATAACTGTATTTTTCAAGTTCTCTCCAAGTTCATTTCTTCTGCATCTGAAGAAAAGAACTGTCATTCTCAAAAGCTTATACTACAGTAAAGTTGGTTAGTCTTAAAGGTGCTACTGGACTCTTTTCTATTTTTGTCTTTTCCAATGAGTCTTATCTTTTCAGGATGTGACCAAAGTACTGTAGCCTCAGTTTAGTCATGTTAGCTTTTAGGGAGAATTCAGACTTGATTTGATTTAGAACCCACTTGTTTGTTTCTTTGGGCAGTCCACAGTATTCATAAAACCTCCTCCAACCCCACACTTCCAATGATTCAATTTTCTTCCTGCAGCGTTCTTCATTATCTTAACAGTATTTCCCATACCAATTTAAATTCTGTACCCAAGCAATCTAGATTCTGTCCACAGAGACACAGACTTCTGCATTTTGTATATGTTATGTAAATTGAGCAAATTTCCATAATGTATCTTCTTCTATATATTTATTCTGCTTTTTAAAAACTGTTTTGTCAATTTATTTAGAGAGCCAGTGTCAGATTACTATCTGGGAGTCTCAGGTTCAAATCTCAACCTTGCCCAGGGCACATTGGGCAACCTTGGGCCAGACACTTTTTCTCACCTTGAACTACCACCTAGGGTTATTGCAAAGATATAATGTCAAATGAGAACTATGTACACTTCTCCTCTGAACTCCTCAGTCGAAGGCTGAGGTAAAACTTGATAAACAGATTCTGGTTTTGCTAGTGATAGAGAAGTACAACATATGTAGACAACTGACAATCTTATCCCCTTATCTTTGATAGGCACTGCCTATCAATCATATCTTTGCAGTCCCAAGGACTAGATACTTGCTTCTTCTTTTTTTCAAATAAAAGCCAACAGTCTAACCAGACAATACACAGAGAAATCTATGTACAATCGTGTTTTTTAAAAAATTCACTTACAGGATTGTCAGGCAGAACAACCAGCAGGAAATGGGGGGCATGGGGGCAGCCATAACTGATGGTGTGATATCACTTCTGGGAAAACCTGGAAGTGACGTCACACCTCTCTGGGAATCACTGGAAACTCTGGGTCGAACCCACATTCACCCATTACCCACATGTTTATCGGATATCTTCCATTTGCCTCCAATCCGCGATTTTTTCCTCTTCGTTCACATTCCTGCTTCCAATCTGTCTTTCTCGCACATCCCTCTGGTCACACGGCCGCTCGAAAACCGCTTTTTTGGGCGGGACCTTTTTTTCCCGCCCATTTTTTTTTATTTTTTTGAGCGCACTTTTCCGTTATTTCGATCTTGCCTTATAAAGAAACATCATTGAAGATAATGATGCCTCTCTTTCCCCCACTGACAGCACTGATGGCTCTCTCCCGCTTCTTTTTTGGAAATTTGGAAGCATGTGGGAAGCTTTCGTGGGCATTTCCTATGCAGGACAGTTCAGTGCCTGAATTTTACTGAAGTTTCACTTCCTTGGAGTATCATTATTTCGATATTTCATAATTTCGATATTACAGTAATATAAAATAAAAAAAATAAAAAACAGTTAAAAAGGAAGTTTCGCGAGTCCGTTCTGAGGATGGATTCACCCCAAAATGATTTTTCAAACTACCAGATTTGATTCAGGAACAGCATAATCAATAAATCCAATGCTATGAAGTCAAAAACAGTCTTTTGCAGACTACGGAGCACTTGCAAGTTGAATCAGCCAATAGGAACTCTTGGAACGGCCGGAGAGACAGGAAGGGGGGTGGTTTTTAAAAAAAACGCGTAAATTGCGCATTGACCCATTCACGGCCACCGTGAAACTCCTGTTGAAAACCTGTGACCACATATTTGGGAGAAATGCGAATGAAATGCGTCTGTTTAATGAGGTAATGTGACCGGCACTCGGGATTGCGTGGGGAATGCGGGGAACATGCGATTTAGAATGAGTAATGTGGATTTGACCCTGTTGTAAAATCATAGATTTTCCAGCAATTCTTATGGAGGACTGACATTACTTTTGGGTTTCCCCTGGAAACAATGTCACACTGCCTGACTGCCAGTTTTTAGAAAAATTATTGTCCTACCAGTGTTCTGAGCCAGGGACAGGGGATTTGTCACCCTACTCACTTACCAAGTGTGCAGGGCCTGACTCAGGTTGAAGCGATGGGGGCTGGTTAAGCCTCCCCTCTGCCATTTTCTGAACTAAAATGAGCCCTGGGGAATATGCCATTTCTCTCTTAGGAAGTTGAATTCTGCACTCCTATACATTTTCTGCACTCCTAAAGAACATTTTCTGCATTCCTAAAGAATTGCAACATTATGTTCAGCCTTAGTCTGGATTGTAAGCAGAGGGACCTTAGGAGAAGTTTGGGAGCCTTGCTGTCAGTGTTCTTTGCACTGTATGAATTATACAAAGAGACCATCTGTGAGTAGTTTGGTTTGCTGATGGCTTGGCTTGTTTTAAAATATAGGAAGACCCTGACATGACACAGTGGGGGAAAAAAGGCCAAAGTAAATCTTCCCTGTTGTAACCTCTCCTCTTTCCTTGTTAGTCTCTACATGTTTTCTTTCCATCCTCAGATTGCAGCTGTTTTGTTTCATTTGGAACTTGCTTTGCAAATGAAAAGAAAAAGATTCCATTTGGACTCAGGTCTGCGCTCAGCCCCCTTCCTCTGAACAGCATACCTGCTGCACACCTGAGCAAGCCACCTCCTCTCCTCTACCAGCCCCCAGGGCTTGTTCCTTGCTGCAGTTTTAACTCCTTCATCCAGAGGCAAAACTGATTCCTTCTCAGATCCAATTTGCAGGAGCCTTAAAAGGGCTCATTCGCTCCAGGGAAGGGGAACAGACTGGCTGCATGGGGCAGAGAAGCAGAACACAAATGACATCACCCTCGGCTTAACATAAAGGAGCAGCCTTGAAAATCAGCTCAGCACCTGAAGAGATTTGTCAGGCCTGCACCCCTGGCTTTTCACACCCTGGCTCAGTTCCAGCAAGAACACCTACGCACTGTGCAATAAGGCAACACAGAGTTTCTGCCGGTCCATGAGGAACACAGCTGTGGATTCTATCAAGAGCAAAGTTATATTTATTATTTATTTTACTTATGTCATTTATAGTCCGCCTTTCTCACTGAGACTCAAGGCGGATTACACAGTATGAGATTAGTACAATCAGTATCAAGTACATTTCAATACAGTATCAAGGACATTTCATAAACAATAACATAAGGTAAATAGATACAAGTTTAAAAGACATAGTATTAGCAAGAATCCAATACAGAGTAGAAAAAATACTGAATCAGAACAATCAATTCTAGGACTAATATTAGACAACATGGAGCGCTGGTTGTACATAGGAGGACATATTGAAAGCAGCAGATAATATGTAAGGCAATACAGTGATGAAGTCTATGGTCCCTAACTCATTAGCAAAGCATCTCACCCCATCCCTACAATGCAGCCCTCCCATTTGAGTAAAAAGCCTTTTTGAATAGTTCAGTTTTGCATCGTTTACGAAAAGCCAGGAGAGTGGGGGCTCTTCTGACTTCCTCAGGCAGGTCATTCCGCAGGATAGGGGCCACCACAGAGAAAGCCCGAGTACAGGTTGCTGTTGACTTCACCTGTGTGCAGCCTGGCACCTGCAGGAGACTCTGTTCAGATGAGCGAAGCTGCCGTGGAGGAACACAGGGAGGGAGGCAGTCCCATAAGTATGCTGGACCAAAGGCATGAAGAGCTTTGTATGTAATAACTAATACCTTGAAGTGAGCACGGTAACTGATGGGTAGCCAATGGAGCAACCGTAGGATGGGAGTGATGTTCATGCTTCTACTCGCTCCTGATAACAGTTGAGCTGCAGCATTTTGCACTAATTGGAGCCTCCTAGTTAACTTAGATGGGAGACATTACAATACATTACAATAGTCAAGCCTTGTCAAGATAAGAAGCCATCTTCCAGGCTAGAGTGAGGTTGTAGTAAGCATTTTTTGCCACTGCCTTAACTTGTTTTTCTAGTAATAACGCTGGATCCAATATAACCCCTAGGCTCTTAACTGAGTCTGCAAGGGTCAGACGAACTCCATCGAAAGTGGGGAGCGCAATAGTGATTACAATGCACTAGAATGGCAAAGGTTTTTCCCACAGGCATTCTCAGCTTTAAAAGCAGAATCTGTAGAGTTGCTTGCATGTGGAGATGATTCCTCTTTCCACTCTCATTACCGCTGACACAATGGTGCTTCTGCACAACGATATTTCTTATGGTACCCATGCTACCCACCAATTTTCTCCTGTCATTGCCTGAGTGCTTTTTGCCTCCTTTGAAAAAAAAAATGGTGGCAGCACTATAGTGGAACAAGGCCATAGAGATGAATCTACTATTGATAATAGCTGGAAAAAAGTCTACCAGCAGTGTGGGTGGAGGGAAGGTGGGACAGTAAGCACAATGGGAAATGGAGTCATATGTGGTGCCAGATGGGGCAGGCAGGTGCAAAAATATATTTATTTTATTAATTAAATGTATATTCTGCTCTCCCCGCAAGTGGGCTCAGAGCGGATCACAGCAGTATAAAAAATACAATAATAAAACTTGGCAGCATAAAATATAAAATCAGCAAATAACAATACAGTATTTAAAACAGTTGCACATATATTGCACCACCTGTTCAGCCTAGACAAGCCCGTAGGGCAGGGTGGCCAGTTGCAGATAGACAGAGAGTCGAGGGGACATGTGCTCCGCCATGACAGGAAGCTGGTGTGGATGGTTTAGATGGCTCACCTGCCTCAGTCACCATATGCCTGGTGGAACAGCTCTGTCTTGCAGATAAATCCAAAGATAAATCCAAATGAGTGGCACCTTCCTGTCCACACATTTCCCAAACCCACTTTGGGTACATACTTTTATGAAAGATGGTACCAAAGAAGATTTGTTAAACCGGAGTGGAACTGAGGAAAACCCAGAAAGGAAACAATCCTATGATGAGATCACGTGGAAGCCCCAGACAGAACCGCTTTAGTTTGGAGGTGGGGTGTGTGAAAGCAACCTAGGAGAGGTCAACAGGTGATGAAGTGACAAGGAAAAACTCCAGAGCTCAAAGTAGTAAGAGCCAAGAGAGGACAGTGTGGTGTAATCTTAAGTGTTGGTTGGGGAGACCTGAGTTTAAATCTCCACTAGCCATGACGATGTCCCCTCTTGGTATACTTTACCTCAAAGGGTTGTTGCGAAGATAAAATGGCCAAATCCCCATGTATGCCTCACTGATCACCTTGAAAGAAAAGTGGGCTGTAAATGACATTAACAAAATAAAAATAAGACTTCACTTTGTACTAATTCCACGGCTTTGTTTCCTCTCTGTCAAGTACATCCCCTACCTGTTCTAGACTCAGGGCCAAGCTACAAGTGACAAATGACATTTGAACGGCAAGTGTATTTCTCCCTGTTCACTTGCCCTCCACTCAATCCACTTGCCAGGCAAGTGTCTTTCGTCATGTGTAGCTTGGCCCTCAGTGTTACAGTAGCTAAGATGTTGGATTTCCATATGGGCTGCACTCTAATCCTCCACTTGTTTACTGAGAGGTAAATCCTACTGAATTATGTGGGACTTGTTTCTGATGTTTAGAATGGCAGCCTTGTCTTCCAATCCCTGCTCAGCTCTGAAGTTCTCTGGGTGGCCCTTGGCAGGTTGCTGTCTCTCAGCCTACCTTTCTTGCAGGAATGTCGTGAGGGTAAAATGAGGTCAGGATACACTGCAACCTGCTCTGAACCCTCAGGCTAGGGCAGAAGGGAAAAAAACCCTAAGCTCCTAAACAAATAGCCTTCTGTCATCAGTCTGTGACAATAACGAAAAATGGGGACAAACAGGTCTGTAAAAGAACAACAGACAAGACAGCTAATCAAATACTTACATGTGTAACACAACGAGAAGGGTCTTAAGATGAGCTGATAACAGCCTCTGGGGGATATCCCTCAACTGGTAAGCCACCCAGAGCACAAAAAATGTTGTATACGTTGCTGTAACTGCCTTGCCTAGACTCTCTTATACTGGCCTGGCTTGGAGAAGCTGTGGCTCAGTGATAAACCATTTGCTTTCCTTGCAGAATGACCCAGGTTCAACCTCCCATTAAATGGAACCAGCAGTAAGTGGTGTGAAAAACCTTTACTTGAGAACCTGGTTAGTCACTGCCAGACAATACTGACCATGAAAGACCAATGGTCGAATTCAGTATAAGAAGATTACATGTGCTCAGTATGATCCCATGTTTATTCACATGTTGCATAAGACACAATTTGGTCTGCCTTCTACATGTTACCAGTGTGGTATAGTGTTTTAAGCAGAGATCACTAATATGTCTGCTTGGATGCTATTGTACCCACCAGGGTGTTTCTTGGGACCCACTTCCTTCTTCCCCTGTCCAAAGAGCCAGACTTGGCTTTCTTCCACCTCCCTTGAGCAGAAGGTGCTTCCAAAGAGCCCTGGAGACAACAGGTTGTGCCTACATGGGGAACATCTATTCAGAAACAGATGCCCGCATTGTAAGACAATGCTTCCCTTGAAACTTCCTCATATTCTCTGACTGGCCTCAGCCACCAGGCAGCCATTATGCAGTGGCCCTCACTGCATGGTCTTATAACTCCCAAAGTGTCCATAGGCTGAACAAGGTCAGAAACCTCTAGATTAGAGTGTTCAACTAGGCCCTGAGAAACCCACATTCCAACCCTTGCTTGCCCTGAAACCTGGTGAGTTTGGGCCAGCCGTCCTCTCTCTGCCTAATCTACCTCAGGATTCTTGGGAGGATCTCAGTGAGAAAAGTAGACTACAAATAAATAATAATAATACATGGAAGAGGAGAGAAAAACGCACATTGCCCTGAACTCCTTGGGGGGGAAAGCAGAATAAAAATGTTCTGAATTGTTTATTAATACAAAATGAAGCCGTGGCTACAGAGAAGTGGGTTTGGGTGGTTATCAGGAACTTATGAACTAGGTCACTCAAGGACCTTTGAGACTCTAAATGTTCATCATATGTAAGCTTTATGATTTATCTTCTAGAAATACTGTAAGATCTCCTTATTTGATTTATAGGGGACTGGGACAATTTGATAATTCTGTCAGTATTTTTTTAACGATTGCTCTCTCTCTCTCAAGACTTTGAGACTAAAAGTCTAAATAAATAAACCAAAGATTATTGAACTCTGACCTAGAGGGGGTAAGATTGGGGTGGGGGGATTTGGGACATCTCCAAGGATGGCTCACTTCTGTCGACATGATGGGAAAAAACCAGGGCTACCATCTGGTCTTCTCTGGCCTTGGGGGAGGGTGTTAAATGCTTGCTGAGACTAGGGTGAAGGGGGCGGTGGCCCTGTAACAAAGAAGGAATTTTCCTTTCCCTGGTGAGAGCAAGCTGTACAGGAGATAAACACCAACATTTGTTAACAGTCTGACCGGAAACCGCTCCTCCACCTTGTGATGGGTCATGTTTCAGTGTTGCAATCTTACTGTTTCTCCAGGGACGCAATTAAAAAAGGAGACTCCAAATGAGAAGTTTCTAATAAGAGAAAGGCAGAAGGGAGGGGGTAGCCTTATAGAGTTACACTTCAGTCTTCCTTTTTCTAATTAGGGTCACAGTTTGCTGCTTACCTGGGCTGCTATAAACTCATTGGAAAGAATGGCATAGCTAGGATTGCTGGGCTCCAGAACAAGGCACATTACTGAAAACCTCACTACACCCTCGGCCTTCCTTTGTACATATACAAAGCCAACACAATGCTTTAAATTGCATCCATACATAGATGCATAGCGAGTCTTCACTCATATCCCTCTCCTCTCTTGTCTCCATGAGATTGCAATCAAAATAGACATACTATACACTAAATGGGACACACACCAGTATCCTTGGGTAGATAGCTCTGTGACGCCTCTTTGGGTTGTAAGAGCTGGATGCTGCTTATTTGAGGGCCAAACCATATGAAGCACTGGAAGCTCCAGGTCTGGATAATTTTGGGTGGGTAGCCTCGTTGGTCTGCAGTAGAACAGCAGGATTTTAGTCCAGTGACCCCTCTGAGACCAGCAAGATTTTCAGTGTATAAGCTAAGGTTGCCAACCTCCAGGTGGATCCTGGCGATCTCCCTGAATTATGGCTGATCTCTGGACATCAGAGATCAGTTCACCTGGAGAAAAGTCTGCTTCGGAAAGTCGACTCTATGGCATTATATAGCCTGCTGAGCTCCAGCCCCTCCTCAAACCCTGCCCTCCCCAGACTCTACTCCCAGCAATCCAGAGCTGGCAACCTTTTTTCAAGAGTCAAAGCTCTCTTCTTCGAATTCAAATCCAGCAGGTCTGGATAACGGATCCCTGTTTCCATTTTAGATGAGGAAGCCTTCATCTTGGGAAGTCTGAAACCAACACATCCTTTCTGCCACAGTACCAGTCCAAGCTGTGTGCCTGGTAATGGAATTTAAAAATCACTGGGAGCTCAACAAGGCCAGAGAATATGGTACTTAACAAGGCACTTTGGTCTCACATGTGTTAGTTCTACTCAGGGTACTGTTTACAACCACCTTCTTGCCCCCAAAGAAGTCACTACTGTGTGCTGTCAGAAATGCTGGGATTTGTTACCCTAGTGCACTGCTCAAGCAAAAACAAAACAAACCTGCTTGAGCAGTGGAGGCTTAGACAACCCTTTGTGAAAAGGCCCCTGGAAGGTGCTTGAAGGGAATCTCCAAGATGGGCAACAAGCAAGGCAAGTGGGCTATGCAAGAGAAGGAGCAAAAGCCAACCCGCTCTCCTCACAAGAAGGGAACAGAAGTAGCAGCAGTTGAATCTCATGTTGGCAAGCCAGAACCCCAGGATGCTTCTGTGCACGCTGGAGAAAGCCCTACTTCCTTGGAGTCTGTGCAAGAAGGGCCATTAGCAGGTGATCTAACTAATACACAAGAGGCACCAACTGTTCCTCCAGACACTGGAGTCCACTCTGTTGGCCAGATGATGAAAGAACATCCCTTTGGGTTCCAGGACAGAGCCTGTGATAATAAGATGCTGGTCACTGCAGAAGATGTGCGAGATGAAATGCCCCAGAGTGGAGATGTGAAAGGCCCAGGCTTCCCTCAAGCAACTACTGAAGGGTATTATGTGGCACAGGTCCCCCAGGAACCTGAAATGATGGACAATGAAGTAAACACTAAACTGGAAGCCCAAACGGAAGAATCACTGTGATCTCTGCAGTGACAGGTACCTGAAGTCATGGAGGGTCTTCAGATTCTAATACCAATGAGCTCCACTCTGATGTAAAGTGAACTCTAAAAATTGAACTGTAATGCCAAGTGGAAACTACATATACTTGTCATGTTGCAGCTACTTACAAACAGGACTGCAAGACAGCTGTGTCTTGGGACACTGCTGCTGGAGACCTTATGCAGCATATCCATGAGATGTGTTGGGGCTCTGAGAGAACAGGAAGTGAAAAGGGGTGCATCTGTCAGAAGAGGGGAGGAACTTGATGTGCAGGTGCAAAGGGAAGTGCACTAAGGTAACACATCCCAGCATTTCTGACAGCACACAGTGACTTCTTTGGGAGCAAGAAGATGGTTGTAAACAGTACCCTGAGTAGAAGAGACTTCTTTTCCTGACACTCACATGTATTAGGACAGGTTATCCCCGTCACTTAGACCCATCCCTGGACTGATTTAGAACCCACAGCCCATGTGTATCAATGCATACTCTCGATGTCATAAATAACCCACAGTGTTCTACAGTTGTTTACTATTGTTATCGCTGCACCAGAAGATCATTTCAGAGGATGGAATGGCATGGGCTGCTTGCATAACGCTTGAGTTCTGGATGAAGAGAGATCAATACAGCTGCTTGATCATGCTGATTCATGTGCTGTAATGCTGCGTACCTCCCACACCATTTCTCAATGCCAAATCACTCCCTCAAGAAACAGCTTTTTCTGGAGGAGAGGAGGCCATAGGGAAAGGGGACAGACAAATATGCCTCTTTTCCCTTTCATATATTGTTTTGAAAACTGCTTCCATTGTTTGTGTTGATGTTTCATTGGATTCTCTTCTGCAGTTTTTATGTGCAACATTTATATACCTTACATTGTGTATATCTACTGATGCACGTAACGGTGGGAGTGAGGGAAGAGTGCATTTTACAAGGAAAAAATCAACAGCAGGGGGAAATGATATTAAATTAGACCTACAAGCTCGATTCATGAAAACAAGAAGCAAAATCAAAAGTGGGGATTTTCAAGTCTAATCAGCAGGGATGAGAAATTCAATAATATTCTTAGGATAAAGAAAATTTTCCATTCAGTTTTGAGCAGTCCAAGATAATGAAGGAAGACTTTAAAAAAAAAAAACATCGTAATGGTACCTCTGCATGGATATTTTCTCTTCCTTTGCTTCCAAACAGGAGTGCTGTTTTGTGGAGAAACTGCATACTTGATTCTTCCCAGATATTCCCCACCCTCAATATATTCTCCCTCAAACCTGATTTACTATTATCTTTTCAGAAATAACTCAGTCCGAGCTGGTTCACATGCCATCTGGATGGAAAAGTTTGCATTTTTGAAGGTCTCACCCCCCTCATCAGCCCCATTTTTCTCAGATTAGCCCCTGAACACCATGGTTTTCCCTAATTCACCAACAGAGGGCTTTTAAAAAAACACAATAATTGTTAATGCATTGTAGCAGACAGCCCCCCAGTGGCATGGTGTATGGGGGGGTGGGGATGCAGGAAAAATGGTAACTGATGGAGGAAAATGCACAGAAAACTCCTGTGAGGATGCTCCATTGCCAAGGCGAATGCTTCTGTATTTGCAGTGGTTAGGAATGCAAAACAATTGCTTTGTAGATGCAGCCTCAGATGCAGAGGAAGCAGCATGAAGTCTTTGGTATCCAGAGTTAGGAAGGGAGATACAAGAATACAGGAAGCTGAATCAGAGCATTGGTCTAGCATGGACAGTACGGTCGATTCAGACTTGCAGTAACTCTCCAAGGTCTCAGGTAAAGGTCTTTCACATCACCTATTACCTGATCCTTTTTAACGGGGGCCCTCTGTGGGCCAAACAGATGCTCTGCCACTGAGCCATGGGGAGGAAAAGAATGGCAGCCTGGCCAGAAACAAGAACCAAAGCAACAGTGGGAAATAAGTGGTGCAGGGGAAGGGGGATTCGTGGACATTCTTGGCCGCGCATCATTTCTCATCCAGAGTTAAAGAAATGTGCAGCGGTGGCCAATCCACAGTCCTCTCCTTATACTTGTGTCAACAGAGCCTCAAGTGGGTGTTAAGTTATGTGGAAAATCCTGCTGGGTTTTGTGAATATTCAGCATTTTTCATAAAGACTCATGTCTGGGAATAAGCGCAGCTTGACTCTGCATCAGCCCCTGTCAGATGATGCTTTCAGGACTGCAGCCCTAAATGTCACTGTAGCTTCTTTTGCAGTAGGACAACAGGCATCAGCATTCATCCTGCACCCTTAAGGATTCAAGCATGTCCTATGCATTTTGTAAGCAGTCTTTACAATCCTATAAGGAAGGTCAACCCCGTTTGGCAGATAAGACCAGGACTCGTGCAAGGCATTTTGTTGCCCGAAGCAAGGTACACCTGTGATGGTTTTCCTGGTGAGCTAAACCCCACCTCAAAGGACTTTCCCTGTCACTAATATTTCCTGCCTAGCTCAGTATACTGGAGAAGGAAAAAAGTTTGAGGGAATAGGATGTGAGCCTGGCCTAAACCCATCCAGGCCTGGAATGATGACTGAAGGATAGTACAGTAAACTGACAGGCACAAGTTGGTTTGCTTGTCAAAGGAAACAAGAACAGCATTTATTCAGAAAGAATCACAAAACAGGAGTTGTAGGCTGTTAAGTTTCAAACAGTGCAGTATGTGGAAAACCTTCTCTTAGGCATTAAATATAGCGTTCTGCTGCAACTAAGTTATACTCTAGGCTCAGCACATGGTCTTGGGTCTGCTTTAACACCTCAGTATACTCCGTTCCCAAAGCATGGGGACCTTAAACAAAGCTCTGATCTCTCCAAAGACCTTTAGTTCACACTCATGTTAAACTAACCCCTCTCCTTCACAGCTTCCAGCCCCTCTCTTCCAGCTCTCAAAACCTGCCTAAACTGACTCCCCCTATCAAATTTTAACCTTTCCCCATACATAGATCCCATTGGTTGATTGGTCGAAGGCACAACTCTCATTGGCTCCTGTGTTTTTGGGGTCCATCTCTGTGCTTTTCCTGTCACTACACGCAACACCTCTTTGGCCTACCCTGCTGTTACCTATATTCAGGCTGCAGGGGTCTGGCTTGGATCCAGCTGGGGAGGACATGGAAGAATCCAGGGGAAATATGCTGATCACCTCCCCTACCGCTGATGACTAGATGCCAGCCAGTCCCTGAGGTACTTTGCTGATCCCTGAGCAGGATGTCCCCCCAACTTTTAAGCGACTGTGATTAGGGAGAGGCATGCTTTCCTCATACCATTTGCCCAGGCTAAGTTGTCCACCAGGAAAACAACAATTCTATGCCCTTGCATGCACAGCCACATAAGGAAATAGCAAGTGTGTGTGAGAGTGGGTTGCTAAGACTGGTTCGGGAAATTCCTGGTGATTGTAGGTGATGTTTGTGCAAAAGAGGGAGCAATTCCGCAGCATCGAGGCTCCGAAGCCTCCCGAGGAAATGATCTCTATAGTCTGGAGATCACCTGTAATCCAGGCCCTACCTGGAAATTGGTAACTGTGTGTGTGTATGCGCACGCACGTGCGCACGCACATGCATACATGGCTTTAAGCAAAAGAACAGCATAGAGAGAACATGGTTAAATCCACCTCGGCCAAGATTCTCCTTTAAGCCTTTAAATACATTGCATGAGATCGAGTGTTTTTCACTTTGGCTCCCTGGCATGTCACACCAATTCTCAAGCATCTACATAAGTCCAGCAGGGTATCCCATATCTCAGGGGAGGTTCCGTAGCCCAGTGATAGAACATCATGTCTGAATACAGAAGGTCCCAGGTGATGTGAAAGAAACTCTGGAAAGCCAGTCAGTGTAGATAGTACTAACGCTGATAGACCAACACTCTAATTCTGTATAAAGCTGCTTTATATGTTCTATATACTTACTTAAGGTAAGTAAAGGTGATTATTTGGGTTACTAAAAAAAAATCCTAAGTATTTTACTGTTATAATCTCTTCTCCATCCACCTTGCACCCATGGATAACCACACTTTGCACAGGGCCACATCATAGCTCTGCTCGTGTTTCTGTCTCCTATAACCAAACCAATACTGGTGACCAACCACATAATCACCAGGTTGCACCAATAGCTACCCAAATGCTATCTGTTTGTGGGGGCCTGCAGTGATAATGCACTTAAGAGAAAAAAAACTCTACTGCCCTAGATGCTGGAACCAGTGCCTCTGTTTTGATTGCAATGCAATTTTGAAATGGCTGCTTACAGTTATTTTCTGCAGAATGGGAAGATGCCATGCATGTTCTTCTGAAAGGGGCTGATCCATGCTAGTTCAAATGCCAGCTGGTAAGAATGACGTTATCTTCTGTCCCACAGGTTAGTGGAGGGGAAACCAGGCTTTGCAATGCAGAGGCACAAGCAGCCTGAACGCACAGCTAGCATATAGGATACAGTTTGCAAAACAGCAGCGCAGAAGCTGAAAAGGGCTTTGCTGGTTGGATTGTGGCAAGACAATCAGAGTTGGTCTCAACTTGCCGAAATGTCCCCTAGCAGT